>NC_143580.1:169538453-169863453 GCF_048544385.1 Mastigoproctus giganteus
ATTCAGCCAAAATGTATAAACTATACATTATACAGTAGTAGGTAGGAACTAAATTATGTAGGCAAGCTACATAATTTAATAAGCCTGTTTAGTTCCAAATGCATAAATTGATAAGATTACTGTTTTTTTTTTTTTTTTTAATTATATGCAAAGTGTTATATGCTGGTTGTTAGACATCCCCCAAAAAATTTTTCAGCATCTTTAAGATGCTCATCCTATATTATAAATTTAAGTGCATTTGTAATTAATCAAGATATCTGAATGTCAGAACCAGAGAGAGCTAGTGCATAACATTTACATTTGCTGGATGAACCTTTGACAAAAAAACAACAAACCTGTTTACGACCATTTTAGTAATTAACATTTATCAATTAAAATTCTAATTGGGCGTGGGGGAACATGACTCATCAGTCCACAGCCAGTTGGATAAACAATTCCAATACTAGCACTACTGATTAAGCTGAAATCTTTCACTTCTAGATTAGCTGTGCTTTCTTTTAACTTCTAAAATGCTTTATTATTATTTATTTATTTTTGCTTTGGCCAGGTATGTGTGTGTGTGTGTAAAAACACTTGCAAAAATAAAAAAACATCAACACAAATCAAAGGCCAAAAATGATTAATTAATGATATAATAAGAAACATTAAAACTGAAAGATAACTCTTAAACACTAAGTACACATGTTTAAAATTAGGGTCTATACAAAAATGAAGTAAAAAGATACTGCTTGTATAGTGTGGTGCACAAAATGTTAAGAAGAATTATTAAGAATTATTTCTTAAGAAGCTCATTTATTTATCAATTGTGATGCCCTGTTGTTGTTATTTGGTTTTTAGGAGCATCAGCAACTAAGGCCATATTGCTCTGGGGATATGCAGTGATCATTCCCTGACCTTTCCGCATCCTCCGTATTTGGTGGTCACAGGCTCGAACCCCGGTCTAATCAAGAAGCGTGTGCTATGCACTGCTGCTCCTACCCACCTGGCTATGGAGGCGCCGTGATGCCCTGAAAATTGTATTTTAAAAGCTAAACATTCAGTGCAGGAACACAAAATAAAGTTAACTGTTCTATCATCTGATGATGATTACACTTGACAATCTGCTCCACTGTTCAAGCACTTCGTTCTGTCATCTTACATTTTCAGCTAGTAGCAACTGTTCATGAATGTTTTCCAGGCTTTTTGCATTCATTAAAAACTTGCATAACACTGATCTTTGAACACTTAACAAGTGCAGTTATCCTCTCTACTGAAACACCTACTAAATGCCTACCAAAATTCATACTTCTTTGGAAGTCTGTGAGCTCCTGCTCATTCTGCATTGGCAGTGAACTAATTTGGTGAAAAGCTAAGTCATAAGGCTTTATAACACTTTTCTGCATTTACACAACCTCTTTGAACAGATCCTTGCTTAAAGCTCCATGATCCTGATAAAACAGCTACACAGTGCATGTGTATATCAGTTCCCATGGTAAAAGGAAAAAAAAAAAAAAAAAAAAAAAACACATATCACATTCACTTTTCTTTGGGGCCAGAGCCGCTTTGTATCTGAAAGACAGTGAGCTTTCCTTGTGCTCATTATGATCAAGCTACAGTATTAAATTAAATGGAGTTAATTCTTTTGTAATAAAAAAAAAAAAAGCTGTTTACCCTCACACAAAATATTTAGTCTTTCATTTTGTTTATTATTTCCATGAAGTACCACACAATTACCATACTCAGTACAAAATGAAAGACTGCTATTAAAATATACTGTTTCTGAATACTTCCTTATTTTGTCGATAGAGCCATAAGCTTATATCTGTGATCATTATAATTGAATTCAACACTATATCATTATCTAGAAATGAAAGAAGTTGCATTTCTACTTTGTTAATATAAAATAAAAAACATACAATAAACTGCATACTTACCACAGACTGCAGATGTTTCACTTAAGGGTCCAAGTTCAATTATCTGTGCAATATGTGGGAGATGTGGAACATAAACAAATGGAAAAGCAGGAGTCGGAATTTTCATTTCTGAGAAGGTATGTGACATATTAAATTTTTTGTTTTGGACAAAATTAATATTTTTTGTATCTTCCTCTTCTGAAGACGTATCAAGCTCAAAATGGAAAATATCAATGCCTCTTTTTTTGCCCATTACTGTTGTATAACAATGATCATGATAAGGCTGTTCAAAAGTGCCAATTTGTTCTTCAGTTATTTCCCTTGTTGGAGGTGTTTCAGATAAGACATCAGATGATAATTTACAATTATTAGCAAGAAGCTTATGAGTACTTTGATTATTTTTTCTGCATAAAACAGTTGAAAATCTTTTCTCCTTGACTTTTTCTACATACTTTAGGCCAGATTTCGAATTATTGTTAGTTTTACCAGTACTATTATTATTATTATTACCATTATTATTATTATTTATTTTAATATCCACAAATTTTGCACTTTTTCTTGAAAGAATTAAGGTATCAGGTCCCAAAGCTGCTGGAATGTCATGAAAAATAGAAAAATCATTAATGTTTCCAATTTTTTCTTTGGCATTTGCTAACTTTGATCTAGTTACAATTACTGAGCGAATGGAATTAATTTCCAGAGATTTATGAACTTCAGTTCTAGTTCTATTTAACCCATTTCTTTCTCTTTTGTTAAACTCTGTTTTGTCAACCTTTATTCCTTGTACACCTTTGTAAAGAAGACCATTACAGTTAGAGGAAACACTTTTAAATTTTGTCCTCTTTTGTAACACCTTACATTTCTTAGAAATTTCTGGGTGTGGAAGAGTAGATTCCTGATCCGTCTCCCTTGTACATGAATCAGACATTCTCGAAGGATGTAATTGAGGACACAAAGAAATCTTGTTTTTACCTGGTAAGACATCTCTTTTAACAAACACTTGACTTATTTTAGATCTTGTTTTCTTCAGAGTTCTATTATTAATAGTATTTGTTTTAAATGGCTCATGTATCATTGGATTTTTTATATGTTTCTGCAGAACAGAATACTGCTTACAAGCCCGCTTCTTTTTTTTCCCATTCCTTTCTGCTGTAAGAATAAAATTTTTAACAATAAATATATTAAAATACATTAACAAATAAAAAAAATTAAGTATCTTTATAATATAATTCAAGTTCAACAACTCCAAATGAACACTGGATTCTTTGGATCATCAGGAAAAGAAAGTACTAGCCTCCCACAGGAGACTGTAATTCTGGAAAATTCCATTATCAGAAAACAAGGGAATATGTTTTGCATCAAGAATGGACAGAAAAGAATCAGATATGTCTACAGGGATGCAAGTTAATGACAACACAAAACAATTATCTTTTATGGGCACAAAATTTTTGAGAAAAAGTCAGTCAGAAATCAATAATATCTCAACAATGTACAACAGCATCCATTCAATCAGCACTGCCTACACCTACTGATAGGAGGGACTATGTTTAGAGATGAAATAACACACCTAAATAGAAGAGATGCAAGAACAGAGACATAACTAAAGTATGGCAAATGTGGCCCTGGCTATAGATGGCAAATGCAGTTAAAGAAAACCCTCAGAATAACTGAATTCATAATTCATTTAAAAAATATGACAGTTTCTGTTATCCAATTAATTAGTATAAAAACTACATACCTTTAATAATTATTGTATTATTTCATATTTTCATTATAATGTTTTCTTCAAAAAAATACACTGAATAAAATAATATGCAATTGGAAGAGTGATGCAAAATAGAATTGTTCAAGAAATAAAACATGCTAAATTATTTTCTCTATAAATTAGCTCTCAAGATTTAGCTGTTTTAAACCAACTCTGTATATGTGTAAAAGTGTTATGGGGAATTTCAATTTGTCCCTACTGACTGAGGCAATTGGCAGAGAAACACAACATAGCAGCTGTGCAATTTTCAAATCTATCATTTATAACAGTTTGTCATATAAAGTACTAGGGTCAAGAATATTCTGAATCTGATCATCACACACAATTCTGATAGCATTATAGGGTGGATGGGAGAGGGCAAACAAGGACCCTTAGCCTACAACAGCCATAAGCTGATGTGTAATTACCATAAAAAAAGAGTTAGGATGGCAAAGACTGATTATGAGGAATTGCTAGAGCAAAGAATGAAGAGAAGAAATTTTCACGTATGTGAATACAAAGAAAAGAACAAATCAGATCAGAACCAGGCATAATGGTTGCAGGAAAGTCTTAAATAATCCAGCTAATGTGAACTGAATGACTATTTCACACTGAATGAATGTTGTAGGCTAAGGACCCTTAGCCTACAACAGCCATAAGCTGATGTGTAATTACCATAAAAAGAGTTAGGATGGCAAAGACTGATTATGAGGAATTGCTAGAGCAAAGAATGAAGAGACAAGAAATTTTCACGTATGTGAATACAAAGAAAAGAAAAGAACAAATCAGATCAGAACCAGACATAATGGTTGCAGGAAAGTCTTAAATAATCCAGCTAATGCGAACTGAATGACTATTTCACACTGATCTTTACAGAAGAAAAGATCCGTGTGAAAGATCAGGACTTTTTTTGTCATAATAAGGGCAAAATATTTTGAATTTGGTATTAATATTGAATTAAGTATTATTAGCATTAGTAGAATCATATGATGCAAGGAAGCAAGCTTATACAGCATTAGCCAAAGACAAAAAAAAAAAAAACACTTTTACCATTTCATCCATCCATTCACTCCAAATGTTATCTAGTTCTGCCTTGAATTTATTTAAGTTGTTGCCCTCCACTAAAACATGCAGAAGTTTGTTCCAACTATCAACAGCAAGCTGGTTAAAGGCAAATTTCCATACATCTATTCTACAATTGTCTTTCCTTAATTTGAATTTATGTCCCCCTCAAGTGAGTAATCTGAGCAAGAGGAAGAATCGCATCAGCATTGAGCTTGTTCAAACCATTCAAGGCCTTATACACCTCACTTAGATCACCTTGCAGGTGCCTAGTCTCCAGAAGCTGCAATTTGCAGAATTTAAGTCTTTCTTGGTAACAGCAACCCTTTGTTTCACTCACCAATCTCGTTGCCCTTCTCTGTACTCCTCCAGCAGCTTTACATCTTTCCTAAAATGAGGCCACCAGACCTGTACATAGTACTCAAGGCTTGGCTGACCAATGCCTTATACAAATGGATAATCACCTCCTTTTCCCTACTAGCAAAATTCCTGTACATAATTAACAATATCCCATGAGCTACTCTTGCAGCCTGTCTGCACTAGTCAGAAAACTTCATATACGACTGCATAATTACTCCCAGGTCTTTTTCATTCTCCACTACCCTTAGTGTAGTATCACACAGCTGGTATGTTACTCTGGGGTTACTGCTACCCATATGCAGTACTTTACATTTGTCAATGTTAAACTTCATTGCCACTTCTCAGCCCATCTGCCCAACTTTTCTAGATCCTGTTGCAATAGCACACTGCTATTACTGTTATTAACAATCCTGCCAACCTTCGTATTGTCTGCAAACTTAGACATTAACCCTAATATACATTCATTAACATCATTGATAAGTCTGGGGCATGATTTCCATTTAAATATGATGTCATTAATTAACAGTGAAAATTAATAAGGTTAATAAATTTATATTTAGATTCTACGATTTCTAAATTAAAATTTTGCCTAACACTGCTTTTTTTTTTCAATTGGGGAAAGTTGTTTCCCACTCTGATTTAGTCTGAAAACATCATCAGTGTTCTTCTGAAATGAACATAAACTGATGTTATTTGATGAAAAATAAATATTGAAGCGAGGGGAGATACAAACACAAACAGCCTTTGCTTTACAATCAAATGCATATAGTGAAGAGCAAACATTGCATGCAGTCATTGTGTTTGTTTTTTTTTTTTTTTTTCCATTACATAAAATCAGTTTATGCTCATTTTAGAAGATTTTTAGACTAAACTGAATGCTGAGAACAGCTTTCCTACTGAGAAAAAGGCAGTTGATTAGGCAAAATTTTAATTTTCAAAGTAACAGATAATATTTGTTCTAATTTTAAGATAAAATTCAAAAATTTCAACCCAAATATGACAAGAAACATCAAGATAATAAATAACTCCTAAACCTAAAAATAAGCAAAATAGATTGCCAGTGCCTTTTAATTGAAACACCCTGCATATTTTTTTCAGTTTGATAATATGTCTGCCAGTCGTATTTTCAATCAAAAATACTTTCTCTAAAAAGCATATACAGATTAGTCAAATCAACATGCATGTATAAATAAACTTCAACATCTGTAGATGTCGAAGTTTATTTATACATGCATATTTACAGGTTTATTTACTCGTGCCCACTTTATTAGGCATGCCTACTATATAATAATAAAGTACTCAATTACTTCCACAATTGTGGCAAACAGATGGTTGTCTGGATCTCTACTGCAAAGTGTGGTTTCCACCTCATTCCACGGGGGTACTGAAATACAGCACAATGCGGCTTACAGTTGCTAATGCGCCTAAAACTCTAAAACAACACAAAAAAAAAACACCTTAAAACCCTTAATGAACAATACCCCGTAAGTCAAAAAATACAATAAGTATATGATTTTTACATTTCATCGATATTGTCTTGCCCTTAGGGATGACTGAGTTTTCCATCAAGATGGCTGAGCATCTGTTTCCTAGTCATAGCTATACCTATTATTCTTCACTACTAATTATGGAAGAAACAAGGTGTGGGTCAGAAGCAACACAACAATGAAGATCTAGCAAAAGTGGGAATTTTCCATTGTCTGTCACATGGGTACGAACTCTTTTAAAAAAGGGTGAGTAATCAGTGAAAATGCCATGCACACACTTAGGTTTGGTTTGGTTGTTTGGGTTTTAATGGCACATCAGCAATTAGGGCTATAATGCGCCAATGCAGACACTTAGTGGAAACATTCCTAAATCTTGGTATGTCCCATAAGAAACTAGTAGTTTTATAACATATGGAAGTGCAGGTTGGTTGAAGGCAAATTTCCACACCTCTTTTGCAACCATTCTTTTTAAACTTATATCTACCTGTGTGCATGTGTGTGTGTGTGACCCAAGAAAGAGTAGACACATCTAATCAGCACTTAGCTTTCTCCATCCATTCAAATTTTATTAGTTTCCTTACACAATTTGCAAAACTGAAGCCTTTCTTGGTAAAACTATTCTATTGTTCCCCTCACTAATTTCACTGCTCTTCTCTGCACCCATTCAAACAGTGCTATATCCTTAAAAGGAAGGTGTGGATCTGTTTACATACACATCATTAGCATGACTAGTGAAAATTCACCAAAAACTTATTCTTGTGTCATCATTGTAACAATCATGATCACCACATCCAATGCTGTCAGAATCTACATTGTAATCTACATCTCAAATAATTTAGTCCCAAGGATGTCAAAAACTAGCATAGGAGTCTAGGACAAACACCCTAACTGATTCCATCTTTCTCCTCCAATTCCTCTTTTCTGTAACTCATGAAAATAGTCCAGAACACTACTCAATGTACAAGACCTGGGTAGCTGACTCACCCCAACCCCTCTTCACTGCTACAATTTAGTTTATAACCTGCACTTTCAATAGTAAACTTTAACAGTTATAGTAATCATGGCATGTGATGCAAGAAAGCAAGCGTATGAGCATCAGCAAAAAAAAAAAAAAAAAAAAATTCACACAACCATTCCCTCTAAATGGTTTGTCCAGTTCCTCCTTAAATTTATTTAACCTATCAACTTCCACAATGACAGATGGAAGTTTGTATCAGCAATGAACCACCCACTGGCTAAAGGTAAATTTCCGCACATCTATTCTACAGCTGTCTTTCCTCAATTTGAATTTATGCCCCCTTAGGTTCGTAATCTGGACAAGTGGAAGAAGCCCATCAGAATTCAGCGTGCTCAACCCATTCAGTATTTATCAATGATATTGATGAAGGTATATCACGGTTAATGTTTAAGTTTGCAGATGATATGAAGGTGGGCAGAGTTGTTAATGACAGTAATGATAGTACGCTACTGCAGCAGGATCTGGAAAAGTTGATCAGATGGGCTGAGAGGTGGCAACTGAAGTTTAACATTGACAAATGTAAAGTACTGTATACAGGTAGCAGTAACCCTGGAGTAACGTATCAACTGGGTGATACTACACTCAGGCTAGTGGAGAATGAAAAGGACCTGGGGGTAATTATGCAGTCAGATATGAAGTTTTCTGAGCAGTGCAGACAGGCTGCAAGAGTAGCTCATGGTGTCTTGTCAATGATATACAGGAATTTTCCTAGCAGGGATAAGGGGGTGATTGTCCCCTTGTATAAGGCAATGGTCAGGCCACACCTTGAGTACTGTATACAGGCCTGGAGGCCTCATTTAAGAAAAGATGTAGAGCTGCTGGAACAAGTACAGAGAAGGGCAATGAGATTGTTGAGTGGAACAAAGGGTTGCTGTTACCAAGAAAGGCTTAAGTTCTGCAAATTGCTGCGTCTGGTGACTAGACACCTGCGAGATAATCTAATTGAGGCCAATTAGATCACCTCATCCTCGTGTATAAGGCCTTGATTGGTTTGAGCAAGCTCAATGCTGATGGGATTCTTCCTATTGCTCCGATTACTTACCTGAGGGGGCATAAATTCAAATTGAAGAAAGACAATTGTAGAATAGATGTGTGTAAATTCGCCTTTAGCCAGTGGGTAGTTGATAGTTGGAACAAACTTCCATCTATTGTAGTGGAGGTCAACAACTTAAATAGGTTCGAGACCGAACTAGACAAACACTTGGAGCAAATGGATGGGTGAAATGGGTTTTTTTTTTTTTTTTTTTTTTTGGCTGATGCTATATAAGCTTGCTTTCTTGCATCATATGCCTCTACTAATGCTAATATACTTTAATCAGATATCTTTGCAGATAACTAGTTTTCGGATGCCGATAACCATTTTGCAGAACTTTAGTCTTATTTTTGATAAGAGAATCCTTTTCTGCCTATGACTAATCTTTTGTGAAATGGGAATGCATTTACACCTCTTCAAATGGATCTATATCCTTCCTAAAATGAGGCTTCCAAAGCTATATGCAGTGACCAAGACCAAGCCCAACCATTGCTTTAGACAGCAGTAAAACCACCTTGTGGAAAAATTCCTGTATATCATTGACAAAACCCCTGAGCTATCCTATAGCCTGTCTACAATGGTCAGAGAACTTCATGTCTGGCAGCACGGTGACCCAAGGTCTTTTTCTTTCTACATTACTCTCAGTGATACCAAACAGTTTGGTATGTTATTCTGGAATTATTGTTACCCCATATGCATTAACTTGCATTTGTCAATATTAAACTTGCCACTTTGGCCCATCTGCTTAATGTTTTTTAACCACCCTGCCAACCTTTATCTGCATACTAAGAAATTAAGACTCATAAATTCATCAATATCATGAACAAATATTAAAACAATAATAGGCCCAACACTGAACTCTGGAAGATTCCACTAATAACATCAGTTCAAGTAGAGCAGTGCCAGAAGATAACCATCATATATTTTCCCACTTAATCAACCATTTCTCCATATCAGTAGCTTGCCCATATTGCTTGTTCCTACAGCAGTCTTTTTAATTGGTACAGTATAAAAATTATCTGAAATCTAAGTATATGTCATAATTAGTTTTGCATACATTTTCTTCAATACTGTATGATGGTGTCCAATCAGATTGGTCAGACAAGCTCTCCCCTCAGAAATTCATGTTTTGACTGATGTGTAACTACATTTCTACCTTGGCAGTCCTGCATTGCTTCTTTAATCAGTGACTCCATTATTTTCCTTGCAATGAAAGACAAGTAACAGGTCTTTAATTACTCATATCATCCTTTGATTCCCCTTTGTGAAATGGGAATGCATTTAATTCTCCAGTCCATAGGATTTCTCTTAAATTCAAAGATGCTCTCATGATTATGGTTAAAGGTTTTCTCACCTCTTTTGTTACCTTTCTTAATATAATTTGAAAGGTTCATCCACTCCAAGTATCTTTTTTATGTTTAGCTTCAACCAATTTCTCTTCCACTTCCCTTTCAGTTATCATAATATCATTTAGCTTCCTAACAATTTGATATGTTTCTGGCATTCTCATCTCTGCAAAATTCCTTATATATTATTGTCGATGCAAATTATCTATTTAGCTTGTCAGCAATTTGAGCAGGATCATCAACAGTTATACCATTCACATTTAGCACACCAATAAGATTCAACCTTTTCTTTTTACTAGTGGTCTTTGCTACTTTGATTTGCATTCTTTGCTGGGGACTTTTCTAATCTGCCTTAGATTGCCTAACCTCCTTTGTAACGATTGCAGACTAGCTTATTCTTTTGTAGGCTTCTGTATCATCTGATAATTTATATCCATCTCACGTATTTTTCATATCTGCCACCAGTCTCTTAAGTTCATTTGACATCCATTTAGGTGTAAGCTCATAACAGTATCTCTCAATTGTTTTAAAAAGCCTAACATCTTCTACAAATACCTCCTTGAATGCTTCCCATTTAGAATTTATTTAGAATGTCAGTTGGTCCCCTTTAATTTAAAAAGACCTGAGACCCCTGCAGTCACATTTATGAAAGTCCTTTCCCTTGCCCTGGACAGTTGTTAGATCTTTAAATTCCCCATCAGTAGTACACTGTGATCACTGCCAACTAGTAGCTCTTTTATCCACAGATTCTTTATGCATGGAGAGTTACTACTACTATACTACTACTACTTAGCCACATGGTGCAAGGAAGCCTGAGGCTTATGCTGCACCAACCAAAAAAAAAAAATACCCGAGTTACCCTGAGAGAGAGAGAGAGAGAGAGAGAGAGAGAAGTAGAAGGGAATCACCAAGAAAGAGAAGAATAATGATATCTAGCTCAGGACCTGTTGATAATCATATCTAAAGTACTGCTTTGTCTCATTGCTTCTCTAAATGGTGTAGAAAGTAGTTATCCAATAAATCCACAATAGTTTTGCTATTGTGTGAGTGACCAACCAGCCAACAGTATCTGGAAAGCCAAAATCTCTAATATAAGATTTACTAGCCCACTATTCTGTACAATTTTTCTTTACACTCATCACAGTAATAATGCCTATAACACTCAGATTCTCATTTTTATTTTCCCCATGCTTTTGTCACACCAAATTGACTCAAAATTGGAATGGCCACCTTCTTCAATTGGGTGTGCACTGCCTTATAATCTATATGCTTCTTAACTAAGAGCATAAGTCCTCTCCCCCACCCTCCTGCCCTATATCTGCACTCACTGTACTCTCCATATTCAAATTCTGCATCCCTTATGTCTGAGAAGAACCATGTTTGCATTCAATAACCTAGATGGTACTTCAAATTCATCAAATTTGTTTTGATGAAAAAACTCCTAGCATTAGTGTTACATGGAAAGATAGGTACGATGAGAAGATGCACCTGTTTTTACTCTTTGTAACCCTGACGCAACCCATGTATTTGCTTGTTCCATGAGGATCCCTCCCTCAGCAGACCTTGCAATCCCCGACACCTTGCTTTCTAGGCTGCTTCATGTCTGAATAGAATGAAAGGACTGACACTACAGAAAATCAACCAATATTTCACCGATAAAAATAACATTTGGTGTACAGAAATAGAAATCAGCACAATATGTGGCAGAGAACTGAGGCTGCATCAGCAATTACTTTTAGAACAAAAGTGACATAAAAAGGGGGGGGGGGGTTGAGCATTGAATAAAATAATAATATTTAAATATTTATATTCAAGATATAAGAATTCATATTCACATTAAAAATGGATCAGACAAGGTTGAATTGAATCTGATAGTTGGATATGAGAAATTTTACTTTTTTTTGTAAACCGATAGCCAGTTTTCTTTCCAGCCACTTATTGTGGGCAATAGAGGATGACTGACTTCAGTCTTCTCAACCAGTGCTAGTTTTCTCCAAGGTTAAGTTCTTTCTTCCACTCTTTTCCTCTTGTATACCCTCTTCTACTAAGTGGAAATTCTATACACAATTTTGCTGATGATAGCACACTACACCCACTGTCTACTTTCAGAAACCTTGTCCAATACAAATAGCTACAACTTCTCTAATACCTGCAACCAATTTGTTAAATTGCTAATCTCCAGATAAATCTCAAATGGAGCAAAGAAAACTTTTAGTTTCGACTCCTCTAAAACTACTAGCTTGAAAGAAATGCCAGCTTGGTCAGAAAACTGCTAGCTTGGGGTGAACACACAGATCAATAGATTAACAATAACTACAGGCAGAAGTGAAAGTGATTCTTGCACTGGTTTTATTGGAACAAGCGGCAGCCTGGAAAGCAAGGTAAGAGGGGATTTCAAAGCCTGCTGTGGATCATTGTGGAACAAGGAAATACATGGGCTGTGTTAAGGTAACTAAGAGCACAACTAGGTTCAGCTATACTTGCATGTACACCAATGCTAGAATCACAGTAAATAAATTTGATGAATTTGAAGTGCTGGTCAAGTCATCAAATGAAAACACTGTAGGAATATCAGAGACATGGTGTCACTCATATATAATGGATGCAGAATTTGAATATGGGGAGTACAACATATAGAGAAAGGATTAGTTAGGAAACAAAATATAATGCAGTGCATCCAGTTGACATGGATGGCTAGTGCAATGTTGAGTCAGTTTGGTGTGATGTAAGCATTGAGACACTAATGGAAACAGTGAAAAGATTAAAGGTGGAGTTGGCTTTTTGGTCCATAAAGATATAAAAAACATTTTGGAATTCAAAAGTACATCACCAAGGGTGTCAAGACTGCATCTCAGGATTTCTAAGAGTGTAACTAAAGGTTATAATGATTTATGCATCAACATCGAGCTATAATGATGAAAAGGTTGAACAAATGTACACTGAAATAGTAGTAGTAGTAGTAGCAGCAGTGGCATTTGATGCAAGAAAGCAAGTGTATGAGCTTATGCAGCATCAGCCAAAAAAAAAAAAAAAAAAAAATCACACCATTCCCTCCTTAAATTTATTCAACCTATCAACTTCCACAACGACAGATGGAAGTTTGTTCCAGCAATTAACCACAAGCTGGCTAAAAGCAAATTTCCGCACATCTAATCTACATCTGTCTTTTCTTAATTTGAATTTATGCCCCCTTAGGTTCGTAATCTGAACAAGTGGAAGGATCCCATCAGAATTCAGCGTGCTCAACCCATTCAAGGCCTTGAATGGGTTGAGAGACTTCTAGATGAACAGAAAACCCATTACATTATTATGGGGGACTTCAATGCTAAGGCTGGAAAGAAACAAAACAGCAGAAAGAGAAACTATAGGGCATTTTGGAATTGGTGAAAGAAATTAAAGAAGTGAAAGACTTGTGGACTTTGCAGAATCTATAGGAATGTCAGTAATGAACACTTTTTTCAAGAAAAGGGTGAACAGAAAGTGGACATGGAAGAGCAAAAAATGGATTAACAACTAATGAAATAGACTTCATCATCACTAACAAAAGATATAATATGAATGATGCTACTGTTCTGAACAAGGTAAATGTCAGAAGTGATCACAGAATGATAAGATGCACATGCGCCTCCGTAGCCAGGTGGGAAGGAGCAGCAGTGCGTAGCACACGCTTCTTGATTAGACCGGGGTTCGAGCCCGTCACCACCAAATACGGAGGATGCGGAAAGGTTAAGGAATGACCACCGCATATCCTGGAGCAATATGGCCTTAGTTGCTAATGCTCCTAAAAACCAAACAACAACATAAGATGCACACTTGACATAGATGTAAGAAAAGAAAGGAAAAAAAAACTGACTCGGGTAAATAATTCAAAGGTCTTTGAGATAATAGAAGAGGAGAAAAAGCAGTATGTACTGGAACTTAAGAACAAGTTTGAGCTTCTGCAGACCTTTCAGGACCAAGATACTGACAAGGAATACAAACTTTCTGAAAGTGATAAAGCTCGAGAAAACTATAATTAAAAGAATTCCAAAGAAGAAAAAATTAGTCAAGAAACACTTGTCATGATGAACAGAAGATGACAAATGAAGAGCAAGAGCATTAACAAGGAAAAAATTGAGTATAGTGAGTTATGCAAAGCCATTTAAAAGATACAGCGGACATAAGAAGATTTAACACAAGAAAAGTATAACAAGCATTAAGAGAAAACAAAGGACTTAAATCAGCAGCCATGAACAGTAATATAGAAAGACAAATGATATTGAAACTAAAAAGGCTTATGTTTGTTATTTAGGAGCATTAGCAACTAAGACCATATTGCTCCGGGGATATGCGGTGGTCATTCCCTGACCTTTCCGCATCCTCCGTATTTGTTGGTCACGGGCTCGAACCCCGGTCTAATCAAGAAGCGTGTGCTACGCACTGTCACTCCTGCCCACCTGGCTACGGAGGCGCCAATATATATATTGAAACTGAAAAATAGTGATGATGTACTTATAAATAGCAGAAGAATACTATAAAGTACAGTGGATTCCGGTTATTTGGGCCACCAGTTAATCGGGGCAGCCATTTATTTGGGGCAAATCTTAAATGACAGAAACCAATCAAGAAAAAAGCCAGGGTTTACTTCGCTTAACTGGGATAGCATGCCGTTTAAGCGGGACAGGAGACCGCAGCACTGGAGATTACCCTACGATTGTCTCCGACGGTACCACGTGGTTTGGTCAAAATTCTGGAGGTCACAACCATAAAACAATAAAAACAATGAGCAGTCACCTGTTTAATGGGCTTTTCTGTTAGTGAAATCTATCATAAATGGACAGTAAACTCGATTTTACTGAATTTGCGATAATACCGACAGCTGGAATTCTGTGGGTTACTATGGTGAAATGTGTTTACACTTCCATGAAATCTTCAATCATATAAAAAAATTAATTTTCAGGCCTTCTCTTCATTCGTATTTTTAAAGCTTTGTAACTTGTTACTCTGTTCTCACTTGCACATATTGTGTTACTTGCACTTTGTGTGTGCTGTGTTCTTTATTATTGATTGCTTATCTTTTTACTGTTTTAAATTTTAATCCCCACCCACAAATGTCAGTAAACAGAAATGTCAACTAGTTCGTATGTACATATTACAGTACATATTAATTATTCTGATTATCACATATATTCTTCCGATTTTTACGTATTTTTTAATTGGTAAGGTAATAAAGGGTAAATTTCTGCTTAATATATCTTTGCTTTTATAGCCTATTTTTGCTAATTAGAATCGCTGTTTAATAGAATTAAAATTCAATTCACAAACGTGATCACAATGACCGAAGCTTACTGCACATCATATAGTGAACGGTACTTTACTATGTTGAGTTCGTCGTAACGTGATTTGATCGTACAGTGAACGAATTGTAAAAAAAAAAAAAGGGGGGGGGGTACATTATATTTTTAACTATTTACGTGAAACTGCTGGGGCAGCCACTTAATCGGGCCAAAATGCACTAGTCCCGATGTGTCCCAAATAACTGGAATGGACTGTATTATATGAGTAAGATGCCAGCAGTGGGAAAGATGGATCACAAATTAGCAACACATACAACATACCCAATATCCTTCCTGATGAGGTAGAACATGCAATGAAGAAAATGAAGAATCAGAAAGTCCTGGGTGAAGATGAAGTTACTGTAGAGTTGTTAAAATAGGGGGGGGGGGAAGAGACATGACACAAACTGGCAAGACTCTTCACAGAATACATTAGGAAAGGAGTGACACCTAAGGAGTGGAATAATGCAATCATAATTTTGCTGCATAAGAAAGGAGATACAATTAGCTTATTGTCCCACATTCTCTCTCTCTCTCTCTCTCTCTCTCTCTCTCTCTCTCTCTCTCTCTCTCTCTCTCTTTCTCTTTTTTTTTGGCTGGTGCAGCATAAGCCTCAGGCTTCCTTGCACCACATGGTTAATAATAATAATAATCTACAAGTTGTTCACAAGAGTCATTACTAGCAGATTAGAAAGAATACTTGATGAGAATCAACCTTCATGTAATATCACAGCTAATGGAGAAAGCAAATGAATATAAAACACCATTATGCCTGGCATTTGTGGATTATGAAAAGGCATTTGACTCCATACAGCATAAGGCAATGTTTAGGGCACTGGAAAGACAAGGCATAGATACCCCATACATTACAATATTGAAGAAAATATATGAGAACGCTACCTCCTTTATTAGACTAGACAAAGATAGTAACAAATTTAAAATTGAGAAAGGAGTTTGACAAGAAGACACAATATCTCCTTAGTTGTTTACTGTTGCATTGAGGAAGCTTTCAGAAGATTAGACTGGTTGCAGAAAGGAGTCAATGTGAATGAGAGTATCTAAACCATTTACGATTTTCAGATGACAAAGTGATCATAAGCCATGATCCCAAAGAATTATAGGAAAATCTTAATCAGTTATGCATTAGTAAGGATTTCAGACTAAAGATGAATATGGCTAAAACAAAAGTAATGATGAACAAGTATGCCACAGAAAGGGATATAATCACTGAGGGAGCAGTAAATTGAAAAGGTGAATTCATATACTTATCTGGGACAAGTCATGAGCTGTAATAATGATAAATGGCTGGAAGTCAGGAGAAGGATAACTTTCAATATGGATAGCATTCAGGAAATATAGTCACATACTAAGGAGCAATATCCCAATTTGTCTGAAACATAAACTAATGAACCAATGTATACTCCCCACCATGATTTATGGAAGTGAAACTTGGGCACTCGCCAAATGTAGGCTTCTGTATCACCTGATAATTTATATGCAGCCCATGTATTTTTATTCTCATTAGTTCATCTGATATCCATTTATCCTAAGCTTTGAACAAATATCTTTTAGTTTGTATAAAAAGCCTAGAAGCTTCTACAATTACTACCCTGAATGCTTCCCAATTTGAATTCACTCTTGTTAACATCACCAGGTGGTCCCACTGAATAGTTTACAAAGTATTGCAGATATAAATTATTTGTCAAATAATTCATGATCTTGTTTCTTTCTCACTTAATATATATTAACAATCGGCTGAAGAGACAGCAATGTTTATAATTTTATTTAAATTAAGTTAGTTTGTCCACTTTCTTTGTTTTAAATCAATTTAGAAACACTTCTATAATTTCTGTGGACTAAGCAGGTGTATTTTTGTTTTTTTCATGTACCCAGTTTAAAAATTAAACTTTGACAAACAACTTAGTACAAAGCATCATTTTAGTTCATAGTAAATCACCGAAGTAGGTGAAATGGCATCATTTTTGTTACAACTCTTATTGTAAACACCTTCACAACAAGTTGCCCTGATAAATTAAACTTTGTTAAGAAGAATTAAGACGGGAATGCTTAAAGGGCTTAAGCCTCATTCTGTGAGAGAATTTGACAATGTACAAGTTAGTGCGAATGCATCATATTAGTACACAGAAAAAACTCTAAATTTGCAAGAACAGCGTCATTTAAGTTAAATCCCATATTATGAATACCTTCACAACGAGTTGCCATGATATTGCACTACTTCGAATAAGTAACACTTCACCTAAGGAGAAGACATTATTTATTCTCAGCGGATACCACCACCCAGGTGGCACCGTTTCGGGGCTCCTTGGCCCTTCTTCGGTGGGTGGGTAGGTACCCTGGTGATGCTAGGTACCTAATTTGAAGTAGGGCATATCATGGCAACTTGTGAAGGTATTCACAATATGAGATTTAACTTAAACAATGCCGTTCTTGCAAATTAGAGTTTTTGCTGTGTACTAATATGATGCATTCGCACTAACTTGTACATTGTCAAATTCTCTCACAGCATGAGGCTTAAGCCCTTAAAGCATTTCCGTATAAATTTATCTTGTACACCATCAGGCATCTCTCATATTGTGGAGTTATACTTCATAACTGTTTTGTCATTATTGCATCATCAGGGTACCTACCCACCCACTGAAGAACAGCCAAACAGCCCCGAAACGATTTGGGTACCCACCCACCGAAGAAAGGGCCTGAAACGGCACCAGGGGGAGCCTGATGATGTCCGGAGTTTCCAAGAATAGGTAATAACAGCCTTCTCCACTGGAGAAGCACTGCCTATTCTAGGAGTTTGAGTTTTTGAGTGGTGTGAGTTGAAGGAGTTACTGTCCCTTTCATTCTTCTACAACGTTTCTTTTCCTCTTCCACTCTTACTATCACTTTCCATCTACCTTTTTGCTTTTCTAAGTCTAATAGGGACAAGTGGATAGTCGAGTTATTATCCCACACATATACAAAATAGCCCGAAATGAGTAGTGGTATCCGCTAAGAATAAGTAACAATGTCTTCGCCTTAGGTGAAGCATTACTTATTCAAAATAGTGCAATATCATGGCAACTCATTGTGAAGGTATTCACAATATGAGATTTAACTTAAATGATGCCGTTCTTGCAAATTTAGAGTACTGTGTACTAATATTATGCATTCGCACTAACTTGTACGTTGAAGAATTAAAATTTGAATAAAGTAAGTGATTTAGTCTACACACACACACAGTGCTGCCACTTTATTAGGTACACCTACCTAGTAGCATGTTGGGCCTCCTTTAGCCTTCAAAGCAGCCTGAATTCATCTAGGCATGGATTGAACAAGATGCTGAAAACGTTGTGCAGGAATGGAGTACCATGCAGACATGAGTGTGTCACGCAGTTCCTTGAGATTCGATGGAAGTGTAGGCCTGCAGCGAACAGCCCTTTCCAGCTCATCCCAAAGATGTTCAATAGGATTGAGATCTGGGAATGAGCGGGCACCTGCAGCAAAGAAAAGTCATTGTTATGTTCCTGGAACCATTCCATTGTGATTCGGGCTTTGGCACTGGCACATTATCCTGCTGGAAGTAACCATCTGACTGAAGATAACTGTCAACACGAACGGATGCGCTTGGTCAGCAACTATGTTTAGGTAAGATGTGGCATTCAGACGTGTATCTATGGGTATCAATGGACCCAACGTGTGCCAAGAAAACGTTCTCCACACCTTGCACAGTAGTCGTCTGACATGACGGGTCCATTGATTCATGTTGTTTTTACCAAATTCTGAGCCTTTCATCAACGTGATGCTCCAGGAACTTCAACTCGTCAGACCAAGCAACTGTTTTCCAACCCTCGATAGTCCAGTGCTGGTGTTGCTGTGCCCACAGGAGACGTGCTCTCTTGATCTTCATTGATAGCGAAGGTATGTGATGTGGCCGTTGGCTATTGTAGCCCATTTGCAACAAAGCAATATTCGCAACAATTGCAATATTTTATTCTGCGCACCAAGGTTGTATTCTGATGTGATGTGCAACACTGTGGCCCGTCTGTTTGCTTGCACAATTCTAACCATCCTCCTCTGACCTCTTCATCAACAAGCAATTTTCTTCCACAGGAGTGCCGTTGAGAGGATGTTTTCTGTTCGTTGCACCATTCTCAATACAACCTTGAAACTATGGTGCGGGAAAAGTTCAGGAAAACTGGCGTTTCAGAGATGCCTTGTCCAGCACATCTTGCAACTGCTACCATGCCATGTTCGAAGTCCATACTCCTTTTCCTCATTCTTGCTACGGTTTGTATGCTTAACTAATACTAGAAAGGTTGTTCTGCTGCATCTATATCCACAACTGATGTGGTCATGTGACTTGCAACATTGTGGGACAAACCATTTGTGTGCACAGCGGGGGTGTACCTAATAAAGTGGCAGCAGTATATATATATATATATTTATTATTTTTCCCCCCCATCCCCATATTGTTAGTTTTGATATGCTTTTTAGCTGGAAATTTCCTAGGTAAGCAATACGAGCATCATTTGGATTAAAACACAATGCAATTTAAAATTCTGGGTTGTGCTCAGAGTTTGGAAACCACTGCACTAGTGTTATATAAAAGTTTGGCTTCATTACATTTTTTTCTTTTTTTTTTCTGTGGACCACCCTGAAAAGTCTTACACAGTCCACAGATCCTACTTAGAAACTGCTGCTCTATACAACTTAATACAATCATTAGCACCTATACAAACATGCAGGAATAAAAGGTTTCTTTAAAAATAATAATAAATAAGCCCAAGCTGATAAATATTAAAGCATAACTTAGAATTATATGCAACAATATCAAAAGTAAAAAGTATACCCTGAAGTCTTTTCTGCCGTACATGGAGTGGTTCTGCTGTAAACTTTGTTTTTGGTGACTTTCCTGGAGCTAACATAAAAGAAAGAAATTGTTTTAAAATAAATTGTAAATTTTAAATACTTGGACTTCTAATTATCACCTTATATGCTCTTTAAATGTGGTATTAGTTTGACGATTTTGATGTATTGTAAATAGTGTGTAAAAAAAAAAAAAAAAGGATTATGGTAAAACCTTAATTTATTTAGCAGACATTAACTTGTCTGCCAAATATAACTGTCTGTTAAACTTGAAAGAAATAGATAAATTTGCTAAAATGTTATAAAAAGTGCTGTACTATAAAATAGAAAAATGTAAATGTTGCAATACTGTATTTCACCATATTTAACAGTTGTGTAGAATAGAAGAGTTGATATTTTGGTGTGTCATATAGCAACAGTGAAACTCTGACTAGAGCTTACTGAGAGTGAAGCGCTATCAAGTCCTCTTGCTTTAGAATCAGATGTTACCCTACTGATGACTGGCATACATGACAGTGATGGAAAGTGATGACAAGGAAAATCCTGGCACCCATGCGCACTCTCTCTCTCTCTCTCTACTATGTGAATCTTGTGAGGGTGACAAGAATCTGGTTTTGCTTTCAGTTTCATTATAATAGCAGGAACTGTAAACACAACTTAAGTACATTTCCACAAATTATTTTAAAAAAAAAGAAAAACAAAAATGCTTCATGCAACATTTCAGCTTTTCTATCTGATACTATATTGATAGGTAAGAAGGTAAGCAGCAGCCTCTGTAGCCCAATGGTCAGGAGTGGGAGTGCAGTAGCACACGCTCTTTGAGTAGACCGGAATTCAAGCTCCTGACTGCTAAATACGGTTGATCTGCCAATCGGCGCTGGACCAGCGTGGCAGATTATGGTCCATTTCCCTCATCATGAATTGTTAAGGAAGCTTCCATCCTGCAGTGGGTTGATAATGGCTGCAGTTTACCTTTACCTACTATATTGATAAACGAAAGTAATGTCAGCCTCCTCATTATCTGCGAGTTAAATATGCTTTATTGTCAATTAAAGGATTTTAACTTATGTTTTACCGTCAGTTACTAACTGCCCTTAGTAAATACAGATGATAAGCTTGGTTCGGTGAATGCTGTTCATTATTTCTGAAGTCTGTTAAATTTCTTTTTTGGTTATATAGCTACTCATGCACCAAGTGGCTAGTTTTCAAGTAGTATTCATGCAAGTTCTCCTTAAATAGTCCTAAAGGATGAACATCCAATAACACCAAATCAGGCTCATACTGAGTGGATTTTCTGAAAGTTCAGATATTAATTTTTCTTTAATTTAAAAAGTTCCGTAGGCCATATATGAGATTTTACATTGTGTTGATGAAATACTTCTTGCAAAGTTTCCTTATCATTTCTATTTGAATGGCAAGCTTTACATAACATTCCAAAAAATTATGGTATCTTTCACTATTTGCTATTCTAAAAAATCAGCTACTAACTAAAGTTCTAAAAATCTGTCAATAAAAGTTGGCAGAGTTTAGAATATTTGGGTATTACTAATTCAGGGAATTTCCCAGCCAAAGTTGTTCTCTTGCTTTCTGGTTCAAAATAATAACCCAGATCTCAATAACAGTTTTTGGGAATCATATTGCTCTGGATTTTATACAGAAAATCATTGGCTTCTGTGATTCTGTAGATGTTAATGGGGAACTCATTTTGAATACACCTGATTAGATTTGCTCACTTTTCAAAATGAAACATAGATGCTTAGGATATTCAAGAGAAAAATTGCTATTGGCAGAGCAACCACAAGTTGAGGTGGTTAGAATCAATAGCAATTTCAAGATTATACCACCATCAGGAAGGGTGGCACCTCAAAGGGAATTCCAAGGTCAACCAAGAGTTACATTCCACGATGGTCACAATCTTCCCTAAAATCAATATCATAGGAGATGATAATTAGGCAGCTTTTCCTCTCCTGAACTTGAGAGAGAGAGAGCTAGTTGTCATATCAGTCTCAAGGGATAGCAGCTTAGTAAAGCGACTCGTAAGGACACAATGCGAGAAGTTCCAAAATTTGGGTTCTTTTCAATCCCCACCTACAGGAGAGGTATTTGAATAGTTGCAGACAGTACCATCTTTGAAGCAAGGTCCACTGAATTCAATGATCTCTTTACATCTGAGTCAGGATTCTAAATTGAAAGTGAGTGTAACGTGGAGAAAACATGGAAATTGCTAACATCTCCATTAGGGAAAAGGATAACTATCATAATGGGCATGTAAAAGGTATTAAGAATGAAAAGCTATGCTGATCTATACTTCTCTGAGGGAAGAAAACCTTGATTGCTTGAAAAGACAGGGATGAAACTGGGTCCTTTGTGAGGCTTTTCAAACTCATCACAGACCTGATTCATTTTTATAGATGATAATACTCTCCCATATATAGGCCTCAACAAATCACGGAATTCCATTAAAGTGAAAATATTCTTTGAATTGAGTGACCAGCCAGCTCTCTAAAATTGAATCCAATTAAATAAGTCTGTGATACTTTAAGAAGAAAATTTGGGAACATCAGCCTTCTCCTCCTCTTCTTCTGAGGACCCTCCCAGTATGCTAATATCTACTCTTGTAGAGAGTGAAGTACATTACATAGAAGACCTTATCATCAGGTTTGTGAATGGCAAGAGAACTTTGTGAGAGTTCTCATGTCTATCAAATGCCTAAATTATGTAGGAATGGAAGTTTGCTTTGGGCAGTCATGGTCTCACAATTATGATTCACAAATGTTGAAACTTAATAAAAATTGAGCATTACAATAAAAATCTTCTAAAAAAAAGATCTGACAGAATTAAAAACATTTTTTTTGTAATTCCAGATTTTAAAGTTCTAACTTAACTTTTAACCAGCAATATAGTTACTGTTGCAGTGTTAAAAATTCATAATTTTGAAAATAAGTTAATTGAATTGTTAGACTTATATTTTAAAAATGTTAGCTAACGTGTAGCAAGCAATGAAATGCTGATCTGTATGGTTTTTTGTCTAATAAATTTTTCTTTAGTGAAGCAACAGCAGTTATCACTTACATAAATTGTCTGATGTCAAAGAGGTTTCAATGTGACAAACTATGCAAAAATAAATTCTGGTCAGGTCTTTGCTACAAACAAAACATGAATGACCTAATGACAACTTGATGAACTGTCCAAAACTAGAGAACTCTGAACTGATTTGTACAGTTACTGGATATATTTCCACATAAGGCTTAATACACTTTTGATTTTTGTGGGAAGTGTAAAACAAGAACATGTTTTTTTACCTCCCTCATAAAAGGAGGTTCAGGGTAGTTCAGCCAGGGATTTAAAATTTATTCAGATTTTATTTATGCTAAGGCATCTAGATAGTCAATAACCTTTTTTCGTCCACTCTGATATTCCTTGTGCTCTGTGGTAGATATAAGCTAGTCCGTAATCAAGTCACAAAGGAGGTTAGGCAAGCAAAGGCAAATTATGAGAAATATTTGGTGTTTTTCTTAGCAAAGGATGCTAAGAAAAACAGCAAGGACTTCTTTGCTTCTATAAACTCTAGAAGGAAGGGGATGAATCAGATTAGTCCACTTGATATTGATGGTTTGACTGTTGATGATGCTGCTCAGATAGCTGACAAACTGAATGAGTATTTTGCATCTACATTCACACATGAGGAATTCTGTAGGGAAGTGGAGGACAGAAGCTTATTAAACTCTAAAAAGGAAGGGTAATGATTTTAATAACTGAGAGCAAAGTGGAGAAGAAATTGTTGAAGTTAAACATAAGAAAGGCACCTGGGGTGGAAGAAATCTCTATCCAGTTATATTAAAGGAGGTGGAAAAGGGAGTAAGCAAACCCATAGCCATAATTTTGAGAGCATCCTTGGAATCAAGGGAAGTCCCCACAGACTGGAGATGTGCAAATGTATCCCCAATTCACAAAGGAGGGATCAAAGGGTGACACAAGTAATTACAGACCTATTGGTTTAACTTCTATTCCAGGGAAAATAATGGAGTTACTGGTTAAAGAAGTACTGCAGGATCATCTAGACAAGACTGCAGTAATGATTCAGACGCAGCTTGAGTTTGTTACGGGAAAGTCTTGTCTGACAAATTTGATTGGATACTATGACGTGGTTACAAAGGAACTGGATGCAAAAAATAAATTTTGATACCAAATACTTGAATTTCAGAAAGCTTTTGATACTGTTGTGCATGGAAGCTTATTATGAAGATACTGTTGCATATGGAAGACTACTAGTAAGATACTGTTGCGCATGGAAGACTACTAGTAAGATACTGTTGCGCATGGAAGACTACTAGTAAGATACTGTTGCGCATGGAAGACTACTAGTAAGATACTGTTGCGCATGGAAGACTACTAGTAAGATACTGTTGCACATGGAAGACTACTAGTAAGATACTGTTGCACATGGAAGACTACTAGTAAGATACTGTTGCACATGGAAGACTACTAGTAAGATACTGTTGCACATGGAAGACTACTAGTAAGATACTGTTCCACATGGAAGACTACTGTACAAATTGGAGCAGTATGACATTAAGGACAAGTTGCTACAATGGATAAAAGGGTGGTTGAGTGGGAGAAGACAGAGTGGTAATCAATGGATGCTGCTCTTTGTGGACTAATGTCACTAGTGGAGTCCTCCAGGGTTCGGTGTTGGGTCCACTGTTGTTTTTTATATTTATCAAGGATATTGATGAAGGTATCTAAGGGGCTTAATAGTAGTAGTGGCATGTGATGCAAGAAAGCAAGCATATGAGCTTATGTAGCATCAGCGAAAAAAAAAAAAAAAAACAAATACAAAATAATCCCCTCTAAATATTTGTCCAGTACCTCCTTAAATTTATTTAACCTATCAACTTCCACGACAGATGGAAGTTTGTTTCAGCAATTAACCACCCGTGTGGCTAAAGGCAAATTTCCGCACATCTATTCTACATCTGTCCTTCCTCAATTTCAATTCATGCCCCCTTAGGTTCGTAATCTGAACAAGTGGAAGAATCCTATCAGAATTCACCATGCTCAACCCATTCAAAGCCTTATACACCTCAATCAGATCACCTCGCATGTGCCTAGTCTCCAGCTGCTGCAATTTGCAGAACTTAAGCCTCTCTTGGTAAGAGCATCCTTTCATTTCCCCTCACCAATCTTGTTGCCCTTCTCTATACACGCTCAAGCAAATCTACATCCTTCCTAAAATGAGGCCTCCAAACGTGCACACAGTATTCAAGGCATGGCCTGACCATTGCCTTATACAGAGGGACAATCACCTCCTTTTCCCTGCTAACAAAATTCCTGTATATTATTGACAACACCCCATTACCTGCCCTGGCAGCCTGTCTGCTTTGCTCAGAAAACTTCATATCTGACTGAACAATTACTCCCAGGTCTTTTTCATTTTCTACCTCCTTAAGTGTAGTACCACACAGTTGGTACGTTTCTCTGGGGTTACTTCTGCCCATATGCAGTACTTTGCATTTTACATGGGAAAACTTCAGTTGCCACTTCTCAATCCATCAGCCCAAATTTTCTAGATCCTGTTGGTAACACACTGCCATTACTGTCATTAACAACCCTGCTAACCTTTGTATCATCTGCAAACTTCGATACTAAGCCTGATATACCTTCATCAATATCATTGATAAATATAAAAAACAGTCAATCCAACACCAAACCCTGTGGGACTCCACTAATAACATTAGTCCACGAAGAGCAGCACCCATTGATTACCACCCTCTGTCTTCTCCCACTCAACCATCCTTTTTTCCATTGTAGCAACTTACCCTTAATACCATTCTGCTCCAATTTGTACAGTAGTCTTCCATGCGCAACAGTGTCAAAAGCTTTCCTAAAATCCAAGTATATGATATCAAAATTATTTTTTGCATCCAGTTCCTTGGTAGCCACATCATAATAACCAATCAAATTTGTCAGACAAGACTTTCCCTTAACAAACCCATGCTGTGTCTGAATTATTGCTGCAGTCTTGTCTAGATGATCCTGCAATGCATCTTTAACCAGTGACTCCATTATTTTACCCGGAACAGAAGTTAAACTAACTGGTCTGTAATTACTCGTGTCACCATTCGATTCCCCTTTGTGAATTGGGGACACATTTGCACATCTCCTGTCCGTGGGGACCTCCCCTGAGTCCAAGGATGCTCTCATAATTATGGCTAAGGGTTTGCTTACTTCCTTTGCCACCTCCTTTAATATAACTGGATAGATCCCAACCACCCCAGGTGCCTTTCTTATGTTTAACTTCAACAATTTCTCCTCCACTTTGTTCTCAGTTATTACAAAATCATTAAGCACCCTATTACAATTTGGTAACCTTGTGACATTTTCAAACCTTAATAACTCCTCATGTGTGAATGTAGATGCAAAATATTCATTCAGTTTGTTTTATATCTGAGCAGGATCATCGACAGTCGAACCAGATTCATCAGATTCATCCCCTTCCTTTTAGAGTTTATATAAGTAAAGAAATCCTTGCTGTTTTTCTTAGCATCCTTTGCCAAAGATTTCTCGTAATCTGCCTTTGCCTGTCTAACCTCCTTTGTGACTTGATTACAGACTAGCTTATATATATCATAGGCTTCTGTGTCGCCTGATAACTTATATGCATCCCATGCATTTTTCTTCTCTGCCACAAGTCTCATTAGTTCATTTGACAACCATTTAGGCCTAAACCTTTAACAATATTTCTTAATAAGTATGAAATGTTTAGTAGCTTCCACTATTAATTCCTTGAATGCTTCCCACTTAGAATTTGCTGTTGGTAACATCATCAGTTGGTCCCACTGTACAGAATTTAAAAACTGTCTGAGACCACTATAGTCACCTTTACAGAAGCAAAAACCCCTTCCTTGACCCCTGATGGTAATCATATCTTTAAGTAAATCCCACATCAGTACACCATGATCACTGCCACCTAATGGTTCCTTTATCTGCAAATTCTTAATACACGAATGATCACTGCTGATAACCATGTCAAGAGTATTACCCTCTCTGATTGCCTCTCGAACATGCTGCTGAAGAAAACAATCATCCAATAAATCCACAAAAGTCTTACTAGTGTGCGAGTGACCAACCCATAAGTTCCAGTCTATATCTGGGAAGTTAAAATCCCCCATTATAAGACATTCTGATTTACTAGTCCACTCTAATTCTCTGTACAATTGTTCATTGTACTCATTCTTGTCATTAGGCCTATAACACACTTCTACTCTTATTTTTGCTTTCGCAGTGCTTATGTCACACCAAACTGACTCAACAGTGCACTGTTCATCCATATCAACTGGATGAACTTCTTCTGATTTTATGTTTTTCTTAATTAACAGCGTAACACTTCCTCCCTTCCCATCCTTTTTGTACACATTGTACTCCCCAAATTCCAGTTCTGCGTTCCTTATATCTGTGTGACACCACGTCTCTGCTATCCCAACAATTGACATCAAGACATCAAACAGCCTTTGATGTCTTGACCAACACTTCAAATTCATCAAATTTATTTACTATACTTCTAGCATTGGTATACATGCAAGTATACATGTACCTATTCTTATTATTAGTTACCCTAACACATCCCATATACCCACCTCTTTCACGATGACTGCCATCAGTCCCTGAAACCCAACAACACTCCTCACTCCACGCCGCTGCTTATTCTAATAGAAGTAGTGCAAGAATCACCTTCACCTCTGCCTGCAGCTACTTTTAAACTTTTAGTCTGTGAATCCGCCCCCCCCAAAGCTAGCAGTTTTCCGACCCACCTAACACTGCCTCGATAGCATCAGCAAATATTCTTGCACCCTTTCTATTTAAGTCTATCCCATCCCTGTAGAAGCAGTCTCTCCTATTAACAAGCACAGATCAGGCTAAAAAAAATTTTACTCCTTGAGCCTTGCACATTTCCTCCAGGGCCGAATTGATTGACAAGGCTCTCATCATGTACTCCCTCCTATCATGTCTGGGCAGAATTTCAAATTTAACCCTAATTCATGATTTTTTGCAACATTGACCTGTACTTGTTAAGTAAATCTGCAGATCTCCTACTCTTAATGTCATTGGTGCCAACATGTACAACAATATCACCCTTTGTGCCCTTAAAAGATGATATATGCTTTACATCATCAACTTTTGCCCCTGGCAGACATACCCTGGTCCTATTCCATATATCCTTTTTACACAATATATTCCCCGTCTCCCTGACAATAGAGTCACTGACAATAACTAATTCCTGTGGGACCAGCGCATTCTGCCTTGGAGGTTGCCGCTGTGTTGCCTGATGCCCAGGAGTGAGCTCTGGCATTGAGTTGGGCAGCTGACAGCTTGACAGGCCCCTCCTTAATTTCTTCGAGGGCATCTACTCTACACCTCAAGCTCTCATAGACACCCATCAGAATGCTGAGCTGACGCCTAATTTCTAGACACTGTGCACCTGGCACACACAAAGACATCCTCCTTGGCTAGATCATGTTCCGTTCCAGAGAGTTCGGCAAACATTTCACAAGTTGCACATGTTTTTAGGCTGTGATGCGTTGGAGAATGCCCCCCTCAGTTCTCACCCGAGTCACAGCACTCCTGCCACTTTGTGCCCATTGCTTTTCTGCTCTAGTCTGGGACATGATATTTTAAATTAATAAGATAAATAAATTTAATTAAATAATTGTCAACACTACACTATCAAATAGAATACTAAATGCAGGGATGCAAATTACGCTATATAATTTTACATTAGAGCTACCTAGTTGCCACAATTAAAAATTTGAAATCCCTACCACTCTATACAAAAACAATGGCTGCAAGGTTCGAACGAAACAATGGTTTATGTATATTAAGTAGTAATCTACAAAAACTCTTATCTAAATTAAAAATAACCATTGTATCTAGAACTATATGGCTACTTATAAAGTTCAATATAAAATAACAATTAGGTAAATAAAATGGCAAACACTTATCGCTTTTTCGGAGCCTGTAATTCACAGCTGTAATTTTTAGAGTCGGCGCCCTCAGTCAGAATCGCTAGTCCCACAGGAGTTAGTTATCGTCGGTGATTCTATTGTCAGGGAGATGGGGAATAAATTGTGTAAAAAGGAGAGATGGAATAGGACCAGGGTATGTCTGCCAGGGGCAAAAGTATGTCCAAGTATGCAGATGATACAAAGGTTGTCAGGATGACAGTGTGCTCCTTCAACAGGATCTAGAAAAGTTGGGCAGATGGTCTGAGAAGTGGGAACTGAAGTTTAACAATGACAAATGCAAAGTACCACATATGGGTAGAAGTAACCCCAGAGAAATGCACCATGTGGTACAACACTTAGGGTGGTAGAAATGAAAAAGACCTGGGAGTAATTGTGCAGTCAGATATGAAGTCTTCTGAACAGTGCAGACAAGCTTCTAGAGCAGGTCACGGGGTATTGTCAATGATATACAGGAATTTTGCTAGTAGGGAAAAGGAGGTGATTATCCCTTTGTATAAGGCAATGGTCAGGCCATGACTTGAGTACTGCGTACAGGTCTGGAGGCCTCATTTTAGGAAGGACGTAGAGTTGCTAGAACGAGTACATAGAATGGCAACAAGATTGATGAGAGGAACAAAGGGGTGCGCTTATGAAGAAAGCGCTTAAGTTCTGCAAGTTGCAGCATCTGGAGACTAGACATCTGTGAGGTGATCTGATAGAGCTGTATAAGGCCTTTAATGGATTGAGCAGGCTCAATTCTGATGGGATTCTTTCTCTAGCTCAGATTACGAACCTGAGGAGGCATAAATTCAAATTGAGGAAAGACAGTTCTAGAATACATGTGTGGAAATTTGCCTTTAGCCAGCGGGTAGTTGATTGTTGGAACAAATGCCCATCTGTCGTTGTGGAAGTTAATAGCCAAAATAAAAGCAATGAGGACAAATGTTTAGAGGGAATGGATGTGTGAAATGGGATTTTTTTTTTTTTTTTTGTCTGATGCTGCATAATCTTGCTTTCTTGCATCGAATGCCTCTACTACTACTCTGACAAGGAATAACAGAGTGCAAATATGCACAAGTACCACCTTTGAAGCAAAAGGAATCACATAGCAAATAATTAGGGTGACTGACCTGAGTAGTGGTTGCCATAACAGATAATTGGGATTCTATCAGAAAAAATTAAGTGGTACTTGATAGATTGCAAATGGACATTGAAATTAGAACTGAGACCACGTATATTTATGAAATGAACAAGAAAGTTTTTGGGAAGCCAGGATCTTTTTTGGATAACTTTATTCTATTAGTTTGAATATTCATGATGCAGTCAGTATATAAAATGAAAGTGGAGGTGAGGGGAGATATAAATTAATGCTTGTGGATATGAAATACACACAACAGGAATACACCCAATTTCTTGATATAATATAACCTCGATAATGTATTCTGCCTATTCACCACTCTGACTCCCTTAAGTCAATAACTGAGTCCAGTTGTTGCCTCCACTCTCCCTCCAGGAAGAGTAGAGACAGTGAGATTAAACACTGAATGATCAAGATGCTTCCTAAGAGTTACTAACAGGTTCAGTCTGGTAGACTAGCCAGCAGCTGGCTTGCAAAGACTGTTTCAGAGCTAAATCCCTAAAATGTAAAGAATATTGGATCTGTCTATGATACCCATCATAACCTCAAAAGACATCCTCATACTGCATGATAGAAGAGATGAGAGCTGCCATGGAGGCTAAACGTGTGCTTCACCACTTCATGCATGCTTCCAAAGTGTAGTGCTGCACCATATGGTGAGTCGTCTATCACCTGATATTGCCAGGTGACACAGAGGAGCAGATTTATCTGTGTGATGTGGACACTGCTTTACATTTACTTAATGCTTTACATTTATTCACACTTCAGGAACACCACCAGTATAACAGATGCAGAGTTTGCACTGGGGGAAGTATACCTAGGATTACTAATAATCCTAACATTGTGACTATGCAAGAAAAGGATTTCGTTGTCACAGAATGGACTTCAGAAAAATTTGGTCCACTTGAGCCAAAAGTGGGACCTGAATATCAGTTCCATCAGTTTTAGACCCACAGGTAGAAAGCCCTAGCCTATCATACTGGAAGAATATCTTTTCTTTTTTATTGCTTTCGTAAAGATGACTACGGTGGTCTGAGACAGTATTTAAATTCTATACGGTGGAACCATCTGATGATGTTACCAAGAGCAAATTCAAAATTCATTCAAAGAATTAATCTTGGAATAGCTACTAGGCTTTTCATACCAACAAAGAAATATTGTTCAAGATTTAGGCCTAAGTGGATGTCAGATGAACTAATTAGACATGTGACAGAGAAGAAAAATGCATGGGATACATATAAATTAACATGTGTCACAGAAGCCTATGATAGATATAAGCTGTCTGTAACCAAATTTACAAAGTAGGTTAGGCAGGCAAAGGCAGATTATGAGAAATCTTTGGCAAAGGATGCAAAGAAAAACAGCAAAGCGTTCTTTACTTATGTAAACTCTAGAAGGAAGGGGATGAATCAGATTGGTCCACTTGATATCGATGGTTCAACTGTTGATGATCCTGCTCAGGTAGCTAGCAAACTAAATGAATATTTTGCTTCGACATTTCACACACAAGGAGTTATTCAGCGAGGGGAATGCCAGAGGTGTATTCAACTCTGGCAGTAAGCTAGATAAATCTTGTAATAACTGAGAGTAAAGTGGAAGAGAAATTGTTGAAGATAAACACAAGAAAGGCACATGGGGTGGATGGAATCTATCCAGTTATATTAAAGGAGGCAGCAAAGGAAGTAAGCAAACCCTTAGCCATAATTATGAGAGCTTCCCTGGACTCAGGGGAGGTACCCATGGACTGGAGATGTACAAATGTGACCCCAATCCACAAAGGAGGATCAAACGGAGACAGAGGTAATTACAGACCTGTTAGTTTAACTTCTGTTCCAGGGAAATTAATGGACACACTGGTTAAAGAAGCATTGCAGGATCATCTAGACAAGACTTCAGTTATAGTTCGAACACAGCATGGGTTTGTTAAGGGGAAGTCTTGTCTGACTAATTTGACTGGATACTATGATGTAGTCACAAAGGAACTGGATGCAAAGAATAACTTTGATATCATATATTTGGATCTTAGAAAAGCCTTCGTTGCACATGGAAGACTGCTGCACAAATTGGAGCAGTGTGGCATTGGAGGCAAATTTCTGCTATGGATAATGGGATGGTTGAGTGGGAGAAGACAGAGTGGTAATCAATGGACACTGCTCTTTGTGGACTAATGTTGTTAGTGGAGTCCCTCTGGGTTCAGTGTCGGGCCCATTGTTGTTTTCTGTATTTATAAATGATACTGATGATGGTATATCAGACTTAATATCCAAGTTTGCAAACAATACGAAGGTTGGAAGGTTGTTAATGACAGTACACTGCTGCAATAGGATCTAGAAAAGTTGAGCAGATGGGCTGAGAGGTAGCAAATGAAGTTTAACATTGACAAATGTAAAGTACTACATATGGGAAGCAGTAATCCCAGAGTAATGTATCAACTCTGTGGTACCACACTGACAGTGGCAGAGAATGAAATGGACCTGGGGTAATTGTGCAGGCAGATATGAAGTTTTCTGAGCAGTGCAGACGGTCTGCAAGAGTAGCTCGTAGTGTCTTGTCAATGATATACAGGAATTTTTCTAGCAGGGATAAGGAGGTGATTATCCCCTTGTATAAGGCGACGGTCAGGCCACACCATGAGTACTGTATACAGGTCTGGAGGCCTTATTTTAAGAAGGATGTAGAGCTGTTTTTTTTTTTTTTTAGGAGCATTAGCAACTAAGGCCATATTGCTCCGGGATATGCAGTGGTCATTCCCTGACCTTTCCGCATCCTCCATATTTGGTGGTGACGGGCTCGAACCCCGGTCTAATCAAGAAGCGTGTGCTGTGCACTGCTGCTCCTTCCCACCTGGCTACGGAGGCGCCATGATGTAGAGCTGTTGGAACGAGTACAGCGAAGGGCAACAAGATTAGTGAATGGAACAAAGGGTTGCTCTTACGTAGAAAGGCTTAAGTTTTGCAAATTACAGTGGCTGGAGACTAGGCACCTGCGAGTTGATCTGATTGAGGTGTATAAAGCCTTGAATGGTTTGAGCATGCTCAATGCAGATGGGATTCTTCCTCTTCAGAGTAATCGCCTGAGAGGGCATAAATTCAAATTGAGGAAAGACGGTTGTAGGATAGATGTGCAGACGTTTGTGTTTATCCAGTGGGTGGTTGATTGGTGGAACAAACTTCCATCTGTCATAAAAGTTGATAGCTTAAATAGATTCAAGGCAGAACTTGCCAAACATTTGGAGCGAGTGAATGGGTGAAATAAAGGTGATTTTTTTTTTTTTTTGGCTGATACTATATAAGCTTGCTTTCTTGCATCATGTGCCTTTGCTATTGAAAAGTACCTTTCATATATATTTTCTAATGTAACAAATGCTTCCAATTTTTATGCAATAAACTGACCTGCATACAGTATAACAACCAAAAGTATTCTGCTTGATTTTTTTTTTTTTTTTTTAAACTGGTTATGCATAGTGTAGAAATGTACTCTGTAAACAATGTTGTTCTCAAACCCCTAAATCCAGAAACTTGTTTGTTTTTCAATAGAAATTTTTATATATGATTTTTTCCCCCCACTTGGTCAAATATACACTGGAGAGTGATGCAATAATAATTATATTTTGATAACTTGTTTTGGTAAAAAAATAAAGGGTAAATGAAGGCAAAAGAAATAAAATATTATTTTCTGCTTATGCTCTGAGATGGACACACTGGGCCAGAGGAGTTTGCATAGAGAATACATGAACATTGCCATATTTAGCAATCAAGTGGGCTAGTCTTACAATCAACTCAAACATGTACTACTGTACCCTCCCATACCATCACTTGAATGGCAGTTGCATTTATTGGATATGGGCAAGAGATTTGCTAATAATTAGATACAGCAACCATAGGCATAATGGTAACTGATTAAAACTGGTGGGGAAGTTTTCACACATAATGCAAATGTGAATAATTAATAAGGAGATGTAAATTACCTTGTTGTACCAAAAAAAATTACTTTAATCATGGGCAGTTTTCAAACAATTTTTCCCAAGTCATAAATTAATTTGTAACTATATCACTATGTCTATTCTAATTTACTCTAATAATTAATAAATGTCAAAATTTTTAATAAAGAAATCAAAGGAAACACTTTTACTGGAAAGTACTGTAAGTTACAGTTAAGTGAACAATCTGGCTGAAGAAATGTAAAGAATTATCTTTCAACAGAGATCTGTCAAACCCCCAAGCACTTGCATACAAAGTGACTCCCAAAGCATTTGGGGTGAACTGCCATTTAAGATGAACAGAACTCAACTCTTGGAGAAGGTATCAAGATGTACAGTGCTATCAAATCAGTGCCACTCAAACTACACTATAGCAGAGAACAATTATATTCATTTTTGATTTTAAAATTATGTCAAGTATGTTAGAGATATACTGCTATATTTAAAATCTTGGTGTCAGCTTGTCTGCCATAGTAATGTACAAACATTTATACACAGCCAATCAATATAAAATAAGCATGCATGTAATGACAGAATGACCTAAAAAATGAAACACTATGTTAACAGACTGTATTTGCCATTTGTTCAGGTGAGGGGGGGAAGAGAGAGAGAGAGAGAGAGAGAGAGAGAGAGAGAGAGAGAGAGAGAAATATGAGGGCACACATTAATAAAACAGTAGGGCAGCTTATCACAATGGAAGACTACAACTAAATATGTAGTAAAAATAATATAGTAAACTCTGATATCCAGCACTCTCAAGATTTTAAAATTTTCTGCATTTTAGAGAATTATAACTAGTGGTTGGGCAGTTTAAGAGGCACACATTTCCAACATATTAAGCAAAAATAACTGAACTTATTTATATATGTAAACATTTATAATGACTATCTTATCTTCATCTGTTTGTGCAGATAGCAAGACTTAAACAGCATGGATAACAATTACAACTTTCAAAACTGATTTTGTATACTACAAACAACTTCTTTACAACTGTTTTGACTATGTTTTCACTAGAGATCACCTGCAATCTAATGAGAAATCAAATAATCCTGAAACAAATGGCAATTAACTTTTAGGAGGCTATCTGTTTGACAGTGCAATACGAGGAAAACTCATTGCAAAGGTAAGCTTGTTCTGCTCCAATTCAAGGGATAAGACAGTCTTGTAAGAATCATATGAAAAAAGAAATGCAACTTTTTTTGCATGGATTCTTAAAGACCAATGCAATCACTGACACAAGTGCCAGATTACTTTGATATTTCTGGATTGAAAATTTTGATTTTTTTCATATAATGCACTGAATTTTAAATAATTTGGGATGTAAAGTGCCAGATTTTACTGTACAATTTTTAGATCAGTTCCTTTTTTTTTAAATGTTGAATCAGAAATTATTACCAAATCTATGTCATGTTTAACAGAAATACTCACCATTAGCTTCTGCAAGCAGTTCAGCTATGTGGGTGAGAAGATGTGCTTTCATTTGTAAACGAGCCCTATCTTCATTTCCAAAACTACTAAAATCCTGGGAACATTTCTCTGGCATCAAATAACACTTATAAGAATAATTTTTTCGAATCTCATCACTCGTCAATTCAGAAAACATTTCAAGTAACATTTTATCAGACAGAACTCTTATTTGATCCAATGTTAAAGAATCTGCTCCGTGATATGTCCTCTTCAGAGAGACTACCTGAAAACACAAGATATTGAGAGCATTTTTTTTTTTTTTTTACATTTATAATATTTACAAACACTGTAAATTAAATTAAATTCATAATTTTATATATATATATATATATATATATATATATATAGCGAGCAAATAGAATACGTGAACAGAATTTATAAATAACTAAACAATAGAATCTAGGAGCGAGAGAAATACTAAAAATACTAAAAGGAGAAGAGCTGATTAATGCCATCAAAAATAACATGATAAAACATTACATCAGTCTTAATATGTTAAAAGCAAGTAATAGATAAGTTAGTGGCAACAGAACGCTATACTAGCCATTACTGGTCCTTAGTTCAAACCTGGAAAGGATACATATAAATAGAATAGAGTAGAGAAAATAATATAATATAATAGATAAATCATAAAGGTAGAAGATAACATAAATAAGTATGGTATGTTAATTATAGGAGATAGTAACACAATGAAAGGGACTTTTTCAAGGGCTAACCCTTTCAATGTGTCCTCCTATAATTAACTGAGCTATCCGTTTCTGATATCATCTGCCTGTTAAACGTTGCCGAATGGTGATAAAAGATATCAGGTAGTTAACAGGCTAGATGACTTATATTATATGAAATAATATATATATATATATATATATATATATATATATATATATATATATATATATATATATATATATATATATATATATATATATATATATATAGTATGTATAAAGTTTATCATGTTGGATATTATCATAGTATTACTTATGCTTAATGCTAATCTTGTTAGATTTTAACATATTTCATTTATGAATTCATTTGTGTTGTTGTTATTTGGTTTTTAGGAGCATTAGCAACTAAGGCCATATTGCTCCGGGATATGCGGTGGTCATTCCCTGACCTTTCCGCATTCTCCGTATTTGGTGGTGACAGGGCTCGAACCCCGGTCTAATCAAGAAGCATGTGCTACGCACTGCTGCTCCTTCCCACCTGGCTACGGATGCACCTTCATTTGTGCAACGTTAATGCCATTGTATATATGCCAATTGGACATTATATGTGCCTGTAATTATAATTATCTATATGTTCAACTTATTGTGGAATGTTTCCGATTAATGGTGTTTGACTATAGGTATTAGTGGGCTTACGGATCAGGTAATCAGGTTAGTCCATAAAGGTTATCTTAATTCTGTAGGGCCTATAAACATTATATTTATGTAGCTTATTACCTAATGGTAAGGAATTTTCATTACCTGCAGCTAACATCTTATCAAAATTAATGATTATGCATATAAATATACTAAATTCTGAATTACAATGCAATTTAATATTATACATTCCATCACGTGGTCAACAATCCCCTACTTCGTCAGGGGCTTTCAGCGGATCGATGGCCCATATGATGGAATGCCTCATACATACATATTTCTGTTGTCCCTATACCAGTTTTGCTATTCCTTAATTTATGTACAGTTATATTAATTATATTATAATGTTTAAATTTATTTTTGTATTAAAATTTTTGGTTCTTGTGAGCGTTCTATGCAGCAAACTGGGATAGGTGACACAAAGCCCTACAGGTATGTATCCGAAAATGAGAAGGTTCTTACTTACCGTTACTAGTCCAGTAGATGTGGTAGTTTAGAAAGGGGGAACTACCAACCTTAAAATTGTTTTATATGTAGCAAAGTTTTGTTGCGCATACTGTAATCAATGGCATGATGGTGTATTAGCTTCGGGCCCCGTTATCCTGTGCTAATGTTTGTGGTGTGTGTGTGGGGGGGGGGGGGTTGTAAGTGGTTGGGTGCAACTTTGGTGATTTGGTAGTTGTTATGCTGTTAATTCTTTATGAAATATGTTAACATTGGAATTTATACATGTATTACATAAATGTATTTACATTTGCTTTGCCATACCTAGGACTGTGCTGGTATAACTTTTCTAAGGCTTAACGGTACGTATGTATCCAAAGGTATGGCTATTTACATATTTACAGCCTCTTACTAGGTGATATTATGTCGGTATTTTTATTTTTGTCTGGAGGGTATTTTTTTGGTATCGGGTTGTAGTGCAGTCAGACAACGAGCCCCATCTGAGTGCAATAAACCCATTTAAAACATGGGATAAAATAATTTATTGCTTTGGTATTTTTAGGATATTTTCAATGAATGTATGTGGGTTGACATTAGGGTGGTATGTTCTTAGGTTAGCATGTATGGCTGTTTTTATATGATGCCTGCTGTAATGGATGGGTATTTTATTTATCACGAGTGTTTTATGAGTTTTTGAATGGCTTCTTTTGTGCTATTTATATTGTTGCATATTTTTAACAACCTGTTTGTTTGATTTCTTATGGTGTTTCCATGTATGTGTTTGGCTATATTGCTTTCCCAGTAGGCGAGTTTTATTGTAGTGAAGTTGAAGAGGTCTCTCTTATCATAGTGATGTGTATATACTACGTTTTGGTTGATAATAATTTCGCTGTCTAAGTAGACGGCTTGCTGGTTGATATCTGGGTTTGTGCGTTCGATTGTCAGGTCTGTTGGGTAAATTTCTTGTGCTACTGTTCCAAAGTTGTCATGGTTTATCACTAGAACGTCATCTATATATCTGTAATATGTAATATTATCTATGATTCTGCTTTCATAGTGGTGCAGGTAAAGGTTAGCTATGGAGCAAGAACTGCTAGAACCCATAGCTATCCCCTGGCTTTGTATGTATATTTTGTCACCCATGAGTACATAGTTGCCTTTGATACTGAGTTTGATGAGGTCATTCCAATATTGTTTGTTGCATTTAATAATTTTGTAATATTTTTCGTAGTGTTGCTGGAGTACTTTGATTAGGTTGTTGTGAGATATGCTTGTGAATAGGTTTTTAAAATCGTACGTGTATATACTTTTGATGTTATTGTTTTGGTTTTTGATATATTCCAAATATTTTTTGTTGTCGGTGATGATTCTGGAGTTCTTGATTTCATTGGTTATGTCTTTTAATTTTTCTTCCATTATCTTACTAGAGTACTTTATGTAACTATTCTTGCCTGATGTAATAAATCTTTTTCCGGTAGGCACCTTGTGAAATTTAGGTATCCAATATATGTATGGGTATTGTATCCTGTCTATTTTTATTTTGAGCTTTTTATGCATACCCAAGATTTTTTTGCTACACACCGTTGTTACACACCGATATTTGTATAATATCGGTGTGTAGATACACACCGATATTATACAAATATAAATATATTATTGTCTACACACCGATATCGGTGTGTAGACAACTCTTATGAAACTACAAAGTAGTTGTTGTAGGCATCATTTGCTCTTTCTCATATTGTGCTCTGCCTTCACTGATGATAGGCCAATAGCCTTGAAACATGTCTGGGTGGTGGTACTCACTGAGAATAAGTAACAATAGTCTTAGCATTAGCATTAGTAGAGGCATTTGATGCAAGAAAGCAAGCTTATGCAGCATCAGCCTAAAAAAAAAAAAAAAAAAAAACACTCCCACTTCACCCCTCTGTTCGTTCAAAATACCTGTCCAGCTGAGCCTTAAACTTATTTAGGCTATCAACTTCCACGACAAGGGATGGAAGTCTGTTCCACCAACCAAACACTCGCTGGCTAAAGGCAAATTTCTGCACGTCTATCCTACATCTGTCTTTCCTCAATTTGAATTTATGCCCTCTCAGGTGATTATTCTGAGCGAGAGGAAGAATCCGATCAGCATTGACCATGCTCAAACCATTCAATGCTTTATACACCTCTATCAGATCACCTCGCTGGTGCCTAGTCTCCAGACACTGTAATTTGCAAATCTTAAGCCTTTCTTTGTAAGAGCACCCCTTTGTTCCATTCACTAATCTTGTTGCCCTTCTCTGTACTCGTTCCAGCAGCTCTGCATCCTTCTTGAAATGAGGCCTCCAGGCCTGTATACAGTACTCTAGGTGTGGCCTGACCATTGCCTTATACAAGGGAATAATCACCTCCTTATCCCTGCTAGAAAAATTCCTATATATCATTGACAATACACCATGAGCTACTCTTGCAGCCCGTCTGCACTGCTCAGAGAACTTCATATCTGCCTGCACAACCACCCCCAGGTCCCTTTCATTCTCTACCAATGTCAGTGTAATACCACAGAGTTGATACGTTGCTCTGGGGTTGCTATTTCCCATGTGTAGTACTTTACATTTGTCAATGATAAACTTCATTTGCCACCTCTCAGCCCATCTGCTCAACCTTTCCAGGTCCTGTTGCAGCAGCATAGTGTCAGTAGTGTCCTTGACAACCCTGCCTACCTTTGTATCGTCTGCAAACTTCAACATTAAGCTTGATATACCATCATCAATATCATTTATGAATACAGAAAACAATAATGGACCCAACACTGAGCCCTGAGGGACTCCACTAATAACATTAGTCCACGACGAGCAGTGTCCATTGATTACCACTCTCTGTCTACTCCCCCTCAGCCACCCCTTTACCCACAGCAGCAATTTGCCTCCAATGTTACACTGCTCCAATTTGTGCAGCAGTCTTCCATGTGTAACAGTATCAAAAGCCTTTCTAAGATCCAAGTATATAATATCAAAGTTATTCCCTGCATCCAGTTCCTTTGTGACTGCATCATAGTATCCAATCAAATTGGTCAGGCAAGACTTCCCCTTAACAAAACCATGCTGTGTCCGAGCTATAACTGAAGTCTTGTCTAAATGATCCTGCAGTGCTTCTTTAACTAGTGCCTCCATTAATTTTCCTGGAACAGAAGTTAAACTCACAGGTCTATAATTGCTTGTGTCAGCTTTTGATCCTCCTTTGTGAATTGGGGTCACATTTGCACATCTCCTGTCTATGGGTACCTCCCCTGAGTCCAAGGAAGCTCTCATAATTATGGCTAAGGGTTTGCTTACTTCCTTTGCTGCCTCCTTTAATATAACTGGATAGATCCCATCCACCACAGGTGCCTTTCTTGTGTTTATCTTCAACAATTTCTCCTCCACTTTACTCTCAGTTATTACAAGATTCTCTAGCTTACTGCTAGAGTTGAATACACCTCTGGCTTTCCCCTCACTAAATAACTCCTCATGTGTGAATGTCAATGCAAAATATTCATTTAGTTTGTTAGCTACCTGAGCAGGATCATCAACAGTTGACCCATCGATATCAAGTGGACCAATCTGATTCATCCCCTTCTTTCTAGAGTTTACATAAGTAAAGAACTCTTTGCTGTTTTTCTTTGCATCCCTTGCCAAAGATTTCTCGTAATCTGCCTTCGCCTGCCTAACCTCCTTTGTAACTTGGTTACAGATCAACTTTTATCTATCATAGGCTTCTGTGTCATGTGTTAATTTGTATGTATCCCATGCATGTTTCTTCTCTGCCATATGCCTCATCAGTTCATCTGACATCCATTTAGGCCTAAACCTTGAACAATATTTCTTAGTTGGTATGTAAAGTCTAGTAGCTTCCAAGATAAGTTCTTTGAATGCTTCCCATTTTGCATTTACTGTTGGTAACATCATCAGTTGGTCCCACTGTATAGAATTTAAATACTGTCTCAGTCCATCGTAGTTGCCTTTACGAAAGCAATAACCCTTCCCTTTACCCCTAATGGTAGTTACCTCTTTGAGTAAATCCCACTTCAGCACACTGTGATCACTGCCACCTAGTGGTTCATTTATCTGCAGATTCTTAATGCATGAAGAATTACTGCTGATAATCAAATCAAGAGTATTCCTCCCTCTAGTTGCCTCCCGAACATGCTGATGTCATCCAATAAATCCACAAAAGCCTTGCTAGTGTGTGAGTGACCAGCCCACAAATTCTGGTCAATATCTGGGAAATTAAAATCTCCCATTATAAGACTCTCTGATTTACTGGCCCACTCTATTTCCCTGTACAGTTTCTTATTATACTCATCAAAGTCATTAGGCCTATAGCACACTCCTACTCTCAATTTTGATCTCCCAATGCTTATGTCACACCAAACTGACTCGACACTGCACTGTCCAGCGATGTCCACTGGCTTCACTTCCTTGGATTTTATGTATTTCTTAACTAATAGCATAACCCCTCCTCCCTTCCTATCCAGTCTATCTTTTCTGTAGACGTTGTACTCCCCAAATTCCAGTTCTGCATTCCTTATATCTGTGTGACACAAAGTCTCTGATATCCCAACAATATCTGCCTTTGATGTTTTGAGCAATACCTCAAATTCATCTAATTTATTTACTAAACTCCTAGCATTGGTGTACACGCAAGTATACATGCACCTATTTCTATTCTTAGCTACCTTAACACAACCCATGTGTTTACTTGTACCGCAATGACTCCCAGCAGTCTCTGAAATATCCTGAATCTTGTTTTTCAGGCTTCTGCTCATTCCAATAGAAGCAGTGCAAGAATCTCTTTCACCTCTGCCAGTGGCTACTGTTAATCTATTTGTCTTTGTATCCCCCCAAGCTAGCAGTTTTCCGACCCACCTAACACTGCCTCGATAGCATCAGCAAATATTCTTGCACCCTTTCTATTTAAGTGTATCCCATCCCTGTAGAAGCAATCCCTCCTGTTAACAAGTACAGTCCAGGCTGAAAAAAATTCTACCCCTTGAGCCTTGCACAATCTTTCCAAGGCCGAATTGATCGACAAGGCTCTCTTCATATACTCCCTCCTATCGTGTCTGGGCAGAATTGCAGACACTTTCAAATTCAACCCTATTTCACGGCTTTTTTTCAACAGTGACCTGTACTTGTTAAGCAATTCTGCCGGTCTCCTACTCTTGATATCGTTAGTGCCCACGTGTACAACTATATCACCTTTTGTGCCCTTAAAAGATGATATCTGCTCTACAACGTCATCAACCTTTGCCCCTGGCAGACATACCCTGGTCCTGTTCCACCTATCCTTTTTACAAAGCATGTTCCCCGTTTCCCTGACAATAGTCACCAACAACTACTAGTTCCTTTGGGACCAGCGCATTCTGCCTTGGGGGGTTGCCGCTGTGTTTCACGATGACCAAGTGCAAGCTCTGGCGTTGATGTGGGCAGCTGAGAGCTTGATGGGCCCCTCAATTTAGTTCCTTCGAGGGCATCCACCCTGTTCTTCAAGCTCTCATATAGGCCCATAAGAACGCTGAGTTGTTGCCTGATTTCGATATACTCCTTGCATCATGCACACACAAAGACATCCCCCATGGCAATATCATGTCCCGTACCTGAATGCTCCACAAACATCATGCAAGCTGTGCATTTTAGAAGGCTGTGACTCAGAAGGCAACTGCCCCCCTCAGTTCTCCTCTGAGCCACAGCACTTCCATTAGCTTGAGCCTTTTGTTTTGCTGCTCTGGTCTGAGTCATGATTACTTTTAATTTAAATAAAATTTCAATTTCAGTTTATAACCCTAACTTATCTCCCAACACAGCTATAACGGGATATATATTTTTAGCGTCAAGTATTAATGAATCAGTCAAGTATTAATTATCTCCGAGTTCCCTTTATATAACTTCCGTATCAGTTATGTATTAATTAATTATGTTACGTTTGTAATCTAAGTCGGTATATGTATTTAGTTAAAAGTGCAATTTAAATGCCAACGAAGTTGAACAAGTTTAATAGATTTTACCGATCGCTGAAAATATTATAACGTATACTATACTAACGCTATCTAGGTTCGATATATAACGATCGTATGACAAAGACAAAGGCGGAAGTTACGAACGGTAATCTATGGACACTTAAGTATTAATTAACTTTCAAATCTCGCTGTCCCAATTCAGAATAAACCAACGATCCTTACTAGGTCTATAAGCTACTTACAAAAAATAATTTGATGTAAAAGATATTCAATAAGCGGCTAAATTTGGCTAAAAAAACTTCTCGTTCAGCGGAGTTGTAACTTGTAACACGTGGATTTGATACCCTTACCGATACTTTTATGCAATTACAAGGCCGAGTAAAGAATAAATACACGAGATTAATCAGAAATATCTCAAAATAATGCTATACTACTAAATTTAAATCAAAAGTTTTAGAAAAACAATAATTTCAAATCAATAAATAAGAAAAATCCACTTAGTGGCTTTGAACACGTCTGGCCCGTACTAGCCTCCAATTAGTGAAGCATTACTTATTCGAGGTAGTGCAATATCATGGCAACTCGTCGTGAAGGCAGAGCACAATATGAGAAAGAGCAAATGATGCCTACAACAACTACTTTGTAGTTTCTTTAGAGTTGTCTATGGTGTATCTACACACCGATATTATATAGATATTAAACTCTTAATGTATTATGCCTTGTGCATTTAGTTATTTTAAAAATTATATATTTGTATGTGTCATTGTGATTCAATTCCTCTTTGACTGTTTCTATGTAGAATTTTTCACAGATAATGCTGAAATTGTTGTTTGCCTTATCTGTGCTTGTGATCACAAATTTATTTTGCAATTCTTTTTACTCTGCGGTTGAAGTTTCCAGGTTTATCTTGTTCATCATATTTTTGCAGTGCTATGTTTTCTCTGAAACTGGTTAGTATGTTTTCAGTGGTGGTGTTTATCCAGCTTTGAAAATATTCTATAGGTTCGCTGTGTTTGTATGCTGCTTTAAATGCGAATTGTAGTAGATCTGTGTATATTGATTTTCGTATGTTTTTCAAACTGACTGAGGTGTTAGGTCTGAATTTAGTATCTTTTTTCATGGTCTCTCTCTTAGTGTGCTGGGGTGTTAGGTTTGAATTTAGTACCTTTTTTTCATGGTCTCTCTTTGTGTGCTATCTTCAATAATGTTGAGGTTGCCTATGATTATATGGTTGTAATACGTATTAATGTAGTCTTTATATTTACTTTCCTGGCAGTGACAGGGTTGGTCTGCTTCATTCATATTGCTAATAGTGTTTTTGTAGTTGCATATTGCTAGTCCTATAGGCTTGGTGTAGCTGTTTCTAACTTTAATTTGGATGTTTTTTATTGGTAGGTAATCCTTATTTTTATTGATAATGTCACTGATTTTGATATAGTCGTATGATCTGTTTAGGAATTTGATTATGCAGTATTCTATTTTGGGTTTGTCGTCAAAGTCTATGCCAATTCTGAATTTAAATATGTCTTCTAGGGTAATGTTGAGGTCTTTGTTCTGTGTTCTGTGCTTTTGGTAAATCTTATTTAATGCTTTTAGCTTGCTTAATCTGATAGCAAATAGGGTATTGTGGATGCTTTTTATATTTATAATTATATAAATATAAAAAATTATATACATGTAAGATATGCGGTATACAATACATAAGACAAACTAGTACAGAGCTCCGCATTCGTATGAACCTTCATCGCTCGCAAATTAATAAATACGAAGAAAGCGCCACAAAAGATGGAAAATCAAGTAAAGCAGACAAATTCAATAATGAAATCAAATATAAATATTTCCAAAAACAAATTCACCAACACATCCATTGCCATCCTGGACATTATAGCAAATAAAGCCAAAAGAGAAATCGTGGAAGGCATGTTCATACTACTATATAAATCCTTTTACCCTTATGGACTAAACAATCGGTTTAATGGCAGAAACTTCACATACAATAGCCCCGAACAATGCACATACACTGTTTTTCAGATCAATAAAAATTGGAGTATTAACGGGATTAAGAATGGTAAAATATTGCAAGAGCATAACGAAAACAACTATAAAAAACCACAAAACATCAAAGACTTTGAAAAACTCATCACAGAATGGGACACCAAACCTATAAATATAAAATGATTAAGCAAGACTATTATGATGGATATGGATAAACACCACCACTGAAAACATACTAACCGGTTTCAGAGAAAACATAGCACTGCAAAAATATGATAAACAAGATAAACCTGGAAACTACAACCGCAAAGTAAAAGAATTGCAAAATAAATGTGATCACAAGCACAGATAAGGCAAACAACAATTTCAGCATTATCTGTAAAAAATTCTACATAGACAGTCAAAGAGGAATTGAATCACAATGACACATACAAATATATAAACACTAATCCAAACTGCATCAGCAAAAAAATCTTGGCTATGCACAAAAAGCACAAAATAAAAATAGACAGGACACAATACCCATACATATATTGGATACCTAAATTTCACAAGGTGCCTACCGGAAAAAGATTTATTACATCAGGCAAGAATAGTTACATAAAGTACTCTAGTAAGATAATGGAAGAAAAATTAAAAGACATAACCAATGAAATCAAGAACTCCAGAATCATCACCGACAACAAAAAATATTTGGAATATATCAAAAACCAAAACAATATCATCAAAAGTATATACACGTACGATTTTAAAAACCTATTCACAAGCATATCTCACGACAACCTAATCAAAGTACTCCAGCAACACTACGAAAAATATCACAAAATTATTAAATGCAACAAACAATATTGGAATGACCTCATCAAACTCAGTATCAAAGGCAACTATGTACTCATGGGTGACAAAATATACATACAAAGCCGGGAGATAGCTATGGGTTCTAGCAGTTCTTGCTCCATAGCTAACCTTTACCTGCACCACTATGAAAGCAGAATCATAGATAATATTACATATTACAGATATATAGATGATGTCCTAGTGATAAACCATGACAACTTTGGAACAGTAGCACAAGAAATTTACCCAACAGACCTGACAATCGAACGCACAAATCCAGATAATAACTAGCAAGCCGTCTGCTTAGACAGCGAAATTACTATCAACCAAAAAATAGTATATACACATCACTATGATAAGAGAGACCTCTTCGACTTCACTACAATAAAACTCGCCTACTGGGAAAACAATATAGCCAAACACATGCATGGAAACACCATAAGAAATCAAACAAACAGGTTGTTAAAAATATGCAACAATATAAATAGCACAAAAGAAGCCATTCAAAAACTCATAAAAACACTCGTGATAAATAAAATACCCATCCATTACAGCAGGCATCACATAAAAACAGCCATACACGCTAACCTAAGAACATACCACCCTAATGTCAACCCACATACATTCATTGAAAATATTCTAAAAATACCAAAGCAATAAATTATTTTATCCCATGTTTTAAATGGGTTTATTGCACTGAGACGAGGCTCGTCGTCTGACTGCACTACAAACCAATACAAAAAAATACCCTCCAGACAAAAATAAAAATACCGACATAATATCACCTAGTAAGAGGCTGTAAATAGCCATACCTTTGGACACATACATGCCGTTATGCCTAAGAAAAGTTATACTGGCACAGTCCGAGGTATGGCAAAGCAAATGTAAATACATTTATGTAATACATGTATAAATTCCAATGTTAACATATTTCATAAAGAATTAACAGCATAACTACCAAATCACCAAAGTTGCACTCAACCACTTACAACCTCCTCCCCACACACCACAAGCATTAGCATAGGATAACGGGGCCCGAAGCACCATCACGCCATTGATTACAGTATGTGCGACTGCATGACAAAACTTTGCTACATATAAAACGATTTGAAGGTGGGTAGTTCCCCCTTTATAAACTACAACATCTACTGGACTAGTTTTTTTTTTTTTTTTTTTGATTTGGTAGTTGTTGGTGCATCGGCTTCTGTGGCCATATTGCACCTCCCAAGGTTTTTGCAGTACTTTGATCCAAGCCCGAGGCGGGAATCGAACCCGCGACCTTTGGGTTGCCGGGCAGGTACTTTACCCACTCGGCTAGCCCGGTCGGCACTGGACTAGTAACGGTAAGTATGTACCTTCCCATTTTCGGATACATACCTGTAGGGCTTTGTGTCACCTATCTCAGTTTGCTGCATAGAACGCTGACAAGAACCAAAAATTTTAATACAAAAATAAATTTAAACATTATAATATAATTAATATAACTATACATAAATTAAGGAATAGCAAAACTGGTATAGGGACAACAGAAACGGGTATGTATGAGGCATTCGATCAGATGGGCCATCAATCTGCTCAAATTGTTAACCACGTGATGGAATGTATAATATTAAATTGCATTGTAATTTAGAATTTAGTATATTTATATGCATAATTATTAATTTTGATAAGATGTTAGCTGCAGGTAATGAAAATTCATCAGGCAATTGTAATGAAAATTCCTTACCATTAGGTAATAAGCTACATAAATATAATATGTTTATAGGCCCTACAGAATTAAGATAGCCTTAATGGACTAACCTGATTACCTGATCCGTAAGCACATTAATACCTATAGTCAAACGCCATTAATCGTAAACATCCCACAATAAGTTGAACATATAGATAATTATATATATATATATTATATAAATAATAATAATAAGTTGTAGTGATAAAGCGGAACATCTAAAAAAGAACAAAAAAATAATAATGATATATTATAAAGGGTTATGGATCTGGGACACTGCTAGTAATAGCAGAAATGCCCAGCAACCAAAATATAGGCAAAAAGATTATATAAATGTATGGGTAGGGGTGCTGACCTGTCAGGTGTAGTAACGATGGAAAAAATTAAAAGTGCCTGAAAAATAAAAACAGATTATATAAACATTTCAAGTAAAATTAAATGAAAATATATAAATAGTACTTAATGCTATAGGTCCTAAGATTTTAACTGTGTCATCAATGGTTGCCAGCCGAAACCAAAGGAAACACACCAATAAGCAAGGCCTCTGTTTCTGTTTGCTGTATACATAGCAGAGAGAAAAAGCGAGCAGACATATACATCATAGCCGACCCGACAGAGACCAAAAAAATAAATAAATAATAAAAAACAAAACCAATATAATACTAAAATAAATAAAAGGTAAAAATCAAAATTACACTAAAATTAAATCTTTAATTTTAGCATAATTTTGTTTAGGTTTAATTTTTTTATTTTTTTTTTAGGTTAGCAGGGTTATTAATAACAGTAATGACAGTATGTAGTAATGTCCAAGTTTGCAGATGATACACAGGTTGGCAGGGTTGTTAATAACAATAATGACAGTATGCTGTTGCAACAGGATCTGTAAAAGTTGGGTAGAAATGCTGAGAAGTGGCAACTGAAGTTTAAAATTGACAAATGAAGTACTGCATATGGGTAGCAGTAACCCCAGAGAAATGTACCAATTATGTGGTGTTACACTCAGGGTAGTGGAGAATGAAAGAGATCTTGGGGTAATTGTGCAGTCAGATATGAAGTTTTCTGAGAAGTGTAGACAGGCTGCCAGAGTAGGTCATGGGGTCTTGTCAATGATATACAGGAATTTTGTGAGCAGGGATAAGGAGGTGATTATCCCCTTGTATAAGGCAATGGTCAGGCCACGCCTTGAATACCGCATACAGGTCTGGAAGCCTCATTTTAGGAAGGATGTAGAGTAGTTGCTAGAACAAGTACAGAGAAGGGCAACAAGACTGGTAAAGAGAACAAAGAGGTGCTCTTATGAAGAAAGGCTTAAGTTCTGCAAATTGCAGCTTCTGGAGACTAGGCATCTGCGATCTGATTGAGGTGTATAAGGCCTTGAATGGATTGAGGAGGCTTAATGCTGATGTGATTCTTCCTCTTGATCAGATTACAAACCTCAGGGGACAGAGATTCAAACTGAGGAAAGACAGTTGTAAAATAGATGTGCAGAAGTATAACAGTTGCCAGTACGAGTCATCAGTTTTATCCAAAGCCAGACAAATAGGTATTTCTTAATTTTCATTTACTTTTATTTTATTTCGTTATTTTTTCCCATTCTCCCCCCCCCCTCACCTTTTGGGCTCTTTTGCTTTTTCTCCCCTTCCCCCAATCAACCATCAGATATGAAATCTCAAGCCATGTGGTTTCATGTGTATCATGACATGTGGTGATGATCTGCTGCAATTGAATGCAATTACATTCAATTGCATATAAAGACATTATTCCTTCAGTTCTGTTGGTGACAGCATGAATTATTTTATAATGGACATTCATTTGAATTTTCATTTTTAATTAAACCTTACGCCACATGATGTTACCAGAGACTACCACAAACACATCAAATACTTAATTTTTATATTACCCTGGGGAACATCACTAATAAAACATTAGTCCACAAAGAGCTGTGTCCATTGTTACCACTCTGTCTTCTCCCACTCAACCATCCTTTTATCCATTGTAGCAACTTGCCCTTAATGCCACTGCTAATCTAGAAATTTGCTAATCTAGATTTGGCTGTGTACTAATATGATGCATTTGCACTAACTTGTACATAGTCTAACTCTCTTGCAGCTTGAGGCATAAGCCCTAATGAATTATAGTCTTAATTCATCTGATATACCATCAGGCATTCTCATATTGTGGAGTTATACTTCATAACTGTTTTGCCTTCATTACATTACTTGGGTACCTACCCACCCACCGAAGAAGGGACAAATAGCCCTGAAACGGTGCCGTCTGGGTGGTGGTATCCACTGAGAATAAGTAATAATAGTCTTCTCCTTTAGATGAAGCATTACTTATTTGAAGTAGTGCAATGTCATGGCAACTCGTTGTGAAGGTATTCACAATATGAGATATAACTTAAATGATGCCGCTTTTGCAAATAATTTGCTAATCTAGATTTGGCTGTGTACTAATATGATGCATTTGCACTAACTTGTATATCATCATCATCATCATCATCATCAGCCATTTTCAATCCACTGCAGGATGAAGGCCTCTCCAGCAACTTTCCAGTTCCTTCTGTTTTGAGCACTGGCCATCCATTTACTACTCAAAAACTCATGAATTTCATCTATCCATCTCCGCCTTTGTCTTCCAGGTTTTCTTCTAGCTCCTCTTGGGTACCATTCTGTTATTTTCTTAGTCCATCTGTCATCATGTCTTCGAGCTAGGTGTCCTGCCCAAGACCATTTTAGTTCTTTAGTTTTGATAAGAATGTCCTTTACTTGAGTTTGCTGCCTAATCCATGTGTTTCTCTTCTTATCTAACAGTCTGATTCCCAATATAATTCGTTCCATTCTTCGCTGTGTAGTTCTCAGCTTCTCTTCCATTCTTTTGGTGAGTGCCCAAGTTTCACTTCCATAAGTCATGGTGGGGAGTATACATTGATTCATTATTTTACGTTTCAGAGAAACTGGGATATTGCTCTTCAGTATGTGACTATATTTCCTGAATGCTATCCATCCAAAATTTATTCTTCTCTTGACTTCCAGCCATTTATCATTATTACAGCTAATAACTTGTCCCAGATAAGTATATGACTCCACCTTTTCAATTACTGCTCCTTCAATCATTATTTCCCTTTCCGTGGCATACTTGTTCATCATTACTTTTGTTTTAGCCATATTCATCTTTAGTCCAAAATCCTTACTAACTGTGCATAACTGATTAAGATTTTCCTCTAATTCTTTGGGATTGTGGCTTATGACCACAATGTCATCTGCAAATCGTAAATGGTTTAGGTACTCTCCGTTCACATTGACTCCTTTCTGTGACCAGTCTAATCTGAAAGCTTCCTCAAGGGCAGCAGTAAACAGCTTCGGAGATGTGTCTCCTTGTCGAACTCCTTTCTCGATTTTAAATTTGCTACTGTCTTTGTCTAGTCTAATAAAGGATGTAGCACTCTCATATATTTTCTTCAAAATCATAATATATGGAGTATCTATGCCTTGTCTTTCCAGTGCCCGAAACATTGCCTTATGCTGTATGGAGTCAAATGCCTTTTCATAATCCACAAATGCCAGGCATAATGGTGTTTTATATTCATTTGCTTTCTCCATTAGCTGTGATATTACGTGAAGGTGATCCATAGTTGAGAATCCTGTCCTAAAGCCAGCTTGCTCTTTCGGTTGATTCTCATCAAGTATTCTTTCTAATCTGTTAGTAATGACCCTTGTGAACAACTTGTAGATATGGGATAACAAGCTAATTGGTCTATAATTTCCAATTTCTGATTTATCTCCTTTCTTATGCAGCAAAACTATGATTGCATTATTCCACTGCTTAGGCATCACACCTTTTCTAATGCACTTTGTGAAGAGCCTTGCCAGTTTTTGTGTTATGTCTCTTCCTCCCAATTTTAACAACTCTACAGTAACTTCATCTTCCCCCGGGGCTTTCCGATTCTTCATTTTCTTCAATGCATGTTCTACCTCATCAGGAAGAATATCGGGTATGTCGTATGTGTTGCTACTTTGCAATCCATCTTCCCCACTGCTGGTATCATTCCCTCGCTCCTTGTATAATTCTCTATAGTAGTCTTCTGCTATTTGAATTATGCCTTCTCTGCTGTTTATAAGTACACCATCGCTATTCTTCAGTTTCAGTATCATTTGTCTTTCTGTATTACTGCTCATGGCTGCTGATTTAAATCCTTTGTTTTCCCTTAATGCTTGTTCTACTTTTCTTGTGTTAAATCTTCTTATGTCCTCTCTGAGTCTCTTTCTAATGGCTTTGCATAACTCAGTATACTCAATTTTCTCCCTGTCAGTGTTTTTCTTGCTCTTCATTTGTCGTCTTTGGTTCATCATGACAAGTGTTTCTTGACTAATTTTTTCTTCTTTGGATTTCTGTTTCCCTATAGGTTTCTTGGGCTTTATCACTTTCAGAAAGTTGTAATATTCCTAGTCGATATCTTGGTCCTGAGCAGTCTGCAGAAGCTCAAACTTGTTCTTAAGTTCCAGTACATACTGCTTTTTCTCCTCCTCTGTTATTTCAAAGACCTTTGTATTATTTACTCGAGTCAGTTTTTTCCTTTCCTTTCCTACATCTATATCAAGTGTACATCTTACCATTCTATGATCACTTCCAACATTTACCTTATTCAGGACGGTAACATCCTTCACAATATATCTTCTGTTAGTGAGGATGAAGTCGATTTCATTAGTTGTTGATCCATTTGGACTCTTCCATGTCCACTTCCTGTTCACCCTTTTCTTGAAAAAAGTGTTCATTACTGACATTCCTTGAGATTCTGCAAATTCCACAAGTCTTTCACCTCTTTTATTTCTTTCACCAATTCCAAAATTTCCTATAGTTCCTCTTTCTGCGCTGTTTTGCCTTTTTCCAACCTTAGCATTGAAGTCCCCCATGATAATAGTGTAGTGGGTTTTCTGCTCATCTACAAGACTCTCAATTTCAGTGTACATTTCTTCAACCTCTTCATCATCATGGCTCGATGTTGGTGCATAAATCATTATAATCTTTAGCTTGTACCTCTTAGAAATCTTGAGTATTAGTCTTGACACCCTTGGTGATGTACTTTTGAATTCCAAAATGTTGTTTTTAAAATCTTTATGGACCAGAAACCCAACTCCACCTTCACTCCTTTCACTGTTTCCATTGGTGTACAGCAGATTTCCACTTGATAAACTTATAAGTGATTCATTTCTTCTTCTTGTTTCAGCCAAACCAATGATATTCCAATTCACATTTTCTAATTCCTTTTCCAGTTCTAATATCCTGTCTTCACCGATGAGTGATCGTACGTTATAACAGGCCAAGTTCAATTTCCGTGCATGGCAGCCTGGTCGTACCCAGAGATTCTTAGCACCCTCTGCTTCCACTCTGATCCTCTCGCTGCCGTAAGAGGGAGAGTGAAAGCTGCTGGGGACTGAGGGCCATTTGTATTGTTGTGCTCTCATTGCTGGAGGGTTTGGTCTTTTCCTCTTCACGCTGACCAGGCGTCTTGAAGAGAACCACTCTACACGTTCGTTGCCACCTAAGTGACGTAACAGGGCTTACCATCGAGAAGGTGTGCATGAGTGGATTTTAGGGAGGCAGGCCAACCGGACTTCTCCTAAATCTTCTGTAATAGAGAGATATTGGATCCATCAGTGTTTTAGGCTGAGTGTCTGATAACACACAGGATACCTGTTCCCCTCTAAGCCCCACTTGTATATAGTAGTAATAACTTAATATTTTAACTTTATTTTTATAATAGTAGTAAATTAAATAGTAATAAATGAACAAACGTCTAACCTTACAAACTGTGATACTTATGTCAGATAATATACGTTCATTTAATTTTCTTCCCCTTCATCACTGCTAAGCAAAATCTCTTCTGCATCATCTAGATTTCGTGTACATTCTGCTCTCTTTAAAAGTCACTAACTGCCTGCTTTGAAGTCAAATTTTTATGGTCTCAAACAAGCACAAGTTCAATAGCACAGAACCTAACCCAGGGATCTACTAACAAACCGACACTTTGGACAGTTTCAAAAAAAAAAAAAAAAAAAATGTATGTTCTTATATAAAGTTATTATATAGGAACATAAAATTATTAAAATTATATCAAAGCTTAATTTTTCTTGCTTTAGTGTTAGCAAAATTTGTGATAAAACGATATGATCTCTTGTCCTGATATTGATCTCAAATAATTCTTAACAAGTTTAAACTTGCTTAACCTCCTTTTGGCAGACTACTGTTGTTGGTATTGTAAGAAATATTTTAAGAGCTTTTTCAATACTACATAGGTTTCTTGTATGGGTGATATACTGTATGGGGATTTTTGTTTTCTAATATTTCAATTATTTGGTGTTTACACCAAATAATTGAAATATTAGAAAACAATTGGTCTTGATTAATTTCAAATTTCAAATTAATCAAGACCAATTAATTTAAATTGGTCTTGATTAATTTCAGGGTATTTTCTTGACAATAAGATAGCTTTAGTTTCTAAATCCTCAATTGTCATTGAATGGAATGCTTTGCCAGTCAAAAAATTAAAGTCTTCTGCTATCTTTTTATAGATTCAAATCTTTCATTGAACTGCATTATAATAGAATCAATTATTGAAAAACAAGAAATTTTTATTCCATCAAAGTTCGACGATTCATTTTCAGCATGCAAACCTGGCAATTTTCTTTTGTTTCACCTTCCTCTTGTCAACTGGTACTAGTTTCATTTTTTGCAAGTTTCCTGAATTTCAGTAAAAACATTATAAATTTCGTTATTTCTTAGATCTTTAAAATAATCTACAATTTCTTTAATTAATATGGATGATCAATAAATATCCTGATCTGTTTTTGCAGTGATATGTTGACTATTTATCCTTCCCAGTATCAAATTCCACAGGCTTAAAAACGTAATAAACAATATAACTACTCATTTGACGTTGCAATGATTTAGCAAGAGATAATGGGTCACCAAGTAAATAATCATCTTTCATTTTGTTTAATAATAAAATAATTGGTTTGAGTTGCCCATATACAGCACTTATGGCATTTACTTTTGAACACTATCTTGTATCAGCATGTCTCTTCAGGCTGATTTTTATGACCAATAATAGTTTTTCCTATCTGCTAGGGACGAAGAGAAAAAATTTTACAATGACTGTACAGTTCTGAAAAATGTCACAACATTTGCATTAATGCTGGCTGCATGTACGCCTATCAAATTAAGATTTGATAGGGATAATTCTCCTTTTAAAATATGGCTTGGACACCTTTGTACTTTCCTGACATATTGGTACCATTATCTTTTACCATGTATATTTTCAAATTAATAAGGCTATCTTGAATTAGTTTTTCCTTAATTTATGATGCAATTTCCTCTCCCATTTTTTCTGTTGTGTTTACAAAATCGATGAACCTTTCTTCAATTGTATGTTTATCGTCTGAAAATTTTACATACCAAATAATTTCTGTTAACTGGTCTCTGGGTGATACATCTGGAATGCTATCAAATATTATAATATATTTAGCTGTTTGGATTTCTTTTATTATTTCACTTTGTACTTTTGATGCTAACAAATTAATAAATTCATTCACAATTTCTGGCAATAATTAGTGTGGTGTTTACCATGTGATTCCAGTGCATTTTTCACACCAACATCAAATTGGCTGATAAATTTGATCAAGTTTAAAAATATACCACAATATTTTTTTTCAGTATCGATATTATTAGCATGTCCAAGAAATGGCAAATTATTTTCAGCACAGAACAACATACATTTTAATATTATATTTTCAATATATGGCACCATTTCGAAATTTCACTTCTTAGTGCTGCTTGTGCATCGTCAATTAGCTCACCTTTTTGAAGGCCCTTTTCTAATAATTTCCATTTTGTGAAATTGTTTATGTGTTGTAACGAATTCTCACAAAATAGAACATTTTGTTTTAGATATTTCCAGTCCTTAAATCCATCTAAGCTGCAAAATGGAACATTATTTGTGCCAGATACAAAAAAGAGGCATGGAAAACAATATATTGCATTTTTGTTTTTAAATAAAATAACCATTTCCTCTCTTGCTTTCGATACCTTCATTTTTGTATTTCCACATATTATTAAAACATCGGCCATAAGTGACAGGATACGTATTAAACACTATATTCAGGACTGTGTTGCACTATAAGAGATCTGTTTTTATGGATATTAAAATTCCATATGGTTGGATCATTAAAATTCAGACTTACATGTTCTGTATTAATATTATTGCTGTCATCATTTTCTTCTGCCAATGTTGTTCGTTAATTCTTTTAAAATAATGTTAACTATTTGGGTTTTTCTTGGATTTCCATTTCAGTGGCATCATCATTTGTTTCATCCTCATTCAAATTATGTTTGTTTTTGATGTCACTTTCAGATTTGGAGTCGCTTATTGTAAGCCAGTTTTATAAACTACCTGAATCTCCCCCTTCCCTGCGCTTCCACTTTTTTCCTTTGGGCTTTTGTTGTTTTAATTAAATTATAAATCACAATATCTACAATTACCCATTTATACAGCAAGCATAAAAACACCATAAAACACATTATAACTTCTAACTTATTCAGTATCATACAAAGTACACAATATGTGAATTGAGAACTGCTATACCTTCAAGCATGTGCTGATGAAGGGGTCGCCTGATTAGTCCCTTCAAAGTTACATTCTGGATGGAAAATAGATCTATCCTGCTATGCAGTATGTACTCAAATAGCCTCGGGTGTCGAAATAGCTTGGCATGGAACTGATGTGGCCTGTCAGTAGCGCCCTTCTGATACCAGTACCCTTGGGTACCTGCCCCAATGCCAAAAGATGACCAAAAAATTTAGCTCTAATCTAAGAACCATATTACTTGATTGGTAAAATTCTGGGCAATTAACAAAAAAAAAAAAAAAAAAAAAAAAGAAGAAGAAGAAGAATTCAAACTGGTGAGAAACATTCTCATTTGGCTATTAATGTCGTGAATGATGATCTGGATGTTATAGTGGTTACTGGTCTTTGTTCTCCTTTTGTTGCATACATATTACAGAAAAATTAGATGGTGCTTAATTTTTCTCAATTTATTGTTTCCTAACACATGTGGAATACTTGTTAAATTATTCAGAAAATGCAATCAGACTTTTTTAAGTACTAAAATTGCAATTTGTGGAGATTTTAATACAAAATATGTTGCTTGGTATAATTTTTCAAATGACTCATGCAGTAAATGCATGAGACATTTGAAAAAAGTTTTTAAAATGACTCATGTAGTGGAATAATTTATATTACAACATGATCTGGTTACATTAAATAAACCTAATATGCCCTTTTGAATTTTCTAGGTCAAAAAATTGTTGACCTGACCTTTGCTACAATGCCAATGACACCATATGTTTTTTCATAGCATATATACAAAAATTGGGTCACTTCTGATCACCATGCTATTGACTTTTGTATATCATTTCCACCTAAAGTTGCACAAAATTCTCTTAATAGAACTGCAAGATATTCTAATAAATGTGTTAAATTGGAGAAATTTCATTCTGCATTAACAATTGCTTTTACAGATGCAGGAAAACTGGAAAATATTTCTACAATGGAATTGGTGAATTATGTACAAAATTCTATTATTAAAGCAGCCAATTTATCTGTTAAAAATAAAATTAATTGTGACAAAATAATTCCCTGGTGAAATAGGGACTTAACTGAAACCAGGTGTGCACAGTCCACCAAGCATACACACGAGGTTTCAGTGCTGCAGGCATTCTGGGCTTCCTGCATAGGCAGAACAGTTGAAAATCATTTACAGAACACTTAAAAGACCATATAATAAGGCCATTGTAAATAGTCAAACTGAGTTTGGAAAAATTGAGACTTGGAAATATTTATACAATAGAATGGTAACAAAGACCCTGGAGGTATTTTACTCAAATCAGTTTAAAGATAAAATCCACTCTCGAATTATTTATAAAACCATAATCACATAGTGTTGAAACCACTTACCTGGAATGAATTTGTAAACAAGATTTTAGATGCATTTAACTGATGGCACTGAAATGTATTTAGAAGATAGAGAAGATCCTTCTCTCACTACTCTTCATGGGCTAATGTTATTAGTGGAGTTCCACAGGGTTCAGTACTGGGCCCATTATTGTTTTCTATATATATTAATTATACTGATGAAGGTATATAGGGCTTGATATCTAAGTTTGCAGATGATACAAAGGTTGGCACGGTGGTTAATCAATCAATCTTCCAAAAAGATTGATGGCACACAATGTACAGTTTATCAGTAAATTAAATTTGTGTGCTGATCAGCTTGAAATTTCAATTCTGAAGATAGGAAAACTTCACAGAAAAAGATGTACAGCTTCAACTTTCGGTGAACGTAAAGAAAGTCAACACAAGAACCAAGGCAAACTAAGGGAAACTTACCGGACAAAATGGTTTGCTGCTACCCTAGTTTCTCCCTGCATTCTCGGTAAACAGATGGTGTGTGTTATCGGTATCAGCAGTAGAGGTCGAGAATGATATACTGATTGACACATAAGCATGACAGACGATGTACTGATTGGTGTGTGAACACAACAGAAGATAACATCATAGCATTAATTAACTTTATGATACGTATATATATAAAGAATCTTTCTATCTTTTCCTGTTATTTCAAGGTTAGGTTAGGAAACATTTTTACATTTTGTACATTTTTAAGGTTAGGAAACCTAACCTTAAAAATGTACAAAGAAATCAGTAATATGTTTTTTTTTAATAGCGAAAACACTCACGAACTCCAATAATCTGATTTTAATAATGAGGAAAAAACTGATCATTACATCGTCTGTCATGCCTATGTGTCAATCAGTATATAATTCTTGACTTCTACTGCTGCTGCTGATAACATGTACCATCTGTTTAGGGAGAAGCAGTGATAGCAGCAAACCAGTTTGTCTGGTAAGTTTCCCGTGATTCTCTTGTTGACTTTCTTTACCTTAGTCCAAATTTCCTATCTATTAAAGCAGTGTGGAAGTATTACAAGGGCTTTGGTCAGATATTTTATTGAAGCCACGGAAGACTAACAACACCATGTTATCTTCACAGAGAGCAATGTAAATGAAGGTTTGCTGAAAAAAAAGTAAAATAATATACAGTATATATTTCTATTAACTTTTATACTTGATCTTGGTTTTTTGCATAATGCATTGCAAGAATTATCAGAATTAAGTCTTGAATCTGAAAACTGAGAAATCACCATTTCCATTTCAAATCAAAAAGTCACAGTTAAGTTTATCAAAAACAGGAAGGCTATACTATACTGGACTGTATAGTACTATAAAGAAGCCATTCATGCATATGAAAAAAATTCAAAGGCTGTGCTCTTAACAGCAAAACTGGCAGAAATTAATCACATTCTAATAAAATCCAGTGGAATTTTATGATAGTTTGTAGGAGCACATGAAGGAATGTAAGGGGGAAACACATGCTTTCTCAGAAAGGCCCAGAATTGCCCAAATAGGCCAAATTTTGGACTCTAGATAATGCAAATAAAAATTTGACTAGAGAATGAGAAAAAACAAATAACTGGAATTAGTTATTTGAACAAGAAGCTGAACTGTAATCTGCCAGAATCAGAGATAACAATGCTATCATGCTAAGAAGTATTCATCGAATTCATCATGTACAATTTACCTTATTTCATTAATTAATAAAACTACTAAAGAAGGGCAAGAACATTCTCAGAAAAATATAACTATTAGTTAAAATTATTAAAGGTTACTAATTTGTTAGTAAATCATAAGTGGTCTCACAATACAGCAAAATGCCTTGTCTGAATAATTAACAGATAACTTGCATTATTAATATGACCTTGAGAGAACCTATAATAACTCAGATTCTTCAATTTAAATTGATAGTTTGAAGAATGGTGTGTGTGTGTGTGTGTGTGTGTGTTGCAATTTTTTATAAAAAAAAAGTATTAAAATCTAGGTAAACTTCCAGATGTCATTTCATTTTATAGATCATTATAGTGATGACTATGTTGTAGCATAGAAAAATGTAAAGCTTACCTTAGATGAAGATTCCTGATCTGCAGAAGCCGATGACAAGGTAGGATCGTTTTGCAATGTTGCTGAAGCCACTTCAGCTAGCATATGTAAAAGAGGTACAGAAGAGAAGGCCTTTCCTGTGGAAAATGAATCCCCTTCTGTAGTTTTGAATGGCAAACATATTGAATGACCTGTAATGACAATGTTAGTTATAAATATCAATGAACATAATATTTATCTTCTATAAACATAACCACAACAAACAGCAAGGACTTACTGTGCTGGTGCTCAACGCCAAGGAACAAAAAAAAAATTTAAATAAAAAAAAATAAAAAACTTTGATTAGATTATGATTTATTCTTAATAACATGCAAAAACTAAACAATTTCAATTTAAAATTAGAATTATGCAAATAAGTTTATGATTGACCAAATACAGTATGACAATAACCCATGGAAACATATTCTAGTTAGGTATGTTATCTCTGAGTAGGAATGAGACATGACATGGATTCAGTGTGTTGACACAAGCTCAGTAAGATTTCAGGGACAGGGCCTGTGACTGGCCCTTCATCTATATAGCAGCGGTTCCCAACCGGGGGTTCGCACTAAAAATTCTATAATGGTGTCTGTTTAGATTTACATAGGTATATTATTGTAAACTGTTATTGTTATTTGGTTTTTAGGAGCATTAGCAACTAAGGCCATATTGCTCCGGGAATATGCAGTGGTCATTCCCTTGACCTTTCTGCATCCTCCGTATTTGGTGGCGACGGGCTCGAACCCCTGGTCTAATCAAGAAGCATGTGCTACACACTGCTGCTGCTCCTTCCCACCTGGCTACGGAGGTGCCTATTGTAAACTACAAAATATAACTAATAATAAACAATAAAGTAAAATAAAATTAAATAAAAAGTAAAGAATTGCCAAAGAAAGAAAGAAAAACCTTATCTCCCACAATTCCTTATAATTAGTTTACTATCTTACAGTATATCATGTTAAATAAATATGTTTTCCATGCTAATTTTTTTTTTTGATTCTCAAAGACCATTGTTATGTGCAGGTACTTTTTTTTTAGAACTGTGCTTAGTACAGTTACTTAGTACTGTGCATGGGCTGAAAGTTGAAAAGTTGAAAGAAGGTACTTGTTGACATTAGACTTGAACTTCTGCAGATTGTAATTTTCAGGAAATATGTATGAAGGAAGGTTGTTCCAGAAAATGGAAACTGAGTGAATAAATAAGGAAGAAGAAAAGTTGGTTCTGTAAGTTTGAAGTTGGACAGTAAAAGGATGTTGACTGGTTGCAACACGTGTTCGGATTGCTTTGAAAAAGAGAGCGGGAATTATAGAAGCCAATTCAGAAGAACAGTGCTCGTAGAAGTATCTATAGAAAGGTCTGTGAGACAGAGAGTGGGGAGACTCTGTTAGAGATGAGACTGTTGCGCAGGTAGCACAGTGGTATCATCACCATCCTCCCCACACTAGTTGGAAAAGGCCCGGGTTCAAATCCTGTCGATGACACGAGGAATTTTAATGGGCTTTTTTTACTCAGTGACTGAGTTAGTTGGTCTCAGACACAATAAATATATGGGTAGATGTAATCATTTACGGGTGACCCTAATATCATAATTTGTTTTGTTTTTTTGTTAGAGATGAGACATTAATTAACCTAACTGCCTTCTTTTGAACAGAATCTAGAAGCTTGAGAGAGGTTTTGGGGGCACTGCCCCAGATGTGGGAACAATATTCCGTGGTTGGCCGGATTTCTACAGAGTCAACAACAGTTTGGAAGAAAAGTAACGCCAAGAGAAAAAGAGAAAACCAAGTTTTTTAGATGCAGAGAAAGCAATATTTGTAATGTGCTTCATTCCAAGAGAGATTAGAAGTCAGTGTAATCCCCAAGATATTGCCTAGAACTTGGAGTGTCATCGAAGATAAACATAGGAGCCAAAGAATCATTTATGAGAGATTTGACAGGACTGAGTTTTACAAGGATTGAAATTAAGTTATCTTTGTCCCACCAGAGAATTACCTAGAGATCAGCATTTAAGGAAATGGTAATGGATATTCGAGAAGTTGAAGCTGTTTGAGCAGGGAAAGGTTTCCCAAACTGGAAGGTTTTGACAGAAGTGGGAAAAGATCCAAGAAACCAGAATGGTCGGCTACCATTGGACAAGAAGCAAGTTTTCTGCTCTTAGCCTGTTCGAAATCTAGTTTGGACTGATTAATAACTGCTTTACAAAGTAAAAATGATACTTAATAATAATTTTTATTATTATGCTATGTCACTTATAAAAATGTAGTACTGGAAATATAATAAAAATTCAGAAATATTATACAATTTCAGAGAATATAGGCTTAGTGGTTCACTTTAAAAATATTACTTTGAAAGGAGTTCACTAAAAAAAAAATTTTACATTGAAAGGGGTTCACGATAAAAAATATGTTGAAAAGGGTTCGCAGTCAAAAAGGTTGGGAACCACTGATCTATAGCATCCCAGGTATGCTCATTAGACTGTGTTAAAGACCTGAATGGCCATTCTATGTGGGTTAAAAATACTGGTTCACTAGGAGAGCTCCATGTAGATGTACAAAATCAGAGTAAAAAAAAAGGGGGGGGGGGAGAAGCAAGCATTGTGAAGGGAGTCACAGAAATAATAAATTCACAGTAAAATCACAGTTGGCACAGTGGACATTATAACAAAAATCAAAGTAAAAAATAGATACTTTCCTTTAATTAACTAAATTATAATATTATGTAAATTTTAAAATATAAGTATGAAAATTACAGCATATCTGCATTTTGAAAATACATGTTGTATATAGTCAATCATCTGAGTCTAGCACAGTGCAATAAAATCCCCATTACAGTCCACAACAAAGAAATTCATATAACTGCCTGATATCATAATTCACTGTTCAAAGTTTATTTGGGATTCAACATTTGGAAGCTCTCAGAAGTAATGCAATTAGTATCACTCTTTCTTGAAATTCTTCTACTGTAAATTTATGAAAACAATTTTTATCTTAATACAAAATAAATTAAAGCTCATATCCATACATCCTCGCACCTCTGTTTCAGTTTCTGGCCATTATATATGACCAAAGTGACTGGAGTCATGTTATTCAGTAAAATGGATGGATAGACAGAAGAATGCCACTAAATACATGGTTTGACCAAACTGACTGCTAGAAGAACTGGGCCCCTAATGCAGCTGACATGTTCTACACACTGCTGACAGAGCTGGTGTTGCAATAAACTGTTCATTTTCCTTTGCTTATCCTTTGAATTTTTTAATCAAAAGACTTAATTATTTCAATACCTCTATAGAAATTTTAGGCAGAAAACAAATTCAAATTTGTTTCTGGTTTGTTCAACTGATTTGTTCAAAATAATAAAAATTAGAAATATATTGCTAAATATATTTCTGTAATTGCTAAAATGTGGAATACAGTGATACTGTGCACTAGTTATTAACCATTTAACAGCAGATTTTTTTTTCAATAAAATCGCCAAAAACTGCCAAAAGTATCTTCATTTATGCATTCACATGAAAGGTAAAGCAGATGCTGTTAATTATTGAACTGATAAAAGGAGAATCATCTAGTGCATTGTAGCCAAATCATGATTAAAGAAAAGCCATTGTTTTATGGGAAAATCACATAATACTAAGCTTAGTGAATATTTGTGTCCATAACAAAAACAGATACAAAAACACATGGTGCACTACCACATTTGAACAAATCAAAAACATATTTAAAAGAAAGTTCAAGGCAAATTACTGCTGCAAAATGCCAAACATAAGGTTGAAGGATCTCATCTTGCTAACTTTCAGTAACAAGTTCCTCGCACAGAAATTTTAAAAACATGAGATTTGGTTAATGAGAGTGATAACAACCTGCATCATTAAACCATCACCTCCAAATGTTACTCTTAACAATATCAACTGGATGCGAGAGAGAGAGAGAGAGATTTATCAGTGAAGAGCACATTTCACTACACGGCTCATTGAGCTGATTCCATTTTTGAATGCTGCTAAGTAGACTTATTTTATTACATAAAAATAGTTGTTTGTTGTCTTTTTGTTTCAAATTAGTAATGTGGTTATTACTTGCGTTCATCTCATAAAGCAGGTAAAAATATTTGGCATGGAAATTCCTCAAAAACATATGTCAAAGTAGGAGAGAATTCATTGTTGAGTATTCATTTATCGATATGAGAATGATATAAACACTATTTACCATAGTTATGTAATTCTGAAGGAGTGTAACGAATATTATAAGTGTTTCTAAGTCTGTATACCAAAAATTTATAATGCAAACATCATTTGATAATGAATCTGCATAATGTAATACTTAGCATAATTTTTATAGAGTAGTACCTACTGCAATCAAATAAGAGGGAATACTGTAATGATATTATTGTACTTATATATTTCTTAGTTTAGTGTGATACGAGTAACCCTCGTATAACATGGTAGTTTGGTTCCTACAAAATCATATAATGCAAAATAGTGTTATGCGGGACTAAGAACCAGTACAAAAAAGGAGTTATGCTAGCATTAGCAAAGGCACATGATGTAAGAAAGCAAGCTTATATAGCATCAGCCAAAAAAAAACCCCTCATTTCACCCATCCATTCGGCCCAAATGTTTGTCAAGTTCTGCCTTGAATCTATTTAAGCTATCAACTTCTACAACGACAGATGGAAGTTTGTTCCACCAATCAACCACCTGCTGGCTAAACACAAACTTCCGCACATCTATCCTAACCGTCTTTCCTCAATTTGAATTTATGCCCTCTCAGGCGATTACTCTGAGCAAAAGGAAGAATCCCATCTGCATTGAGCATGCTCAAACCATTCAAGGCTTTATACACCTCAATCAGATCACCTCACAGGTGCCTAGTCTCCAGACACTGTAATTTGCAAAACTTAAGCCTTTCTTCGTAAGAGCAACCGTTTGTTCCATTCACTAATCTTGTTGCCCTTCTCTGTACGTGTTCCAACAGCTCTACATACTTCTTAAAATGCGGCCTCCAGACCTGTATACAGTACTCAAGGTGTGGCCTGACCACTGCCTTATATAAGGGGATAATCACCTCCTTATCCCTGCTAGAAATATTCCTGTGTATCATTGACAAGACACCATGAGCTACCCTTGCAAACAGTCTGCACTGCTCAGAAAACTTCATATCTGCCTGCACAATTACCCCCAGGTTCTTTTCATTCTCTACTACTGTCAGTGTGGTACCACTGAGTTGATACGTTACTGTGGGATTACTGCTTCCCATATGTAGTACTTTACATTTGTCAATGTTAAACTTCATTTGCCACCTCTCAGCCCATCTGCTCAACTTTTCTAGATCCTATTGCAGCAGTGTACTGTCATTAGTGTCATTAACAACCCTGCCAACCTTCGTATTGTCTGCAAACTTGGACATTAAGCCTGATATACCTCATCAATATCATTTATAAATACAGAAAACAACAATGGGCCCAACACTGAACCCTGAGGGACTCCACTAACAACATTAGCCCACGAAGAGCAATGTCCATTGATTACCACTCTCTGTCTTCTCCCACTCAACCATCCCTTTATCCATAGCAGCAATTTGCCTCCAATGCCACACTGTTCCAATTTGTGCAGCAGTCTTCCATGTGCAACAGTATCAAGGGCTTTTCTAATATCAAAATATATATATCAAAGTTATTCTTTCCATCCAGTTCCTTTGTAACTATATCATAGTATCCAATCAAATTAGTCACACAAGACTTCCCCTTAACAAACCCATGCTGTGTATGAACTCTATAACTGAAGTCTTGTCTAGATGATCCTGCAATGCTTCTTTAACCAGTGCCTCCATTAATTTCTCTGGAACAGAAGTTAAACTAACAGGTCTCTAATTGCTTGTGTCTCCGTTTGATCCTCCTTTTGGATTATGGTCACATTTGCACATCTCTAGTCCATGGGTAACTCCTCTGAGTCCAGGGAAGCTCTCATAATTATGGCTAAGGGTTTGCTTACTTCCTTTGCTGCCTCCTTTAATATAACTGGATAGATTCCATCCACCCCAGGTGCCTTTCTTGTGTTTATCTTCAACAATTTCTCCTCCACTTTACTCTCAGTTATTACAAGATTATATAGCTTACTGCCAGAGTTTAATACACCTTTTGCATTCCCCTCCCTGAATAACTCCTCACGTGTGAATGTCGATGCAAAATATTCATTTAGTTTGTTAGCTACCTGAGCAGGATCATCAACTGTTGAACCATCGATATCAAGTGGACCAATCTGATTCATCCCCTTCCTTCTAGAGTTTACATAAGTAAAGAACTCTTTGCTATTTTTCTTTACATCCTTTGCCAAAGATTTCTCATAATCTGCCTTTGCCTGCCTAAGCTCCTTTGTAACTTGGTTACAGACCAGCTTATATCTATCATACGCTTCTGTGTCACATGTTAATTTACATGTATCCCATGCATTTTTCTTCTCTGTCACATGTCTAATTAGTTCATCTGACATCCATTGAGGCCTAAATCTTGAACAATATTTCTTTGTTGGTATGAAAAGCTTCCAAGATTAATTCTTTGAATGCTTCCCATTTTGAATTTGCTCTTGGTAATATCATCAGTTGGTTCCACCGTATAGAATTTAAATACTGTCTCAGACCACTGCAGTCATCTTTACGAAAGCAAAAACCCTTCCCTTTACCCTTGATGGTAGTTACCTCTTTGAGTAAATCCCACTTCAGCACATTGTGATCACTGCCACCTAGTGGTTCCTTTATCTGCAGATTCTTTATGCATGAAGAATCACTACTGATAACTAGATCAAGAGCATTACTTCCTCTAGTTGCCCCCCAAACATGCTGCTCTAGAAAACAACCATCCACCAAATAGACTCAACATTGCATTGTCCACCCACATCAACTGGATGCACTTCCTTAGATTTTATGTGTTTCTTAACTAACAGCATAAGTCCTCCCTTCCAGTCCTGTCTATCTTTTCTGTACACATTGTACTCCTCAAATTCCAGCTCTGCACTGCTTATGTCTGTGTGACACCTTGTCTCTGATATCCCAACAATATCTGCCTTTGATGTCTTGACTAGCACTTCAAGCTCGTCAAATTTATTAACTATACTTCTAGCATTGGTGTACATGCAAGTATACATGCACCTGTTTCTACTCTTAGTTACCCTAACACAGCCCATGTATTTACTTGTTCCACTCTGACTCCCAGCAGTCCTGGAAATTTCCATTGCCTTGCTTTCCAGGCTGCTGCTCAATTGCAATTCAATAGAAGTAGTGCAAGAATCACTTTTATCTCTGTCAGCGGCTATTGTTAATCTATTAGTCCGTGTATCCCCCCAAGCTAGCAGTTTTCCAACCCATCTAACTCTGCCTCGATAGCATCAGCAAATATTCTTGCACCCTTTCTATTTAAGTATATCCCATCCCTGTAGAAGCAGTCTCTCCTGTTCCAAAAGCTAACAAAAATGCACCATTTTTTTTTTTTTTTTTTATAACTATCAGAAACTTAATTTTTATAGCAGTAATAACTTAACATTTTAACTTTATTTTTATAATAGCAGTAACTTAATTAGTAATAACTGAACAAACATCTTACCTTACAAACTGTGATACTTATATGTCAGATAATGTATGTTCATTTAATTAAAGAACATGACACGCACAAGTAGCAACAAACATGATATGCACAAGTAAGACACGGGGTAATGAGTTCATGAGCATTTATTTATGTTTTTTATATGATTGAATATTTCATGGAAGTAAAACATATTTCACCATAATAACGTGAAAACCCACAAAATTCCAGCTATTGGTATGCAAGAAGATCAAGTTTACTACCAATTTATAACTGATTACACTAACAGAAAAGACCAATAAACCAGAAACTGCAAATTGTTTTTATTGTTTTATGGTAGTGATCTCCAGAAATGTGCTTTAGAAAAATACCATGAAGACAATAACAACTAGCAAGTCAACAGCAGGGATTCACAAAAAGGAATGGAAACGTTGAAAATTACATCTAACATAATAGCAGGGATTTCCCAGGACAAAAGCTCAAAAATACTGTGTTATGTGAGATTTAAAGCAATTCTCAAACCGTGTTATATAAGTACAGTGTTGTGTAAGGATTTCTGCAATTTATCAATCATTTTAGAGCGAAACTGTGTTGTAGAAAGATCCAAACCTCGAATGGACCTTTCCACAGCATCCCTAAGATGCTGTGGAAAGGTTTCATGTCTGTGAACAGGGAGGCCATTCCACAGGTTTCATGTTTGTGAACAGGGAGGCCATTCCATAGTGGTAAAATCTGCTGAATGCTCTTCAAACCATATCCTAGTCACCACGGCTCTGGTGGGTAGGCGACTCCCATAAAGTATTGCAGCTAATAATTACATTATGGACATGGTGAAGACGTTTCTGGCACCTGGCTTGTTGAAGTCAGTGGTGATTTGTGCCACTGTCGCTCTCCGGTTGGCTTAAACAATGCGAGACAGCTGTTGGTAGCCACGTTCATCCATCTTCTTTCTCTGCCCACAGCACTGTCCACGATGAGATGTTATTCCAGAAATGACATATTCTTGATACTGTTGAATGGGGATAATACAATTCATATAGTACCTCTGCGATAGAGTGACCCATGCGTCGGGCACCCACATTGTTCCTGGAGAGTTCACTGGAGCCTGGCCTATCCAACACAGTACAGCTGCCAAATATCAGAAACATCGATCCCCAGCCCTCCTGGATTGCCCTCTTCACTGATCTCAGGTGCTGGCCAAGGAGACATCTCAAACACCATTCTCCTTAGACTGGTACCCTCCTCACCTACCAAAACATCAATTTATGTCAATTCACATGTGTGTTGCCAGAGAAAGATAAAGATTGCCATCACCATTGAATTTCCTCAATCAACTCAAGCCTTAAACACCTAAAACATATCACCTTGCAGGTGCCTAATCTCCAAGATGCTGCAATTTGCAGAACTGAAGCTTTCTTGGTAAGACCACACCTTTGTTAATTTCAATAATCTCATTTCCATCCTCTGCACTTGTTACAGCAGATCTACATTCTTCCTAAAAGGAGGCCTTTCGAGCTTAATGCAGTATTCAAGATGAGCCATAATAATTTCCTTGTACGAGGGATAATCACCTCCTTATCTCAGGTAGCAAACTTCCTGTATATCACTGGAAAAAACCCAATGAGCTGTAATGGCAGCTTGTGTGTACAGTTCAGAGAATTTCATATCTGGGTGCAAAACTAACCTCAGGTTTTTTTCATTTTTCATTACCTGAGTGTGGCACCAGGCAGTATATTAACTAGGGATTACTGCTACCCATATGCAATACCATGCATTTGTCAATATTAAACTACAACTGCCATTTCTCAGCCCAGCTGCCTAGTTTTGTCTAGCTCTTGTTGCAGTAACTTACCTTGATTAATGTCATTAAAATCCCTGCCAACTTTTGTATAAACTGCAAACTTTAAGACATTAAGCCCAATATACCATCATCAATATCATTAATAAATACAGAAAACAAATAGGACAAACACTGAACCCTGAGGGCTCCACTAATAACCTTAATCCATGAAGAGCAGTGTCTATTAATAACACTTGCTATCCTCTCCACTCAAAAATCCCTTTATCCAGAGGAGTTAACTTGTTCTTAATGCTACAGTGCTCCAATTTGTACAGCAGTCTTTTATGTGCAACAGTATGAAAAGCTTTCTGAAATCAAAGTACATGATATCAAAATTATTTTTTGCATCCAGCAGCTCCTTTGTTGCTACAAATAATGTCCAATCAGATTTATCAGATAAGATTGCCCCTTAACAAATATAATGCTGTCGTTACTCCAGTATAAGAGCATTCCTGTCTAAATGGTCCTGCATTATTTCTTTAACCAATGACTTCATTTTTTTTCCTGAAACAGAAGTTAACCTAACTGGTTTGTAATTACTCATTTCACCTTTTGATGCCCCATTGTGATCATCTGGTGATACATTTGCAGATCTGCTGTCCTTAGGTTTGTTAGTTATTTGGTTTTTAGGAGCATTAGCAACTAAGGCCATATTGCTCCGAGATATGCGGTGGTCATTCCCTGACCTTTCCGCATCCTCCTTATTTGGTGGTGACGGGTTCGAACCCCGGTCTAATCAAGAAGCGTGTGCTATGCACTGCTGCTCCTTCCCACCTGGCTACGGAGGCGCCTACTGTCCTTAGGAACCTCCCAAGAATTCAAAGATACTCTCATAATTATGGCAAAGGGTTTGCTTAGCTCCTTTGTTACTGCCCTGAATATAATTGAGTAGATCCCATTCACCCAAAGTGCCTTTTTGATGTGAAAACATCTATGGCAGCACTAGAGTAAAATCGATCGGTAATGAAATTTTCTTACGGTAACGGAAATGAGGCAATTGATTGTTAACAAAATTTTTTTTATGGAAATGATGCAATTGACGTCACTTCTTATTAGGTGGCTGTTAGATTTTAAATTACGTCACTTCCTAATTGGCGCTAATGATGCTAACTCAGGCACTAACATTGATTTTCGGTAGAGTAAGTAGTTGATTCAGTAGAGCAAGTTCATACTAAAATATGGAAATGAAGTCACTTCCTAAATGATGCCAACTCAACCACTAACACTGATTTGGTTGAGCAAGCAGCAGGTAGTAATATTATGCAAGAATAAATGCAGAATATTATACAAGAAAGCAGAAGGTAGTAATATTATGCAAGAATAAATGCAGAATATTATGCAAGAAAGCGGGTAGTAATATTATGCAAGAATAAAATGCAGACTTTAATAAAATCTGCTTCTCAAGATTTTGATCACATCAACCTTCTAAGTAGTGTAAGTAAGTTTCAATCAAACCGTTTAAAAATTTAAACGGCTTTACTCTAGTGCTGCCACAGACATAGGGTACACACTGCTTTAACAATTTCTCTTCCACTTTCCTCTCAGTTATCACAAAATCATTTAGTTCCCTGTTAGGTTTTGATGAACTTCTTTCTTTCCTCTCACCAAACACTCATGTGAAATGTAGATGCAAAATACCTGTTCAGTTTATCAGCAATCTGAGCAGGATCATCAGTCAAACCATTGATATTAAGTGGACCAATCTTTGGACCAATTGTCTACATCCTGTGCCAAAGATTTCTCATAATCTGCATTGGTCTGTCTAACCTCCTTTGTGACTTGATTACAGACTAGTTTATATCTACCATAAGCTTCTGCATCACTTGACAATTTATGTGCATTCCATGCATTTTTTTCCTCTCTTCCATATGTCTCATTAGATCATCTGACATCCATTTAGGTCTAAGCCTTGAACAGTAATTCTTAATTGGTATGAAAAGCCTAGTAGCTTCTATGATTACTTTCCTGAATGCTTCCCATTTAGATTTTGCTGTTGGTAACGTTATCAGATCATCACACAGACAGAATTTAGAAACTGTCTGAGACCAGTGCAGTAATCCTTGGAAACACAAAAACCCTTCCCTTTACACTTGACAGTAGTTACTACTTTAAGAAAATAAACTACTTTAAGTAAAGTGTACATCAGTACACTTTGATCACTGACACACTGTGGGTCTTTTACCTGCAGATTATTAATGCATCACAAATCGTTGTTATCAGATCAAAACTACTTCTTGCCTGTCTAACACGGTGATGTAGAACACAGTAATCCAATAAACCCACAAAAGTGTGTGAGTTATCAAACCACAAATTCAGCCAATATCTAGAAAGTTAAAATATTCCATTATAAGGCATTCTGATTTACTGGCTCAATATTTCTCTGCATGGTTGTTTGTCATACCCATCATGGTCATTAGGCCTATAACATACTCCCACTCTCATTTTTGGTTCTATGATTAATTCCTTGAACATGTCCCGTTTAGAATTTGAATATGTGGAGTACAATGCATACAGAAAGGACAAAGTATTCTTGTATTATAGGTGGTCTCCAGGGTTTTACCTATTTATATAGAAAAGACAGACAGGATAGAAGGGAAAGGTTATGCTTTTAGTTAAGAAGCACATAAAATCTAAGGCAGTGTATCCAGTTGACATAGCTGGCCAGTGCAGTGTTGATTTTTATTTATTTATTTTTTAGGAGCATTAGCATCAACTAAGGCCATATTGCTCCGGGATATGCGGTGGTCATTCCCTGACCTTTCCGCATCCTCCGTATTTGGTGGTGATGGGCTTGAACCCCAGTCTAATCAAGAAGCGTGTGCTGTGCAGTGTTGAGTCAGTTGGTGTGACTCAAGCACTGGGAAAGCAAATACTGTATGAGAGTAGGAGTGTGTTAGAGGCCTAATGACTCCAGTCACTACAATGAGCAGCTGTACAGAGAAAGAGTGGGCCAGTAAATCAGAATGTCTTATATAATGGGGGATTTTAACTTCCCAGATACAGACTGGAACTTGTGGATTGATCACTCGCACACTAGCAAGACTTTTGTGGAATTATTGGATGATTGTTTTCTACAGTAGCATGTGATGCAACCAGAGCAAGTAATAATCTGGATCTGATTATCAGCAGTGATTATTCAAGCATTAAAAATCTGCAGATAAAGAAACTACTAGGTGGCAGTGATCACAGTGTACTGATGTCGGATTTACTTGAAGATGTAACTACCATTAAGGGGAGGGGTTTTTGCTTTTGTGAAGATGACTAAAGTGGTTTCAGACTGTTTTTAAATTCTATACAGTGGGACCAACTGATGCTGTTACCAGCAGCAAATTCTAAATGGGAAGAGTTCAAGGAATTAATCATAGAAGCTACTAGGGCTTTTTGTAGCAACTAAGAAATACTCTTCAAGGTATAGGCCTAAATGGAAGTAATAGAGGCATGTCATGCAAGAAAGCAAGTGTATGAGCTTATATAGAATCAGCTAGTCAGAGGAACTGATGAAACTCATGGCAGAGAATAAAAGTGCACAGGATGCATATAAATTATTGGTCGACACAGAAGCCTGTTGTGGTGGTGGTAGTAATGGTAAATGATGCAAGAAAGCAAGCTTATATAGCAGCAGTAAAAAAAAAAACCTACACAGTTCACCCATCCAGACCCTCCAAGAATTTGTCTAGTTCTTCCTTGAATTTATTCAACCCATCAAATTCTACAATAACAGAAGGAAGCCAGTTCCATCAATAACCCCCCCCCCCAGTGGCTGAAGGCAACCTTCTACTCATCTATCCTGCAACCATCCTCAACTTAAATTTATACTCCCTCATGTGTGTAGTCTTTTAAGGGCACAAAAGGTGATATAGTTGTACACGTGGGCACTAACGATATCAAGAGTAGGAGACCGGCAGAATTGCTTAACAAGTACAGGTCACTGTTGAAAAAAAGCCGTGAAATAGGGTTGAATTTGAAAGTGTCTGCAATTCTGCCCAGACACGATAGGGGGGAGTATATGATGAGAGCCTTGTCGATCAATTCGGCCCTGGAAAGATTGTGCAAGGCTCAAGGGGTAGAATTTTTTTCAGCCTGGTCTGTACTTGTTAACAGGAGAGACTGCTTCTACAGGGATGGGATACACTTAAATAGAAAGGGTGCAAGAATATTTGCTGATGCTATCGAGGCAGTGTTAGGTGGGTCGGAAAACTGCTAGCTTGGGGGGATACAAAGACAAATAGATTAACAGTAGCCACTGGCAGAGGTGAAAGAGATTCTTGCACTGCTTCTATTGGAATGAGCAGAAGCCTGAAAAACAAGATTCAGGATAATTCAGAGACTGCTGGGAGTCATTGCAGTACAAGTAAACACATGGGTTGTGTTAGGGTAGCTAAGAATAGAAATAGGTGCATATATACCTGCTTGTACACCAATGCTAGAAGTTTAGTAAATAAATTTGATGAATTTGAGGTATTGCTCAAAACATCAAAGGCAGATATTGTTGGGATATCAGAGACTTGGTGTCACACAGATATAAGGAATGCAGAACTGGAATTTGGGGAGTACAACGTCTACAGAAAAGATAGACTGGATAGGAAGGGAGGAGGGGTTATGCTATTAGTTAAGAAATACATAAAATCCAAGGAAGTGAAGCCAGTGGACATCGCTGGACAGTGCAGTGTCGAGTCAGTTTGGTGTGACATAAGCATTGGGAGATCAAAATTGAGAGTAGGAGTGTGCTATAGGCCTAATGACTCTGATGAGTATAATAAGAAACTGTACAGGGAAATAGAGTGGGCCAGTAAATCAGAGAGTCTTATAATGGGAGATTTTAATTTCCCAGATATTGACTGGAATTTGTGGGCTGGTCACTCACACACTAGCAAGGCTTTTGTGGATTTATTGGATGATTGTTTTCTACATCAGCATGTTCGGGAGGCAACTAGAGGGAGGAATACTCTTGATTTGATTATCAGCAGTGATACTTCATGCATTAAGAATCTGCAAATAAATGAACCACTAGGTGGCAGTGATCACAGTGTGCTGAAGTGGGATTTACTCAAAGAGGTAACTACCATTAGGGGTAAAGGGAAGGGTTAGTGCTTTCGTAAAGGCGACTACGATGGACTGAGACAGTATTTAAATTCTATACAATGGGACCAACTGATGATGTTACCAACAGTAAATGCAAAATGGGAAGCATTCAAAGAACTTATCTTGGAAGCTACTAGACTTTACATACCAACTAAGAAATATTGTTCAAGGTTTAGGCCTAAATGGATGTCAGATGAACTGATGAGGCATATGGCAGAGAAGAAACATGCATGGGATACATACAAATTAACACATGACACAGAAGCCTACGATAGATACAAGCTGATCTGTAACCAAGTTACAAAGGAGGTTAGGCAGGCGAAGGCAGATTACGAGAAATCTTTGGCAAGGGATGCAAAGAAAAACAGCAAAGAGTTCTTTACTTATGTAAACTCTAGAAGGAAGGGGATGAATCAGATTGGTCCACTTGATATCGATGGGTCAACTGTTGATGATCCTGCTCAGGTAGCTAACAAACTAAATGAATATTTTGCATCAACATTCACACAAGAGTTATTTAGCGAGAGGAATGCCAGAGGTGTATTCAACTCTAGCAGTAAGCTAGAGAATCTTGTAATAACTGAGAGTAAAGTGGAGGAGAAATTGTTGAAGATAAACACAAGAAAGGCACCTGGGGTGGATGGGATCTATCCAGTTATATTAAAGGAGGCAGCAAAGGAAGTAAGCAAACCCTTAGCCATAATTATGAGAGCTTCCTTGGACTCAGGGGAGGTACCCATAGACTGGAGATGTGCAAATGTGACCCCAATTCACAAAGGAGGATCAAAAGCTGACACAAGCAATTATAGACCTGTGAGTTTAACTTCTGTTCCAGGAAAATTAATGGAGGCACTAGTTCAAGAAGCACTGCAGGATCATTTAGACAAGACTTCAGTTATAGCTCGGACACAGCATGGTTTTGTTAAGGGGAAGTCTTGCCTGACCAATTTGATTGGATACTACGATGCAGTCACAAAGGAACTGGATGCAGGGAATAACTTTGATATTATATACTTAGATCTTAGAAAGGCTTTTGATACTGTTGCACATGGAAGACTGCTGCACAAATTGGAGCAGTGTAACATTGGAGGCAAATTGCTGCTGTGGGTAAAGGGGTGGCTGAGGGGGAGAAGACAGAGAGTGGTAATCAATGGACACTGCTTGTCGTGGACTAATGTTATTAGTGGAGTCCCTCAGGGCTCAGTGTTGGGTCCATTATTGTTTTCTGTATTCATAAATGATATTGATGATGGTATATCAAGCTTAATGTCGAAGTTTGCAGACGATACAAAGGTAGGCAGGGTTGTCAAGGACACTACTGACACTATGCTGCTGCAACAGGACCTGGAAAGGTTGAGCAGATGGGCTGAGAGGTGGCAAATGAAGTTTAACATTGACAAATGTAAAGTACTACACATGGGAAACAGCAACCCCAGAGCAACGTATCAACTCTGTGGTATTACACTGACAGTGGTAGAGAATGAAAGGGACCTGGGGGGTGGTTGTGCAGGCAGATATGAAGTTCTCTGAGCAGTCAGACGGGCTGCAAGAGTAGCTCATGGTGTATTGTCAATGATATATAGGAATTTTTCTAGCAGGGATAAGGAGGTGATTATTCCCTTGTATAAGGCAATGGTCAGGCCACACCTAGAGTACTGTATACAGGCCTGGAGGCCTCATTTCAAGAAGGATGTAGAGCTGCTGGAACGAGTACAGAGAAGGGCAACAAGATTAGTGAATGGAACAAAGGGGTGCTCTTACGAAGAAAGGCTTAAGATTTGCAAATTACAGTGTCTGGAGACTAGGCACCAGCGAGGTGATCTGATAGAGGTGTATAAAGCATTGAATGGTTTGAGCATGCTCAATGCTGATGGGATTCTTCCTCGCGCTCAGAATAATCACCTGAGAGGGCATAAATTCAAATTGAGGAAAGACAGATGTAGGATAGACGTGCGGAAATTTGCCTTTAGCCAGCGAGTGGTTGGTTGGTGGAACAGACTTCCATCCCTTGTCGTGGAAGTTGATAGCCTAAATAAGTTTAAGGCTCAGCTGGACAGGTATTTTGAACGAACAGAGGGGTGAAGTGGGAGTGGTTTTTTTTTTTTTTTTGGCTGATGCTGCATAAGCTTGCAGGCGCCTCCGTAGCCAGGTGGGAAGGAGCAGCAGTGCGTAGCACACCCTTCTTGATTAGACCGGGGTTCGAGCCCGTCACCACCAAATACGGAACATGCGGAAAGGTCAGGGAATGACCACCGCACCGGAGCAATATGGTCTTAGTTGCTAATGCTCCTAAAAAAAAAAAAAAAAAAAAAAAACCAAATAACAATAACATAAGCTTGCTTTCTTGCATCAAATGCCTCTACTAATGCTAATGCTAGTCTCAGCAAGTGGAAGAATGCCATTAACATTCAGCTTACTCAATCTGTTCAGGGCTTTAAACACCTCAATTAGATCTCCCAGCAGTGCCAGTCTCAAGACTGGCACTACTGGGAGATCTAATGTGTGTTCTGCAAATTGCAGAACACAAGCCTTTCTAGGTAAGAGTTACCTAGAAAGTCTGATGAAAGGTACCCTTTGGTTCCTTTCATCAGACTGGTAGCCCTTCTCTGCATCCTTCCTAAAGGCATCCTTCCTAAAGTGAAACCTCCAGACTTGTATAAAGTAGTCAAGGTGCAGCCTAACCATGGCCTTATAAAAAGGGATAATCACCTTCTTATCCCTGCTAGTAAAGTTACTGTAAGTAATTTACAAAACCCCATGAGCTATCCTGGCAGCATGTCTGCACTGCTCAGAGAATTACATTTCTCACTGCACAATTACCCCAGGTCTTTTTCATAGCAGATATTTCATGGTAGACATATACCACTCTGTAATCGAGTCAAAAGGATGTTAGGCAAGCAAAGGCCAATTATGAGAAACCTTTGGAATATTTTGCAAAGAAAAACAGCAAAGACTTCTTTACTTCTGTAAACACTAAAAGGAAGGGGATGAATCAAATTGGTCCACTTGATATCAATGGTTTGACTGTTGATGATCCTGCTCAGACTGCTGACAAACAATGAGTAATTTGCATCTACATTCAAACATGAGAAATTCTTGAGGGAAGAGGATGCTAGAAATTTATCAAGCTCTAACAGGGAGCTAAATTATTTTCTAATAATTGAGAGGAAAGTGAAAGGGAAATTGTTGAAGTTAAACAAAGAAAGGCACCTGGGGTGGATGGGACCTATCCAGTTATATTAAGGGAGGCAGTGAAGGAAGTAAGCAAACCCTTAGTTATAATGATGAGAGCATCCTTGGATTCAGGAGAGATCCCCGTGGACTGGAAATGTGCAAATCTACACAAAGGGGGATCACAGGATGACACAAGTAATTACAGACCTGTTAGTTTAACTTATGTTCCAGTGAAAATAATGGAGTCATTAGTAAAAGAAGTAATGAGGGATCATCTAGACCAGTGATATGCAAATTTATTTCACTCACAACCCTCTTTATTAAGTATAAAATTGACTCCACTCCTCAATATAAACCGCGAGGTAGAATAACCATATTTTTACAGAAGAAAAATGGCATTTTATAAATTATGTAGTAGAAAATTTTATTCGAGTACTGAGAAAGGAATAAAAAAAATTGTTTCCTTTTTAATTTACACATTAAAAAATTGTTTAATATTTTAATTGAATACAGAAAAAAAACAACTCAAATTCTTATTATTTAATTCAGATTACAAAACAAAACAATTAATGAGTAGGATGGGCCTGGTTAACCAATAATATTTGGTCCATATTTGGAGCAAATATCATGAGATAAACAATTTCAATAATTGAAATTGTTTATCTCATGTCATCTTCTGGATCACATCTGGAATGCTCTTTTTGTTTATATAGCTTTCTTAATTTTGAGAAAACAACCTCACACAAATATGTAGACTCGAAAGATAGCAACATTCGTATTGCCATTTTCTGGATACTTGTCTTGAAGAGAAGGCCAAAATTTTTCATAATAGTCTTGAAACGAGCACATAATGCTTTGTCAGAAGACAGGCCGATAAGATCTTACTTTTGCTGAAAGGTAATTTCGGGGCATGAAGAAATTTCAAAAGCAAAGGGATCACGAATCCAATGCAACTATTTTTCTGGAGATACACTAAATCATTTGGAAAATTCTTAATTAGCATTGTTAGGTGGGTAGCAATGACATCCCTAAATTGTAAAATGTCAATATTATTGCTATTAACAAAATCAGAAAAACATTGGAACATTTCAGTATCATTACACTCAAATTCTGTTTTCCAAAGATTAAGCTTCTTTTTGAAAGCTTCTATTTTCACTGAGTATTAATATATTTGTTCTCTGTCCTTGAAGACTTAAGTTTTAAATCATGAAGTTTTTCAAATATATCAACAAGATAACTAAGTTTTACAAGCCTTTTTTAATTAGTAAACAATTGAGCAAGATTCTGATTTTTATCTGACAAAAACAATAAAACTTCATGTTTGAGGTCAACACATTACCACTGGACAACCAGTGGCAATGTGTTGATTTAAAACTTAAGTCTTCAAGGACAGAGAACAAATATATTAATACTCAGTGAAAATAGAAGTAATGGCAGTGTGCTACTGCAACAGGATCTAGATAATTTGGGCAGATGGGCTAAGAAGTGGCAACTGAAGTTTAACCTTGACAAATGCAAAGTACTGCATATCGGTAGAAGTAACCCCAGAGAAACGTACCAACTGTGTGGTACTACACTCAGGGTAGTGGAGAATGAAAAGGACCTGGGGGGGGGGGGTAATTATGCAGTCAGATATGAAGTTTTCTGAGCAGTACAGACAGGCTGCCAGGGCAGGTCATGGGGTTTTGTCAATGATATATAGGAATTTTGCTAGCAGGGAAAAGGAGGTGATTATCCCTCTGTATAAGGCAATAGTCAGGCCATGCCTTGAGTACTGCATACAGGTCTGGAGGCCTCATTTTAGGAAGGATGTAGATTTACTTGAGCATGTACAGAGAAGGGCAACAAGATTGGTGAGGGGAATGAAGGGATCCTCTTACCAAGAGAGGCTTAAGTTCTGCAAACTGCAGTGGCTGGAGACTAGGCACCTGCGCGGTGATCTGATTGAGGTATATAAGGCCTTGAATGGGTTGAGCATGCTGAATTCTGATGGGATCCTTCCACTTGTTCAGATTAAGAACGTAAGGGGACATAAATTCAAATTAAGAAAAGACAGATGTAGAATAGATGTGTGGAAATTTGCCTTTAGCCAGCGGGTGGTTAATTGCTGGAACAAACTTCCATCTGTCGTTGTGGAAGTTGATAGGTTGAATAAATTTAAGGAGGAACTGGACAGGCATTTAGAGGGAATGGTGTGATTTTTTTTTTTTTTTTGGCTGATGCTGCATAAGCTCATACACATGCTTTCTTGCATCACATGCCGCCACTACTACTACCACCACCACCTGACTTTTGTACATAAAAGAAGTGTTTCATAAGCAGATCCCATTTAGTGAAAAGACTGCTATTTAAGCTTTTACCTTTAATAAAGTTGATCACACTTACTGCATCTTTCAAAACATTGTGCAAATCAGTTTGCATTTCCTTTGCTACTAATGCCTCCCTACCTATGTATAATACAATGATTAAAAATTATATTTGAAGCAATTTCCTTTACCTTGCCTTTTAATCCATTATTTTCTCCTGTTAACGCAGCTGCACCATCAGTAAAAATCAAACCAAGTTGTTCCATGTTAAATTATTTATTTGAAAGAAAATATTTATAAGATCAAAAATCTCACCTGTCATTCTTCCTTCCAAAGCTTTGTAAAATAGTAAATCTTCCATATCTCCCTCATAGCAGTATCCAACATACACAGTGTGCCAATTAAATAACGAGACTGATGCTACTACAAAAAAAAGAATAACACTAACGGCAAAGTAAGGTTATATATTTTCAAAGTAATCACCTCTGATGTGTCCACACTGTTTACATCTTTTATACAAGTTTTGAAAACACTTCTGGGTCTCTTCTTCTGGTACCGTTTTCAGCTGGTCGGTCACTGTAGCCTGGATGTCCTCTATCTTCCCATATCACATTCCTTTCATGGCTGTTCTTGTTTTGGGGAACAAAAAGTACTCTGCAGGCACCAAATCTGGAATACATATGGAGGGTGTTCAATGATGGGAATTGATTTTTTTGCCAAAAATTGCTTGATGTTGACGGCAGAATGTGCGGGTGCATTGTCATGCAACAACCACCAATTTTTGGAGTTGAACATTTTGCGTCTCACCTGACAAATTCGATCCCACAACCTCTTCAACACCTCCTCATAGAACTTTTTCACGACTTGTCCCTCGAGGCACAAATTCTCGATGGATAATGCCTTTGACATCGAAGAAGACGATCAACATGGTTTTCACTCATGATTTTTCAAACCGCACTTTTTTCTGACAGGGAGAGGACGATGAATGTCATTCTGAACTCTGACGTTTTGTCTCAGGATCATATTGAAATACCCAACTCTCATCACTGGTAACAATTCTACTCAAACATGTTGGGTCATTGTCAACACATGCCATCAAATCGATGCAACACTCGACTCTCTTTTCTTGTTGCTCAAAACTCGATGAATGCGGTACAAAGCGGGAACATATTTTTCTCTTACCCAGATCTTCCTTTAGAATTTCTTGTACAGATTCCCTATTGCTACCGATCATCTCAGCAAGAAACCTTGTTGAAATTGACCTGTCTTCAGTCACAATTTTTCAAACCTTTGTGACTCTGGTGTTCAAACAGAGATCGGTCGGCCAAGTCACGGATCATCCTCTAACGACTCGCATCCTTTACAAAAATGAGAAAACCATTCAAACACTCTTGGTCGAGACAAACATTCATTAGCATAAACTTTTTTTAAATCGTCAAAAGTTTCCGTAGCACTTTTTCCCAATTTACAATAAAATTTGATAACTGCTCTTTGCTCCATTTTAAATTTTCTGACGACATGCACAAAACTACTATTACTCTTCCCGGATTAAATCACAAACTACTGAACGGACAAGTTTCAACTTTCACTCGTTGGAAAGAGCACACTCTAGCAGATCTAATCATGTACTATTTTGGCCTCTTACATTAACACTAAACACAGAGCACACACACAGTCTCGTTATTTAACTGGCACACTGTGTGTACAATAAGTTGAGCAAGGTTTGAAATATCTGTGGATTCATCTAACTGTATTGCAAAAAAGTGGACTTTCTTTCAATCAATTTAATAAATTTAATTTTATGTTGTTACCAATAACTGTAATACGTCGCAAGACTGAGTCTCTGGATAGAGTAATGGTTTTTAAATCATTGCTGTACTTTTCTCCATGCATAATTGAAATCATTTTTAGCAGTAGGGAGAACAAAAGATTCAGCAATAGTATGCGATTTCAAATTTTTTCCTATTAAATATGAAACTTTCAACAATGCTCTTAAAGCTTTACAAGGAACTGTTGTATATTTCATCATGAAAGTTTTCAGACCTTATATGGCATCGGTGTGTCTTTTGAAAAAGGATTCCGTTTTTTTCATTAGCTCTGGATGCTTCGTATGTAAGTGTTTTTTAATTTAATAGGTTTCGTGCTTCCATTAGCCAGTTTTTTGTAATATATTATACACACAGGACATTCCTCATCATCAACAACACTAAGTGAAGCCATACTTCATAAATTCCCCTTTATATTTTCTAATCTTTTTTATTCCTTTTGATTTGGAATAGGATGGCTCTCCACCAGAAATTGGTGGTTGCACTACACTTGAAATAACATTAGTGTCCAAATTTTCACATATATTTCTTACCTTTTAGCTTCTGAAGTATCTGTAGCAACAATATTGTCACTCCTTGTCCGTTTTGTTCTGATTACCTAATCGCCCATAATAAAATATATTTTTTTCCCCTTAAAAACAATGAAACGTGCAATACAAAAAGTAGCAGAAGAATGAAAAACACGTCCAAGTTTACATGAAAGCACTGAATTACAAAGCAAAGATGAAAAAGCATGTGTGCAACAGACTTGCTATGTAACATATATTTACTGGCACCACATATTTGCATCTCTGTCCTTTAAGACCTTCCTTTGTGACCACATCATAGTAACATGAAATTGGTCAAACAAGACTTTCCATTTACAAACCTTTAAGCAATATAAGCAATTTGATAATTTGTGCTGCAGGAAGCACAAATTAAGAGCTAAAGGAATTACCATTTGGCAATTTAGTACTGAGAAGTAGTAAAGGATAGCGAAAACTTAAAAAGTGGTACTCACCTTGAATGCGGTGGCTTACTTAGGCAGTGTGGTTAATATTTCGGTTGAATTGTTAAATTGAAAAAAATTAAAAAAGGGGGGGGGAGTAGGTAAGTGTTGACTGAGTTAAAATAGGTGCAAGGAAACAGAAGTGTACACATCCAATCCTTGGTTGTCATTGAAGTAAAAGAATAATTAAAAACTAAATAAGTGAATACAGCGAAGCCAATAGTCGTTACGAGGACTTTCGTCAGTTAAAAACGTCTCCAGTTGGCAATGTGTGGGGAGAGAACGCGCATGGTATTTAAGAATAAAAAATTATACTCTCGTGATGCCTTTTTGACATGTGGGAACTTTAATACGAGAGGTTCCAAATTGGGGAAAGATTGAAGGGGAGTTTGGAATTTAGAATTTTGAGGTTAGAGTGGTGCCGGTACCATTCAATAGCTAGGGCTTCATATTGAAGTATTCTGTAGCTGGATTTTAGTTTAATGATGGAAATGGCAGAGTCAATGAGGGGGTTGTGGTTGTGAGTCTGAGCATGAAATGTATAAATTAGAAGCCGTTTATGCTTAAAGTCACCCTCTGCATTGCCACATAACAAAAGTGTTCACCTATCTTTTGCAGCTTTGAAACCTGGGGCAATTTTCTCTTCTTTTGAAATGAATGTTCAGCTTGGCATACACTTTCAAAATAAGTCGGTCTCATCAGCATTAAACATCTGACTTGCTAGATAGCCTTCAGTTGCAATAACATTCTTTAAAGTTTTCAGATACAAAGAAGCAAGTTCCGTATCTGCACCGGCTACTTCACCCATTAATTTTAGATTGTGAAGAAATTTTCAAACCAACCCTTACTGGCCTAAAAGACGTTTACATTGGATGGACTGGTTTCTTCTTGTAAGCAATTAAAAATTTGCAGTGCTTTGCCGTGAATAATATCTGAACTAAGAGGCATTCTCTTTTGATTAAGATCTTCTATACAGAAAGAAAGAAATTTTTTGGTTTTCACTATTAACAGATTTCTCACTTTTGTAGTGTTTTTTTGCAGCCAATGATGTGGAACAGATAACTGAACTATTAATTTTCTCAGCATTTTCCCTAATTCATTGAATGCTAGATTCATTTATGCTGTATTTCTTGGCCAATGTCACACCTTTTCGCTATTTTCTAACTCCTTAATGATTTTTAATTTTTCCTCTAAATTAAATTTTTTTTTTGTGTTGTAACTTTCTTCATTTTAGGCACTAATTAAACACACACTTTATATAGACAAGAAATATTAAATCAACAAAAGCAATGCTTACCAATTAAAACACTTTACGTTGTGCAAACCAGAAAAAGATTCTGTCTGAACAGCTAACGTAGGATAACTGATGAAGGGGGGGGTCTCCGACTGAGGAAGTTGTTTCAAAAGTAACCAGACAAACAGGCGACCGTTTATTGCTATGGTTGGTTATAAGAATCAATTTTGAACAGCTTTGTGATATTTTTCTAAAGCATGTTTCTGGAGGTCACAACCATAAAACAATAAAAACAATTTGCACTTTCCGGTTTATTGGGCTTTTCTGTTAGTGCAATCTAATCATAAACAGGTAGTAAACGCGATCTTATTGCATTTGCAATTATACTGGCAGCTGGAATTCTGCGGGATTTTACATTATTATGGTGAAATGTGCTTCTCCTTCAATGAAATCTTTAATCATGTAAAAACATAAATAAAATTTCAAAATCTGCTCTTCATTCCTATTTTTGAAGCTTTGTAAACAAAATTGCACATGTAGCAAAACTCACCATGCAATCTAAAAAAATTTGGTAGTAAATACCTGACCGTGGAACAGCGAAACTGCAGAATAAAAAACCGTGCAAAACGAGGGATGACTTACTTGGATTTCAGGAAAGCTTATGATACTGTTGCACGTAAAATAGCTGAATCGTAATTCCTTTAGCTCTTAATTTGTGCTTCCTACAGTACAAATTCTCAAATTGCTTAAAGGCCAGAGATGTGAATATGTGGTGACAGTAAATATATGTTACATAACAAGTCTGTTGCTTATGATATACTACTGTACAAATTGGAGCAGCGTGGCACTAAGAGCAAATTGCTGCTATGGATAAAGGGATGGTTGAGTGGGAGAAGACAGAGAGTGGTAATCAATGGACATTGCTGTTCACAGACTACTTTTATTAGTGGAGTCCCACACTGTGGTTTGGTGCTGGGCCCAATTTATTTATTTTTTTTAATATTTATTAATGATATTGATGAAAGTATATCAGATTTAATCTCCAAGTTTGCAGATGATAAAAAAGTTGGCAGGGTGGTTAATGACAGTATGATAAAGCAACAGGATCTAGAAAATTTTGGCAGATAGGCTGAGAAATGGCAATTGAAGTTTAACATTGATAAATTCAAAGTACTGCACATGGGTAGCAGTAATCCCAGAGTAATGTACCAACTGTACAGTACTACACTCAGGGTAGTGGAAAATAAGAAAGACCTAGGGTTAATTATCCAGTCAGATAGGAAGTTCTCTGAGCAATGCAGACAGGCTGCCAGGGCAGCTCACAGGGTTTTGTCATGATATACAGGAATTTTGCTAGCAGGAATAAGGATGTGATTATCCCACTGTATAAGGCAATGGTCATAATTATGGCTAAGGGTTTGCTTACTTCCTTCTCTGCCTACCTTAATATAATTTGATACATTCCATCTGCCCCAGGTGCCTTTTTTTTTATGCCCATCCTCAACAATTTCTCCTCCACTTTCTTTTCATCTATCACAAAGTCATTTAGCTCCTTGTTAGCATTTGATAAACTTCTGGTATCCCCCTCTAAAGAATTCCTCATGTGTGAATGTAGATGCAAAATACCTATTCAATTTGTCTGCAACTTGAGCAAGGTCATCAAAAATTAACCCATGAACATCAAGTTGCTCAATGTCACCAACCTCTTCCTTCTACTGTTAATATAAGCATAAAAGCCTTTGCTGTTTTTCTTTGCATCCTTTGCCAAAAACTTCTAATAATCTGCCTTCGCTTGCCTAACTTCCATTTTGACTTGATTACAGACTAATTTATATCTACCATAGGCTTTTGTATCACCTGAAAATTTATATACATCCCATGCACTTTTAATCTCTACCAAGAGTATCAATAGTCCTTCTGACATCCATTTAGGACTAAGCTTTGAACAATATTTCTTTGTTGGTATGAAAAGTCTAGTAGCCTCTTTAATTACTTCCCCGAATACTACCCATTTAGAATCTGCTATTGATAGCCTCATCAGTTGGTCCCACTGTACACAATTTAAAAACTGTCTGCGACCTCTGTAGTCACCCTTACGAAAGCAAACACCTTTCCCTTTACCCTCGACAGTAGTTATGTTTTTAATTAAATTCCATATTAGTACACTGTAATCGCTGCCACCCAGTGGGTCTTTTACCTGCAGATTTTTAATGCATGAAGAATCACTGCTGATAACCAGATCGAGAGTATTGCTTCCTCTTGTTGCCTCTCTACCATGTTGCTTTAAAAAAATCATCCAAGAAATCCACAAAAGCCTTGCTAGTCTGTGAGTGACAAACCCACAAATTCCAGTCAATATCTGGAAAATTAAAATCCCAAAACATGAGACATTCTAATTTACTGGCCCACTCTATTTCTCTGTATAGCTGTTTGGTATACTCATCAATGTCATCAGGCATATAACACAGTTCTACTCTCTTAATTTTGTGTTCCCAATGCTTATATCACACCAAACTGAATCAACGCTGCACTCGTCATGCATGTCAACTGGATGCATTGCCTTAGATTTAATATACTTCTTAACTAAGGGCATAACCCATCCACCTCTCCTCCCTGTATACATTGTACTCCTCATATTCAAATTCAGCACGTATGTCCGAGTGGCACCATGTTTCTGCTATTCCTTAAGTCCTATTCCTTATAAGTCTGCATTTGATGACTTAATTAGTACTTCAAATTCATCAACTAAAGATAGATTTGTAGTGAGCAATGAAAAAAAATAATAAATCTACACAATTAACTGTTTCTTCAATACGTATGTATTAGCATCAGTAGTAGCGAATGATACAAAAAAGCAAGCTTATACAGCATAAGCTAGAAAAAAAAAAAAGTGCCAACACGTCCCACATTACCTATCCATCCCCGTAACAGTTTGTTATTGTTATTTGTTATTTGGTTTTTTTTTGTAGGAGCATTAGCAACTAAGGCCATATTGCTCCGGGATATGCGGTGGCCATTCGCTGAATGACCTTTCCGCATCCTCCGTATTTGGTGGTGACGGGCTCGAACCCCGGTCTAATCAAGAAGCGTGTGCTACGCACTGCTGCTCCTTCCCACCTGGCTACGGAGGCGCCGTAACAGTTTGTCTAGTTCTTCATGTATACATTGTACTCCCCATATTCGATGTCTGAGTGACCCCACACCTCCACTTTTTTCTACAATGTCTGCATTCGGTGACTTAATCAGTACTTCAAATTCATCAAATTTATTTACAATGCTCCTAGAATTAGCATACATGCAAGTATGCATTCACGTGTTCTTAATCTTAGTTACGCTAACACATTCCATGTATTTATTTGTTCCACGATGACCCACAGTAGGCCCTGAAATCCCGGACACCTTGCTTTCCAGGCTTCCGCATGTACCAATAGTAGCAATGCACAAATCACTTTCACCTCTGCCTATGGCTGTCGTTAAACTATTAGTCTGTGCATTCCCCTCCAAGCTAACAGTTTTCCAACCCACCTATTACTGCCTTGATAGCATCAGCAAATATTCTTGCACCCTTTCTATTCAAGTGTATCCCATCCCTGTAAAAACAGTCTCATGTTAATAAGCACAGACCACACTGAGAAAAATTCTACCCCATGAGCCTTGCACATTCTCTCCAGGGCCGAATTGATCGACAAGGCTCTCAACATATACTCCCTCCTATTGTGTCTGGACAGAACTGCAGACGCTTTCAAATTCAATCCTAACTTGCAAATTTTTGCAAGTTAGGATTGAATCTCTTACTCTTAATATCATTAGTGCCAACGTGTACATCAATATCACCTTTTGTGCCCTTAAAAGATGTGCTAACCCCAGGGGCTCACATCTGGTGAGTATAGGCTTGGCACACCCAGGTTCCTGAGCTGGATATCATCATTCTTCTTTTTCTTGGTGATTTCCTTCTATTTATCTCTCTCTCTCTCTCTCTCTCTCTCTCTCTCTGCGTAACTCGGGAATTTTTTTTTGGTTGGTGCAGCATAAGCCACAGGCTTCCTTGCACCATATAGCTAATAATAATAATGTCATGGGGCTATTTTGCAGCAGAATCAGCTTTTTTGTTTCCTCGATGCCAGAATGGCCTAGAACCCAGCAAAATGCTACAGTTTGATTAGATTCACTTACAGAGAGTAACTGAGTATGCATGCTTTTTAATGTATGATGAGAAGAGGAGAGTTGCCCCTTATGGCAGAGATTGCACTGAGAGATTCACTGTATATTATGGTAGACAAGATACGAGGGCTGTTCAATAAAGAATGATCATAATTTCTATTATAATTTCACAATGCACCTTTAAAATTGCCCACATTTGGTTAAAATGCATTTACTCTAACAATTCTGCCATTTTTCAAAAACATGGCTGAAGCCATTTTTTGACATGCATTCAAGAATCGCCTCTGATGTCATTACAACTTCTTATGATGACTGGAAACATTTTCTTCACAGCTCCTTCTTTAACTTTGGAAATAATAAAAAAAAAAAAAAAAAAAAAAAAATCACAGTGCAAGGTCAGGGCTATAGGGCAGATGAGGAACACATCTGATATTAACGCTGGCTAAGTACTCAATGACAGTATAAACATTGTGAGGTCTCACGTTGATGTGCTGCAACCCCCACCTCCCTGTGTGTGTGTGTGTGTGTGTGTGTGTGTGTGTGTGTGTGTGTGTGTGTGTGTGTGTGTGTGTGTGTGTGTGTGTGCAGTTGTGGCCATTTACAACAAATGTGATCCTGCAAAGTGTGCAATACAGTTCTATAGTAAGGTCCCGTAACAGTCCTATGATGTGGCACAACGTGCTGGTAAATCATTCCTTGAATGTCAAAATAAGAGATGCCCATAATCTTTCCGGCAGAAGCCACAACTTTGCTTTTTCTGTGTTGGCAATGATGGAGACTTTCAAACACAGCTTTGTTGCTCACTCTCTGGGTCGAAATGATGTCTCATCTGCCGTTATAACCTTGTGCAGAACCTCACCATCTTCAGTAACCATCCAATGCAGCTCCTGACAAATCTCCATGTGAACTTGGCAGTTTCTCAGGTGTGAGTAGCCTTGGAACCCAGTGTGCACAAACAAGTGTCATATGCAAATGGTCATGGAGAATACAGTGCATGCTTCCTATTGATATTCTCAATATCTCTGCCAGTTGCCTTACTGTTATATGACGATCTTCTCTCATGATTACAGAAGCAGTGTTTATGGTTTCTGTGGTGACAGCAATGGTTGAAGCTCGAGGACTGCTCATTTTTGAGAATGAATCGCTTTCATCTTTAAACATTTTAAACTATCTGTGAGTTGTGCTACATGGAATCACAGATTCACTATAAGCCTCTTTTAATATTTCATATACTTCAGCTAATGTTTTCTTGAGACAGAAACAAAACTTGAGAGTAGCATACAGTTTGTGTGTCACATCCATTGTTATGTAGGCAAAACCGAACAGGCATAAACTTGATCAACTACCAAAGTCACACCATCTACACAAGTCAACTGTTGGTTACTATATGATGCAGCCTGGTTTAGTCTTAATTTCTGTAGATCAACTAGAAATAGCAAGCAGTGAAAAATTATGATCATTCTTTTGAACAGCGATAGTAGAATTTTCAATAATCTGATCCAGTCCTAGTTTAATAGTAGTAAAGACACTGCATTTGAAGGAAACAAGGCTGAAGCGATAAAGCAGGGAAAGATTGCAGCAGCTCCTACAAGAGTATCAGATTTCAATCCATCAGTATATACTTTGCAGATCTCAGGTTTAGAAGGAGAATGAGCTGTATGCAACTGCTTCATACTGTAAGGGGGCAAGATGTTCTTTCAGAATTAGCATTAGAAGAGGCATGCAAAACAGCTTGCATATACAGCATCAGCCAAAAAAAAACAAAAAATTAAATTTAATTTAATTAAAAAAAAAAACGTTCCCATTACACCCATCCACTAGCTCCAATAGTTTGTCTAGTTCTTCCTTGAATTTATTTAAGCTATCAACTTCCACAACGACAGAGGGAAGTTTGTTCCTGCAATCAACCAACTGCTAGCTAAAGGCAAATTTCTTCACATCTATTCTGCAACTATCTTTTCTCAATATGAATTTGTCCCCTCAGGTGAGTAATCTGAGCAAGAATCCCATCAGCATTGAGCTTTCACAAACCATTCAAGGCCATATACACCTCAATCATCACCCCACAGGTGCCGCAATTTGAAGAATTTAAGCCTTTCTTGGTAAGAGCAACCCTTTGTTCCTCTCACTAATCTCATTGCCCTTCTCTGTACTCTTTCCAAAGCTCTACATCCTTCCAAAAATGGGCCTCCATATCTATATGCAGTACTCAAGATGTGGCCTTATATAAAGGGGTAATCACCACCTTATCCCTTCTAGCAAAATTCCTGTATATCATTGAAAATACTCCACTGGCCGTTCTGGCAACCTGCCTGCCTGCCTGCAGTGCTCGGACAACTTCATAATACAGCTGCATAATAACCCCTAGGTCTTTTTAATTCTCCACTACCCTGAGTGTAGTACAACACAGTTGGTATGTTACTGTGGAGGTTACTGCCACCCATATGAAGTACTTTGCATTTGTCAATGTTAGACTTCAGTTGCCACCTCTCAGCCCATCTGCCCAACTTTTCTATATCCTGTTGCAGTAGAGCATACTGTCATTAAAAACCTTTGTATTGTTTGCAAATTTGGACATTAAACCTGATATACCTTCATCAATATCATTAATAAATACAAAAAATAACAATGGTCCCAAAACCAAACCCTGGGGGTCTCCACTAATAACATTAGTCCATGATGAGCAGGGTCCATTGATTACCACTCTGTTTCCTCCTACTCAGCCACCCCTTTATCCATAGCATTAATGCCATACCACTCCAATCTGTACAGCAGTCTTTTATATGCAATAGTATCAAAAGAAATCCAAGTATATGATATCAAAATTATTTTTTGCATCCAGTTCCTTTGTGACATCATAGTATCCAATCAAATTGGTTAGACAAGACTTCCCCTTTAACAAACCGATGCTGTGTCTGAACTATAACTGCAGTCTTGTCTAGATAATCCTGTAATGCTTCTTTAATCAGTGATTCCATTATTTTCCCCAGAACAGAAGTTAAACTAACAGTGCTTAATTAGTTGTGTCGCCCTTTGATCCCCCCCTTTGTAATTTGGGAATATATTTGCACATCATGAGTCCATGGGGACCTCCCGACTCTAAGGATGCTCTCATCATTATGGCTACGGGTTTGCTTACTTCCTTTGCTGCCTCCATTATAACTGGATAGATTCCATCTGCCCCAGTGCCTTCATTATGTTTAATTTCAACAAGTTCTCCTCTACACTGCTCTCAGCTATTACAAAATCTTGTAGCTTCCTGTTAGAGTTTGATAAACTTATGGCATTCCTCTCCCTAAATAACACCTCATGTGTGAATGTAGATGCAAAAATACTCATTTAGTTTGTCAGCTACCTGAACAGGATCAACAATAGTCAAACCACTGATATCAAGTGGACCAATCAGATTCATTCCCTTCTTTCTACAATTTACATAAGTGAAGTCTTTGCCGTTTCTTTTTGCATCCTTTGCCAAAGATTTCTCGTAGGCTGCCTTTGCTTGCCTAACCTCCTTTGTGACTTGATTACAGACTAGCTTATATCTACCATAGTCTTCTGTCATCTAATATTTTATATGTATCTCATGCATTTTTCTTCTCTGCCATGAGTCTCATTAGTTCATCTGGCATTCATTTAGGCCTACACCCTGAACAGTATATCTTAGTTGAAACAAAAAGCCTAGTAGCTTCCAAGATTACTTACTTGAATGGAAGTAATTCCTATTTAGAATTTTCTGTTGATAACACCATCAGTTGGACCGACTGTATGGAATTTAAGAACTGTCTGAGACCACTGTAGTCACCATTATGAAAGGAAAAACCCTTCCCTTTACCCTTGATAGTAGTTACATCTTCAAGTAAATCCCACATCAGTACACTGTGATCACTGCCACATAGTGGTTTCTTTATCTGCAGATTCTTAATGCTGGAATAATCACTGCTGATAATCAGATCCAGAGTATTACTTGCTCTGGTTGCATCACATGCTGCTGTAGAACACAATCATTCAATAAATGCACAAAAGTCTTCCAGTGTGCAAGTGACCAACCCAGAAGTTCTAGTCAATATCTGAGAAGTTAAAATTTCCCATTATAAGACATTCTGATTTACTGGCACACTATTTCTCTATACAGTTGTTTGTTATACTCATCAGAGTCATTAGACCCTATAATACACTCCAACTCTCCTTTTTTCTGTCCCAGTGCTTATGTTACACCAAACTGACTCAATATTACACATTTTTTTTATGTGAACCCCAAACACTAGAGGTATTAGAACCTATAGTACTTGGTACCGTTCTTGGGTTGGAGGTTGAGAAGATATTTGTTGACATTGGACTTTAACTTCTGTAGATTGTAATTTTCAGGAAATATGTATGAAGGAAGGTTGTTCCAGAAAACGGAAGTTGAATGAATAAATGAGGAAGATGAAAAGTTGGTTCTGTGGGTTTGAAGTTGGATAGTAAATGGATGTTGGCTGGTGGCGGCACGTGTTCGGACTGTTTTGAAAGAGAGAGCGGGAATTATAGAAGAACAGTGCCCATGGAAGTATCTGTGGAAGAGGCATGCAGCAGAAACAGTGCGTATATGAGAAAGCGAGTGGAGAGACTCTGTTAGAGATGAATCATTAATTAACCTAACTGCCCTCTTCTGAATGGAATCAAGAAGCCTGAGAGAGGTTTTGGGAGCACAACCCCAGATGTGGGAACAATATTCCATTGCAGGGTGGATTTGCGATTTATACATAGTGGGCAGTTGTTTGGAAGAAAAGTAACGCCGAGAGCGAAAGAGAAAACCAAGTTTTTTAGATGCAGAAGAAGCAATATTTGTAATGTGCTTGTGCCAAGAGAGATTAGAAGTCAGGGTAATCCCCAAAAGAGATATATCATTTTGCCTAGAAATCGGAGTGTCACTAAAAATAAGCATAGGAGCAGAAGAATCCTTTTTGCGAGATATAAGACAGGACTGAGTTTTAGAAGGGTTGAAATCAACTAAGTTGTCTTTGCCCCACTGGAGAATTACCTGAAGATCGGCATTTAAGGAATTGGTAGCAGATTTTCGAGAAGTTGAAGCTGATTGAGCAGGACAAGGTTTCTCAAAATGGAAAGTGGAATGCAATGTGCTATCATCGGCAAAACTATGGATAGGATTTCCAGTCAATGGAAGAAGGTCATTAATATACAAGAGGAAAAGAGTGTGGGAAAGAACTGAATCTTGGGGGGGTGGGAGACACCGGCATTAGTGGAGAAGTTAGAAGACAGAGCCATCTACCATCACTCTCGGTGAGCGATCAGAGAGACAACTGGATAACCAATTACTAAAAACAGTTGACAAACCATAAGATGGAAGCTTGTTTAGAAGACCTTTATGCCAAACACAATCAAAAGCCTTTGAGATGTCAAGTGCAACTACTTGTGTTTCACCGAACCTTTCCATTGAATTAGTCCATAAATGGGTAACATAAGCCAGAATATCACCAGTGGATCGACGGAATCCATACTGGTGATCGTTGATCAGACGGAAGGTTTCTAGGTAGTTTAAGAGTTGGCGGTTAATTGATTTCTCCATTACTTTAGAAAGAGTAGAAGTAATTGCAATGGGACGATAATTGGATGGGAGGGATTTGTCACCCTTCTTAGGAACTGGCTGGATATGAGCAAATTTCCAAGCAGAAGGTTTTTGAAAAACACCTTTGGAATAAGAAAGTGAAAAAAGGGGGCAAAGAATAGGAGTAAGTTCAGGAGCACAGGTTTTGAGAAATATCTTCAGGACCTGGAGCTTTCTTAGCATCAAGATTCATCAAAATCCTTCTGATATCCTTTTGACGGAAGACCACAGGAGGAATTGAATGGAGCGTGTTGGGAATGGTGGGAGGTGTTTTACCAAGATCATTAATACATGAGCTGGAAGAAAAATGGGATGCTAGCAGGTCAGCTTTATCCTTGGCTGAAGTGACAACAGAACCATCTGGTTTGGACAGAGGTGGGAGCAGAGATGGGCAAAAGTTGCGGCCAATAGCTTTGGCAAGAGACCAGAATGCTCGGCTACCATTAGGGCAAGAAGCAAGTTTTCTACTCTTAGCCTGTTCAAACTCTAGTTTGGACTGATTAATAACTGCTTTACAACTGTTGCGAGCTTTGGTGTAGGCAGAAAATGAAACTGAAGAATTAGAAACAAGCCAATTACGATATGCAACATTTTTCTCTTGAACAGCCTTAGCACATTTATTGGAAAATCAAGGTTTAGATAAAGGACGAGATTTTAAAGTGGAGTGTGGGATAAAGGATTCCATTCCTGCAAGAATAATTTCACCGACACGATCTGAGCAAACGTTGACATCAGAAGTTTTGAAACAGTAATCCGACCAAGGAAAAGAAGAAACGAAGTCTCGCAGGTAATCCCATTTTGCATTCTTGTAATGCCAAACAACACGAGGTTGGGAATAGCCATGAGATAAATGTTCCATTGGAGAAGAGACAACCACCAAGTTGTCATCTGAAGTGCCTAAAGGACCTCCTCTCACTTCGACCGTGTACTTAGAAGGGTTGTTTGTGAGAAAAAGATCAAGCGTATTGGGTGTATGATTGGGATTGTCCGGTATTCTTGTAGGTAAATGAACAATCTGTGCTAGGTCATTAGTAATTGCAAAAACCTCAGCATCTCGACCTGCTGGGTCGGTGTAACTAGAAAACGGAAGCCAGCTGGAGTTGTGAACATTAAAATCACCAAGGAAAATTACCTCACTGTTAGGAAAGTTGAACTGGAGAAAGTCAAGTTGCAAAGAGAGGAAGTCAAAGAGCTCCAAGTGAGCTCTTTGACTCACTTGAATCAAACAACAGATGAATTTGACACAATGAGGTAGAGAGATTTTCAGCCAGAGAAGATCAAAGAGAGGAGATTCCAAATTGCCAAGTCTCTGACAGCGAATATCAGAACGGACATATGCACAAGTACCACCTTTGAGGCGAAAGGAATCATACAGCGAATAATGTGGGCATCTGAGATGAGCAGTAGTTGAATCAACCGATAGCTGAGATTCTGTCAGAAAAAGTACATGGGGTTTGGCAGACTGCAAGTGGAAATGGACATCGTTGAGATTAGAATTGAGGCCACGTATATTTGTGAAATGAATTAGGAAGTGCTTGGGAGGTTTAGATCTTTTCGCAGATAAGCTTGCTCTATTAGTTTGATAATTCATGGTGTATTCAATAGTAAGAAAAAGTGGGTGGGACATGAAGTAATGAAATTTTTGGATATGGCGTACACGTGGTAAGAATATACCCGGATCCTTGACATAACGTGGCCTCGACAATGCTCCCCGCATACACACTACTGGGACTCCCTCCAGTCACTATCTGGCAGAGTAGAGGTAGCAAGATTATACACTAGCTGATCCAGAAGCCTCCTAGAGAGTTACCAATAGGTTCGGTCCGGTGTACTAACTAGCGGTCGGCCTGCGAACACCGTTTTAGAGCTGTACCCTCAAAATGTAAGGAATATTGGATCTCGCCACGATGTTCATCATAACCTCAAAAGTCATTAATCATACTGTCCATATATGTCAACTGGATGCACTTCCTTAGATTTTTATGTTCTTCTTAATTAACAGCATAACCCCTCCCCCTCCCATCCTATCCTTTCTGTACACACTGTACTCTGCAAATTCGAATTCTGCATTCCTTATATCAGTATGACACCATGACTCTGATATCCCAATGTTATCTGCCTTGGGTGTCTTGACCAGAACTTCAAATTCATCAAATCTATTTACTATACCTAGCATTGGCATACATGTAAGTATATATGCCCTGTTCTTACTCTTGGTTACCCTAAAGTCCATGTATTTACTTTTTCCATTATGACTCCCAGCAGTTTTTGAAGCCCCCAGCACTTTGCTTTCCAGGCTGCTGCTGCTCATTCCAATAGAGGTATTGCAAGAATTACTTCATCTCTGCTGTGGCTACTGTTAATCTATTAGTCTGTGAAGTTTCTATAATATTGAAAGCAGTCATCAAAAATGGCAGGGCCTAACCATACAAGGTGGGTTTGGTAGTGTAATGTCCTGAATTACATTGTTTAGTTCAGTATTCCAAGCTTGAGGAAGATAGGTGGCACAGGACAGTCTTCACTTGGTTTGCTATTATAGAATACAAGTATCTCCAATTAGGGTTTATGGGAAGACTGCGAATTTTTGCAGAGTACAACAAAATGTATTACTTTGAATGTGTAACAGACGTTCTTGGGTTTGGTGCAGATACTGTGAAAACTGAGGGAAGTTCTGAAACCACCCATTAAGATCATTAAGGCAATATTAAGATCACTTGAATGGTGTTTAATCATTGTAAAGTACTTTTCATTACAGAGTCACATATTGGAGAGCCATAGCCAAAGCATGACTTGATAAGAGTGCTACAGAGACGAGCATCCCATGAAATGGATAAGGCACATCAAAGTATATTTAACTTCTTTAATGAAATGGTTTAAAGATGAGCCATATGACTTTGAAAGTTTTATTTATCTAGAATCAGGCCTAGATACATAGTGGGCCAGTAATTTGTATATCGAACAACTGGCACAATTGGTATATTTGTATCCATCAATTGGTGCAATTTCTATATCCATCACAATACCGTGATGCCAATGTAGTGTCATACACTTTCTCGATATCAAGGTTGACCATCACTAGGTGCTGTTTCATGATAAATGCATATCAAACGTTGGATTCTAGTTTTAGTACATCTGAGATAGATCTGTTTTTATGGAAGCCATACTGATAATCAGAGAGAATATTTTCTGAGTTTAGAATCCTTGTGATTTTCACATAGACCATCCTTTCAAAAACTGTGTCCGTGCAGCTTTTCACTGAAATTAGTCTGTAGTACTGGACTAGAAAGATCCTTTCCTGGTATTGCCCAAATAAAAGAGTGCTCCATTAGAGGTGATAGGTGTCCTTTTAGCATTAGAATTAGTTGAGGCATACGATGCAAGAAAGAAAGCTTACAGAGCATCAGCCAAAAAAAAAAAAAAAACCTTCCCATTTCACCCATCCAGACACTCCAATTGTTTGTCTAGTTCAGCCTTAAATTTATTTAAGCTATCAACTTCTGCAACAACAGATGGAAGTCTGTTCCAGCAATCATCTATCCGCTGGCTAAAGGCAAACTTCTGCACATCTATTCTACAACTGTCTTTCCTCAATTTGAATCTATGCCCCTTCAGGTTCTTAATCTGTGCAAGTGGAAGTATCCCATCAGTATTGAGCCTGCTCAAGCTATTCAAGGCCTTGTACACCTCAATCAGATCACCTCCGAATAGAACCAGTTGTAGAAGAGCAATAAGATGCAAAGATCAGTTTTACAGATGCTTAAGAATAGTGTAGTGAATACTGTCTAGGCCCCACTGCACTATTTGGTTAATAATTCTTTGAACTCTGTCAGAGAAAGGGCTGATCAGAAGTGAGAGATGTTTTAATATTAACTTTCTGACACTCCTCATCAGAAGAAAACAAGTCTCAAGGTTTCTATTTTCTTACAAATATGGCAAGAGTCAGTATTTTTTCTAACAGTTGAGACAAAGGTCATCTGTGAGTCTCATCTGGTTTTCCATTCAATCTGTCTAGCTTTCGACTTCAGTTTTACGTAAGTAATTAGGTTGACGGTAGTTAGATACCTACAGAACTGATTCCATGTGTGGTTTTTTTTTCTAGTTTATCTCTGGAGCAGTTTGCATTCCACCACTGGTTTTAGTATACATGTTTACTAGGATACATTTTGGAATGGAGACTTATGCTACAGATAAAAACGCAACTAGTAATGTGATCAGTTACATCATCAATTTGCTGTACACATTGTCTGTCGAGGACAGAAGTGGAATATTTATACCAGTTTGCTTTTTTGAAATTCTGAGTAGTACATCCCGTAGGGTATGAAATAACCTGTGTTTGAATAGAACAGATAATGGGGAAATGATCACTACTGAATGGGTCACTAAGTACTGACCAGTCCATACTTGGGGGCTGTTTCGTGTTTTGTTATTTGGAGCATTGGCAACTAAGGCCATATTGCTCCGGGGATATGCAGTGGTCATTCCCTGACCTTTCTGCATCCTCCGTATTTGGTGGTCACAGGCTCGAACGCAGGAGCAGCAGTGCTTAGCACACGCTTCTTGATTAGTCCGGGGTTCGAGCCTGTGACCACCAAATACGGAGGATGCAGAAAGGTCAGGGAATGACCACTGCATATCCCCTGACCTTTCTACGGAGGTGCCTCATACTTGGGGGAAACAGATGCTGAATACATGGGTACTTCTTGACAACCATAGTTAGGCTGTGGTTGTGAAGAAATATTTCAATTAGTTTACCTCTTCTATCCATATTCCCATAGCAAATAGAAGCTGCTGAAATCACCAAGTAAACCAAGGTGGTGAGAGCTGCCTGATAAGATTGTCCAGTTTGGTCTGGGTGCAAAGATAAGATGGTAGAATATAAAATGAAGTGATAGTTAATGATATTCCTATTGTAATATGAACTGCCATGAAGGTTTGTAATTTAATATGTCTGGAAGGTACATTAGAATTCACCAGAACTGCAATCCCCACCGTGGGCAGGTCTCAGTAACCCCATCTTGCTTATACAGAGTATGATTCTGTATAAGCCAGATTATTCGGATTAATCCAATAGATTAATCTGAATTGAATAAGCAATTATTCGAAATTACTGTGAACTCCTCTGCAATTTCATCATATGAATTTATTCATTGTTTGGGCTTGGTTAAGGAAGATTAATCTGATGGGTTTTTTTTTTCCATTAGTGGTGGACTTCCGTTGGTCTTGCTTTTCTTTTTCTTTTCTGGGAAATGTAAGGTGTCTTGATTCCATGGTATCTACATTCAATTCTAATACTGTGTCATTCATGTTAGAGTAACCATATACTCCATGCTGCCAGTACATGGCTGAACAGCATTCTGGACTTCAACACTTTTTTTGGTTTTATCATTTCATGTAAAACTGAGAAAGCAAGTGGTGGAGTACTCCAATCAGTATTCATTTGGCTAATTTCAAATGCTAGTTTGAAATTAGCTAAACTCTCCAATGCTAGTTTCATTTAGCTGCCTGCTTTTTGGTGGTTGTTAATACAGTTTTGGCCCAGTTAACAAAAGAATTGTCTGGTTCAACTGAAACGTTTGTTTAGGTTGTAACTGAATGATAGCTTTTAGTGACTGTTGCATATAAGCAGTTAGGCATATTTAGCAAAACTTGTTTTTATGCTGCCTCAGGATATGTAACTTTGTTTAATTTTATACTTTGATTCTTTTTTTAAGCTGACATGCTTTAGAAAAAGATGGATGGCTTCTGCTACAGTTGGGAGCTGGGCAAATGGAAGCAGAAGCTGCACAATCTGATTGAGTATGTTTTCTTTAGAAATGCAAGCATACTTCTGGCATTTAAAATAGCGAATGGGATTTGGGATGGATCTTGTAGCTTAATTAAGCTGTCTTCACTGCAGTTTGCAGAATTAGAGTGCTAAAGTCAAGATGATGGACTTAGTTGGAATGAGATTGCCATCTTTTTTGTCATAATTCTTCTCAGAGTTATCACCTTTAGTTCACCAAGTTCCTGAGTTATTTCCTCTTCAACCATAGTAAGTAAATCCAACTCAGTGTTAACAGCTTTGGGTGTGTTCAAAGTATTATGGGAGTGGCCAATACCAGAATTCCATTAAAGGTCATTAATTTTAGTAAACATTCAGATTGTTTTGGTTTAGCAGCTTCAATCAACTAGTCTTCTTTCTTACACCAAAGGTACTTCACCATTTTCAGGAATCCAGCAACAGACTCTAGGTATTTTTGAATTAGAAAAGGTAATAGTCTCCCTACAGGGTGTGCAGATAAGGAGTGCATCACCAGGAAAGTTGGAGTTTCTGTCTGCAGCATCTTTGAACAGCAGGAGGCTCTAACAATAGAATTTGTAATTGTTCACAATAGCTCCTATGGGTTAGTCTCTATCCTCCCCTCCAAGATTTCCAGCACTGCCACATGGAGGCAGGACCAGTGCCCAAATGAGAATGAATAAACGTAGTACAATGCAAGCAAGATAGCAGCACTCTGCAAGCAGGACAGTAATATGATGCAAAAAGGTAATGCAGTAACATTGCAAGCGAGAAGCACAATTGAAAATGAAACTGTTAACTTTCTTATAAAAATCACACAAGAAATGCTTGATCACTAAAATGCTTGGCACTGGCAGATGGGCATTGAAGAGTTGTGAGATTTGAAGTTTAACATTGACAAATGCAAGATACATCATATGGGTAGCAGTAATCCTTTTTGTTCCTCGCACTAATCTTGTTGCTATTCTCTGCATCCATTCCAACAGATCCACATCCACTGCAAATGAGTCTTCCAGACCTATATGCAGTACTCAAGATATGGGCTAACCATTGACTTACACAATGAGATAATCACCTCAGATTTCTCAATAATCATCTAGGATTACTACTACCCATATGCAAGGTACTTCACATGGGCAGCAATAATCCCAGATTAATGTATCAATTGCGTGGTACCACCCTCAGGGTAGCGAATGAAGAAAAAAAAAAAAAAAAAAAAAAAAAACATGGGGATAAAACTGTGCTATCAGATATAAAATTCCCTGAAAATTGCAGACAGGCTTCCAAGATGTTTTGTCAATGATATACAGGAATTTTGCCATTATGGGTAAGAAGAAGAGTACTGCATACAGGTGTGGAAGCCTCATTTACAGAAGGATGTGGATCTAGGAGTGAATACAGAGAATAACAAGAAGACTAGTGAGGGGAAACAAAGGGTATTCTTACCAAGAAAGGCTTCAGTTCTGTAAATTTCAGTATCTGGAGACTAGACACCTACATGGAGAGCTGATTGAGGTGTTTACGGCTTTTAACAGATTCAGTAAGCTGAATGCATCCTTCCTCTTTCTCAGACAACACACAAGGAGCAAAAATTTAAACTGAGGAGAATTGGTTGAAGGATAGATGTGCAGCAATTTTCTTTCAGTCACTTGGTAGTTGATTATTGGAACAGACAACTTTCAGCTTGTGTTGCAGAAGTGATGGAAATTTAAATAAATTCAATGAAAAACAAAAACTGTTAGAGGAGATGGGCAATTAATATGAGAAATGTTGGTTGTGTTTTTTTTTTTTTTTTTTGCTGATGCTATAAGCTTGCTTTCCTTCATTCATTTGACACTACTAATAATTCAAGAAAGTAGCATCATATTGGTGGTCAGAAAAGCAGCAACCATGAGAAAAATTCGACACTTTTATTGTGATTGCCCCCAAAAAAATGCTAGTCAGCATACTCAAAAATCAAATGCCCAAAGGGGTTTCAAAAATACATCCCAAGGAACTTAAAATATTCTTTACCACAGCTGCTATCCACTCAAATTTATCTACATAATGATGGTCAACACCACATGGTTTTAATATCTTTACCACTTCCACCCATTCTTCATGATAAGGGGAACTTACTCTCCCCCCCATACAAATCAGCAACAGTACTGCTCATACAAAAAATACTATAATCTATGCTGGACAATATTATATCAAAAACTTCCTACAAGAATGAAAGAATAATCTGCCACACCATCAGAGAAACTACCAGATGAGCCTCCTGCAATCAATTCTCATCTACTATTCATAACAAGAATAAAGTTTTGGTTGTGCACCATCTAAACCAAACCTTAACAAAAAAACAAGAAAAAGTTGATCCTCCATCTAGCCCCATTCAAGAACTGAATAGCTCTAGACTCAAAGCTCAAGTGAGGCCCAAAGTTGGAATCAGAAGGACCTGAATTGAAGACAAAGGTTCTTTAACACAGGCAGTCCAGTCCTCCACCAGCCTAAGTGGAGAGAATTAACAAAACATCAAGTGCCAAATTGCTTTAGTCCAAAACAACAGCAGCATATGGATCTCAGAAAATCATTTAGAATGGTGGAAACAAGTTTGTACCATATCATTACAACCAATCACCGTTCTCTGGAGAGTAAACCAAAGTTCTCTTTTAAGCTAGCTAGATGATGATAACAAATATCAATACTGACGCTGTTTCCTTATTGTGCCTAATTTCTATGATAAAAATCAGAGCAGTAGTCATACTGAGTAGACTGTAATACAACCTACTCATATAATTAGAGTATTGTTTTAATTAAATTTAACTTAAATCAAGTTATTTATTATTAATACAGTGGAAGTTCTACATAACGACCCTCCATGGGAACGAGAAAAACAGTTGTTATATTTGAAGAATATTATATCGATTGTTCATAAAATCCCGAAAAAAAACAAAACAAGAAAAAGCAAAAAAATATTCAATGTAATTCTACTAATACCATGTAGTATAACCTTATTTATAATATGTACTGCAGCAGTGGTTTTCAACTGGGGTGCCACAACAACACACCAGGAGTGCCACGTAACTTGGGTTTAAGTTACTTAAACTTTTTTTAAAATTTATATGTTTATTTCATTATAAAGAGGTGTACAGTATCTTTTTAATTTTGTGGTGATCTATAATTGATTTTTACTTAGCTTACCTCTATATAAAGAATAAAATTATTATATACTGTATATATATAATTTGTATTATGAAATGTAATTTTTATAATTATATTATTGTAATAACTATCATATAATATATATATTTTTTAATATTATATATATTTTTTAATATTATATATATATACAGAGAGAGAGAGAGAGAAAAAAAAATCGGATCTAACAGGCAGAAAATTGAGCAGAGATGCCACAAAATAAAATAAATTACTTATGGGTGCCGTTATTAAAAAAAGGTCGAAAAGCACTGTACTACAGTATTAAATTAATAGCCAGAGAAGTCCTCAAGTCTATCCCTTTATTTATTTGTATAATTTACAACTGAATTTTAATTTTTATTATTAGTCTTGGGTTCAAATAAACATGATTTCTAACCCCACACCACACTCCTTCCATTTTAGCTTAATTGGGGTCTTTGAAATAATCCAGATAATCTTAATCTTTTTACAGGCTGCTACTCAAAATTACTTTACTACCTTTCATAGTGATGAAACTTTTTGCAATGCTCTTTACTGACAACACCCAAATCTGATGGAAAAAAAATCTAAATGTAATGCAGGAAATATTTTTAAGGGCACACTACATCTCACTTTTTGAAGGCATCCGGCATTTCTCTAACATATCTACAGAAGGGGACCCATGCTGTTTTTCATATTAAATTTAAAATGGCTTCATATGTACTGTCCTAAATAAGTTGCCTAATTTGCAAACTGACAAAATTATCCTCTTTGATTTTTACTATAATTAATCTCACAAATTTAATTATTTAAATGTAAAACTACACAACTATCCTTATTCATGACTTTTACAGTTTTTTTACCAGGGCAAGTTTAACATGGAGTGGAAGCAAAAAAATTTTTCTCTCTGTTTCAAAAAACTGATACAGCACATTTTTCTATCCTGGAGTCTAACAGGCCACTTCTGAACTGTTATGGAAGCGAATACTCTCTAAAAGGAGCTGTATATTTTCATATTCTTTCATATGATCAGTGCATGTAACCAGGGAAGGTGGGTAAATATTTCCAATATGGAAGTACAATCAGTACAACCTTGCCTTTGATGAATCTATGAATGTACATCATTTGTCCAGTTTGTGATACAGCACCAAATCACAAAGCCTTTCTATGTTTATTAACATATTATAAAATATTAAATCACTACTCAGAGTAAAATGAAGTCAAATATTTCTAACATTTTCATGAAAAGGTTACCTTGGTACACTTTTCTTCATGGTTCCACCCTTGCCATACGGAACCAAAGAATTCTGTCTGATTATATGATAAATTTGGGTCCTTAACAAGATGGTTTAATTGTAATCGGAATTCAAGTTGGACATCATTAATGTAGATGGTTAAAACACTGGATCTAAATGCTGAATACTGCAGCCAATTCAATCAAAAAGTCATTACTTATTTCTTCTTCCAAAGTCCATTCCTTAGGTATCGGATGTATCAGTTGATTTTCATGACTTGTTAAGAATTTTTACCATAGTTTGCCACTGCATTCTGATGCAAGAGAGAGAGAGAGCCAAAAGACCATTTAATGATATCATTAAATGGTCTTTTGAAATGACAACTATCAAAAAAAGTGCACATTCAGCACTTTTTTTGATAGTTTTCCACTCCTCTGAAGAAAATAGACTGAGATAAGCTTTAATTTTTGAAAAAACCTGTAATAATATTTTAAAACTTATAACTGCTCTAGCTGGTAAGAAGCTAGAGTTTGTTGTTTATTGAAGCTTTATTTTTCAAACACTGAAATGAAATATCATCATCATCATCAGTGCTCTGCCAAGAGCAGGTCCACACATTACTCCGTTTTTCCCAATCCTCACTCTCCTTTCCATTTCTCCATATCCACCATTCCCCTGCCAATTCATCTATTATAGTTTTCCTCAATCTCCCTCTGTGCCTCTTCCCCTTAACGTTTCCTTCCATTGCATCCTTCATCAACCCTTCACCACACAACACGTTTCTAATTAGTTTTTATTTTGCCATCTTGATTATTTCAGTCAAACAACTCTTTTCAAAACCTCCCCATTTCTCACTTTATCAACCACTTCCCAATCTTTTAATATCTTCCATCCAAAGTGTAAATCTCTGCACCATAAAGTACCACACTCCAGACAATGTATCGATTTTTTTCCTTAAACCAATTCCTAATCTTCCATATAATATTCTTCTTCACTTCTCAAAATCTTTATTAACCATTCCTATTCTTATTTCTTTGCTGTGCTTTGCTTTATCCACAATTAAGCTTCCCAAATACCTATACTGATTCAGCTGTTGTATTTTTTCTCCTCCAATATTTAACACACCTATCTCTTCCCACTCTTATAACCTTTGTCTTCTCAATATTTCTTGTTGCAAACTTATCACAACTTTCCTTTAACTATTAACTAATTTCTGCAATCTTTCCTCAAAATCTGCCATCAGTGCCTGCAAATCTAACATTCTCAATAACCTCCCCCCCCCAAACAAATTCTCTGTGGACAGATAACACACCTGTCTCATATCTCTTTCTATCTTTACACTTTCAGTTTCACCTTGTTCCAACCTTAATTATTACCCTCCCCTCAAATATAATCTACCAGTCATTGTCCCAGTCCACACCTATTGTATTCAGTATATTTAATAATTTAGTTCAATCTACCCAATAAAAAGCCTTCTACAAATCTATAAAGCATATAGATTTGTATATATACCTTAAATATCGGTGAATGCATTTATTGATATCATTTGGATTCTATGAAAATGGGCTTCAATATAAAGATATATAGATCTAAATTTTGTGATTACATTTGAGAGATTCGCATCCTGTAACTACTATGCACTTTTTTGTAGCTTTTATCACTATAAAAATAACTGGCAAGCTGTAACTACAAAAGTATAAATCATTTTTGATAATATTTATCCCCGGGGGCTCACATCTGGTGAGTATGGGCTTGGCACACCCAGGGTCCTGAGCTGGATATCATCATTCTTCTCTTTCTTGGTGATTCCCTTCTACTTTTGACTCTCTCTCAGGGTTACTCGGGAACTTTTTTTTTTCCTGGTGCAGCATAAGCCTCAGGCTTCCTTGCATCATATGGATATTAATAATAATAATATTCACGTTGCTCTTGTAAATGTGTTCAGAGTTATGAAAACCTAGAAATATTAATAGGTACAAACAGTATTAAAAAAAAAATTATAAGCACATTACCATCAATTACAACTACAATTCGTTGTCTCACAAAATAGAAAACACCATTCTATATTATAAAGACTACAGTGCTTCCTATTGTAATAATAAATATTAAACTCCAAACTGTCGCTATCAGAATGGCATTAATTAGTGACATAGTACTCTTCACTCCATCTACAAATCAGTCCCAGTAAAGTTTAGAGCAACGACATTATATTATAAATAAAGCATATAAGAAATCTGTAAATTTATTTGGCTGTGCGTGTTCAGAAATTATATTACTCAAAATACTCGAATTTAAAATGTTTAACAGAAAGAAGTAAAGCAGCTTAGTACAGTGATAAAAGCTACGCGCCACACAGGTGTCAAAACATTAGATTTAAAAACTCATTCTAAGCAGCCGACAGTATCATATTGTGTTCTTTACATAAATATGGAGTAAACAATAGCTAATTTATAATTAATATATCTTTACTCTAATGTAATCCTCTCTGTTTATTAAAACAATATTTAAAATGGTCAAGGAACATGCTGCTTCCTCATTTAAAACATTAAAAACGGCTCACCAGTAGAAGACGCCATCGTTTTCACTTTCTCGTCTGCTACTACACAATCGTTTATACTCGTTCCCAGTAAAACGAATTGCTGACGTAACCATATAAATTATTGAATTTGGTATATATTTGATAAGTACCAAGAAATAGGGAAAAGTAACTTCTAATATCAGAATTTTTATGATCCGTTTTGGTACTTTTATATTAAAAAAGATGGGAAGAAAAACCTATTAAAACCTATTGTACTCTCGATATCGGCATGTAGAAGAATGGAAGATTCGATTAAATAAAAAATGTCATATGTTATTGATGTATCATCGGGATATTATAGTCATCATTACGATAGCAATCCGTGCGTTTTCATGTTTACTCTTCCTTCTTGTAATTTTGACTGAACTGAACTCGTAGTAACCTCACAACATAGTAAAGATGTATATGCGCAGTAAGGAACGTTTGTTTTCAATATGACTGGCAAAACAAAATTTGGTTTTAAAGTTATGGGTACGCCCAGTAGCTGGTAAATTTGTCATGTTCAAGAAGATCTCAGAAGTAATGAACTATATACCAAAGGTATGTGAATAATCACCCGCCTCATCAAACGTATACATCACAGAAATGTGTGGTGTTCGTGGTTACAATGTTTAAAAAAACCGTGGATAGTCAGACACTTCATAACTGTGAGTAATTTTTTTCTCTCAATGTTTTTTTATTCGCCGATTACTTTGTATCTGCTTTAAAGTTCGTTGTAGTTGCCATTTCATGGCAACAGAACCTTTTATTTCGTCAGATGGATACTATTTTTTTACAACCATGACGACGTTTATTTCGACTTAAGATTATGACCCCCCACCCCAACACATTTCTGTTGTATGTGCATGTTTGTACTCTATTGAATATTATTAAAGTGACAAAACAATGCAAGGAAGCAAAGCTTATGTAGCATTGAAAAATAGAAATAAATAAATATATAAATTAAAAATAAGATAAAATGCCCCAAGTTTTACACAAGGGTCATACCAAAAGTAATGAGCACATTTAATTTTACACAGGAAAAAAGATGAAAAAGAAGAAGCAAATTGTCTCAGAAATAACTATACACTTACTTTTCTAATCTTCACAAAATTGGTAAAATCCACATTTCTGCCATCACCAGGGAATTTTAAAATGGTGCTATGGTATAGGTCCATTTTAGCTCCCCTTAACAACATACAGCTTGTCTCATAGTACATACCACTCATGTTTAATAAGTCCAAACAGGTGGTAGTTGGTGGGGGGGGGAGCACCTCCCCACTAAACTTTGCAATTATGTGATGATGTGTTGTATGATGCATTAAGATTTACTGGATGCTTGACACAAAGTGCACATTGAAGCTTAGTGGTGCAAATGCAGTGAGCAGCATTGGTAGTTCACCCTCATAACAGAAAATTGATCAGTATACATACTATATTAGTATTCCTGACTATATCCATATTCCAATGTTTGACCCATCTTTTAACACCATTCACACTCATGGCTATGTCCATGGGCCGTCTGCTGTCAAGTTGTCCTCCTTCACAAGAAAGGCTGTCACTTCATGTTGATGAAATAAAACATTTTTTACATTTCTCACACTGCATTAAAGGAGTGCTAGTGGTGCATATCTGTGGTCATTCGTGGTCAACTTCTCTTGCGCGCGCGCACACACCACTTCTTAATATAATGCAACATAGAAGTAGAATAGATGAAGATGCCTAGCTGTCAGTCAATTAGTGAAGCCATTAATAGCTAACATCAGTTATATCACACAACCCAACTGAAGTTTAACATTGACAAATGCAAAGTACTCCTTATGGGTAGCAGTAATCCAAGAGAAAAGTACCAACTGGGTGGTGTTACACTCAGGGTAGTGGAGAATGAAAGAGACCTGGGGTAATTGTGCGGTCAGATATGAAGTTTTCTGATCAGTGCAGACAGGCTGCCAGAGTAGGTCATGGGGGGTCTTGTCAATGATACAACCCCAGGGGCTCACACCTGGTGAGTATGGGCTTGGCACACCCAGGGTCCTTAGCTGGATATCATCATTCTTCTTTTTCTTGGTGATTCTCTTTCTCTCTATCTCCCAGGGTAATTCAGAAAAATTTTTTTTTTTGGCTAGTGCAGCATTAGCCTCAGGCTTCTTTGCACCATATGGCTAATAATAATAATATACAGGAATTTTGCTAGTAGGCAAAAGGAGGTGTTATCCCTTTGTATAAGGCGCTGGGGAGGCCATGCCTTAAGTACTATGTACAGGTCTGGAAGCCTCATTTTAGGAAGGAAGCTGAGTTGCTAGAACGAGTAGAGAGAGAAGAGCAACAAGATTGACGGGGGGGGGGGGGAACGAAAGGGTCCTCTTGCCAAGAAAGGCTTAAGTTCTACAAATTGCATCGTTTGGAGACTAGGCACCTGCGAGGTGATCTGATTGAGGTGTATAAGGCCTTGAATGGTTTGAGCAGGCTCAATGCTGATGGGATCCTTCTTCTTCCCCAGATTACTTGCTGGAGGGGACATAAACTCAAATTGAAGAAAGAGTTGTAGAATACATGTGTGGAAATTTACCTTTAGCCAACGGGTAGTTGATTGCTTAAATAAATTCAAGGAACTGGACAAACTTTTAGAGCAAATGGTTGGGTGAAATGGAAATTTTTTTTATAAGCTTGCTTTCTTGCATCATATTGCTCTACTAATGCTAACCATGAGATCTACAGAAAAAAATTTCTCGAGCAGTATTTTTGTCAAACGTCTAGAATGGGGGTTGCCCAGTTTTCTGACATGGTTAGTTAAAACCATTGAGAGCTAATATCAGTTATGTCACATGACCAGTTGCATCAGATGTGTGGCCAAATTTTCTGTAGTAGTAAAAAGGGCTAGTGCCAAGTGATGTACATAAAATGCTCAAGCCTTAGCCAATAGCTGACAGATTGAATTTTAGAACTTCATATATTGTACTGTATTTTCATGCATTGGTTGGTTCTGTCTCCTTGCAGCTGGGGGATGAGTGGTAGGAGTTGATCCCCAATGCTCTTGAATGAGCCAGACATGTGTTGGAGATTTGGGGAGGTGGTATTTATCCAGTGATTTTTGCGAGCATGTCTGTTTATCCATTTTTGACAAGGGGCCATTTGAGTTAGAATTGGTCAGGTGCAGAGTTCCTCAACTTAGGCAGTCCTCTGAATTCAAATTTGTTTTTTTCTGATTGGGAAGAGTCTTCTATATATTGTAGTTTCTTTTTTGATGTCTAGATATTCAGATTGTGTATATTGTAGTGCACAGAGTTCACACAAATTTGTCTGGTTGTAAATATTGTATAGTTAATTTATTGATTTTAATTGTATATATCTGATTGTGAAGAGTTTGTAGGTGATTCTGCTTATGAATTGTACATTTGTATAGTTTATTTATTATCTGTATATGCATTTATACACTTTTTATGAGTTTGAATTGTATATTTTTTGGTAAAGGACATTATTGAAATATGGGTTATATTTTTGACAATAAAAATTGGTAAGCAAAAAAAAACTAATGTATCCACGAACAAGAGCTCTGTGTAGCATGCATGCATGCACTGACCAAACCAGCATTGTTTGAGCATTCTATAAACTTTGTAGAGCTATATATGTGTATTATATAGCTCTATTATACACTATATTTGTTGGGCGATCAGGTGTTAAGATAACCAGACCATAAGATTCTCTCATATTTTAGAACAATTAATAATATGCAATAAAATATTTTATTTCATAACATTTGAAATAAAATTCACAAGTGACAGTACCATATTCTTGGTTGGAGGAGAAGGACTAATATGTCTTCCAGTTGGCCTGTTCCATGTTCATTGGCATAATTTAACACCCTTAATTTGAAGCCAGCAGTGTATGAAAAACTCTTCTGCCTTATACCCATGCAAAAAAATCATGAATAAGGTCAAATGATTACTAAGCATTACAATCAGTCTGGTAATAATTCAGATTGATTGAGCTGCTTGTTGTAGAGAAATGGTAGTTAGTATATCATATATTGAAGGTAAGGCTATTTGATAATTCCCCATAAAACCTTTTCAGAAAAAGGTTTCTAGATAGAAATAAGCTAAATAAGGATGAGTTTAATGATATGCCATGCAACAATGAGAGGTGACCACCTTTCCCTGTAGTGACGCATATCAAGTGAAAGGTTTGTTGCGTGCTACCTAGAAAGCATGTACGTAAGCTACCGAAATCAATATCCCCACTACTGATCTGCCCTACCAAATGTTTTTGCTAACTATGCTAAGTACTTGTAACACAAAAAATTTTATGTTTATAAAATAAATTTAATATAGGCTAATGAATAAACATTTGTTTCTAGCGAATCAATGGGGAGGAGTTCGCAATGCCTTGCATCCATTAAATTAATATAAAAGGCAGTAAATATGAACTGTTGGATCCCATTATGTTGAAATAAGGGTTATATTTTTGTAATAAAAATGGAATTTAAACTGGATAATCATTTCTGATTGTGTTCACATTGGTAGGTGAAAAAAATTAACGTATCTACTATCAAGAACTGCACATGACATGCATGCATTGACCAAACCAGCAGTACATAGCCTGATCTAAAAAAAAAATTCATTACATGCATTTAGTATTCATTCAGACCATGTGATGCAGTGGAATTTTAGGCAATATTTTCCATGGAAAAAGGTGTTTTATGGTCCAGTGTTTATTTATAGGATTTAGTTCACTTGATTCTCAGTTTGGTTTTTAAATTGCACAAATGGCTAGTTGTAGGAAAAATTCTTGGTCCTCACAAGTTGAAGAAGGAACAAAGAATGATGTCTGCTCCTCCAATTTATATAAAAGTTGGTTGAAGCAGACTTTACCCTCCCAGTTTAAGCCTGTGATGACTCCGATAATTAAATATATGGGAAAATAAGTGAAGGAAGTTGAACCTATGCAAGAAGATGGAAGATTGTGCAAGGAACTGTAAGTGTAGTGAAATCTAGTGTTTTGAATAAAATTATCGAAAGGAAAAGAAGATAGTGAGGAGATAAGAAGAAATTAAGATTTGATAACTTCCAGAATTTGAAGATATCCAAAAACTATATAAACAAATTGATGACTTGCTGTTCGATGACAACAATAAGATAAATCATAAAGCTAAAGCAATTAGAACCCACATAGAAATAGTCAGAATCTTCCTTTAAGCAAGATAAGATGAGAGAAAGATTGAAGGAAGTGAAGCTAAAGGGTCCTGTGCATCAGTAATGCACAAGAAAGTGAACAGCAAGGGTAGAGGTAAGTGTTAATAATTAAAGTGGACCTGGACTTGGAATGATAAAAATCGAGTGATGAAGTACAGAATGAGCTGTTAAAATCAGTTAAACAAGTTTTAGGAAATATAAAGGTAAAATGTATGAGAAAGGCAAGAGAAAGAGTATAGACACTAACATGAAAAAATTTTGGGATTACAATAAAATAAAGGATATTGGCTTAAAAGTTGAAGACCCTATAAAACCAAAACTGAGGGTTGTTGTATATGATATTCTGAAGGATATAGACTTTGACTATTTCCCTTCCGAATGGGCTCACTACAAATTTTTTCCACTACTGAAATGCAAAAACATTATAAGCAACAAAGACATCAGACCAATCAGTCTCATCCTCTGAACTAGAGCTCCTAAAGAGATCAGTGCTACCAACAATTAAACAGCAACTCTTCCCAATAGCAGTAATATTAGTAGAGGCATATGAAGCATCAGCCAAAAAAAAAAAAAAAAAAACACTCCCATTTCACCCCTCCATTTGTTCCAAATACCTGTCCAGCTCAGCCTTAAATTTATTTAGGCTATCAACTTCCACAACAAGGGATGGAAGTCTGTTCCACCAAACAACTACCCACTGGCTAATGGCAAACTTCCGCACATCTATCCTACATCTGTCTGTCCTCAATTTGAATTTATGCCCTCTCAGGTGATTATTCTGGGCAAGAGGAAGAATCCCATCAGCATTGAGCATGCTCAAGCCATTCAAGGCTTTATACAACTCAATTAGATCACCTCACAGGTGCCTAGGCTCCAGACACTGTAATTTGCAAAACTTAAGCCTTTCTTCGTAAGAGCAACCCATTCACTAATCTTGTTGCCCTTCTCTGTACTCGTTCCAACAGACAGCTCTACATCCTTCTTGAAATGAGGCCTCCAGACCTGTATACAGTACTCAAGGTGTGGCCTGACCATTGCCTTATACAAGGGGAAATCACCTCCTTATCCCTGCTAGAAAAATTCCTGTATATCATTGACAAGACACCATGAGCTACTCTTGCAAACCGTCTGCACTGCTCAGAAAACTTCATATCTGCCTGCACAATTACCTCCAGGTCCTTTTCGTTCTGTCATTGCGTACTGTCATTAGTGTCTAGCCGAGTGGGTAAAGTACCTGCCCGGCAACCCAAAGGTCGCGGGTTCGATTCCCGCCTCGGGCTTGGATCAAAGTACTGCAAAAACCGTGGGAGGTGTAATATGGCCACAGAAGCCGATGCGCCAACAACTACCAAATCAATCAAAAACTGTCATTAGTGTCCTTAACAATCCTGCCACCTTCGTATCATCTGCAAACTTGGACATTAACCTTGATATACCATCATCTCAATATCATTTATAAATACAGAAAACAGCAATGGACCCAACATTGAACCCTAAGAGACTTCACTAATAACATTAGTCCATGATGAGCAGTGTCCATTGATTACCACTCTCTTCTGTCTTCTCCCATTCAACCATTCCTTTATCCATAGCAGCAATTTGCCCCCAGTGCCACACTGCTCCAATTTGTTCAGCAGTATTCCATGTGCAACAGTATCAAAAGCCGTTCTAAGATCCTAATATATAATATCAAAATTATTCCCTGCATCCAGTTCCTTTGTGACCACATCATAGTATCCAATCAAATTGGTCAGGCAAGAGTGCCTCCATTAATTTTCCTGGAACAGATGTTAAACTAACAGATCTATAATTACTTGTGTCGCCCTTTGATCCTCCTTTGTTCATTGGGGGTCATATTTGCACATCTCCAGTCCATGTGTACCTCCCCTGAGTTCAAAGAAGCTCTCATAATTATGGCTAAGGGTTTGCTTACTTCCTTTGCTGCCTCCTTTAATATAACTAGATAGATCCAACCCATCCTAGGTGCCTTTTTTATGTTTATCTTCAACAATTTCTCCTCCACTTTCCTCTCAATTATTACAAAATCATCTGGCTCACTGCCACAGTTTAACTCACCTCTGGCATTCCCCTCCCTGAATAACTCATGTGTGAATGTAGATGCAAAATACTCATTTAGTTTGTTAGCCATCTCAGCAGGATCATCAACAGCTGAACCATCAATATCCAGTGGGCCAATCTGATTCATCCCTTTCCTTCTAGAGTTTACATAGGTAAAGAACTCTTTGCTGTTTTTCTTTGCATCCTTTGCCAAAGATTTCTCATAATCTGCCTTTGCCTGCCTAATGTCCTTTGTGACTTGGTTACAGACCAGCTTATATCTATTATAGGCTTCCATGTCACCCATTAATTCATGTATCCCATGCATTTTTCTTCTCTGCCATATGTCTCATTAGTTCATCTGACATCCATTTAGGCCTAACCTTGAACAATATTTCTTTAGTTGGTATGTAAAGCCTAGTAGCTTCCAAGATAAATTCTTTGAATGCTTCTCATTTTGAATTTGCTGTTGGTAACATCATCAGTTGGTCCCACTGTATAGAATTTAAATACTGTCTCAGACCACCGTAGTCGCCTTTACAAAAGCAAAATCCCTTCCCTTTACCCCTGATGGTAGTTACCTCTTTGAGTAAATCCCACTTCAGCACACTGTAATCACTTCCACCTAGTGGTTTCTTTATCTGCAGATTCTTAATGCATGAAGGATCACTATTGATAATCAGATCAAGAGTATTACTCCCTCTAGTTGCCTCCCAAACATGCTGATATAGAAAACCATCATCCAATAAATCCACAAAAGCCTTGCTAGTGTGTGAGTGACCAACCCACAAATTCCAGTCAGTATCCGGGAAATTAAAATCCCCCTGATTTACTGGCCCATTCTATTTCCCTGTACAGTTTTGTATTATACTGATTAAAACATTAGGTCTATTATACACTCCTACTGTCAATTTTATGTCACACCAAACTGATTTGACACTGCACTGTCCAGCAATGTCGACTGATTTCACTTCCTTGGATTTTATGTGTTTCTTAACTAATAGTATAACCCCTCCTCCCTTCCTATCCTGTCTATCCTTCCTGTACACATTGTACTCCCCAAATTCCAGTTCTGCATTCCTTATATCTGTGTGACACCACGTCTCTGATATCCCAACAATATCTGCGTTTGACGATTTGAGCAATACCTCAAATTCATCAAACTTATTTACCAAACTCCTAGCATTGGTGTATACGCAAGTATACATGCAACTGTTCCTATTCTTAGCTACCCTAACACAGCCCATGTGTTTACTTTTACCGCAATGACTCCCAGCAGTCTCTGAAATACCCTGCATCTTGTTTTCTAGGCTTCTGCTTATTCCAATAGAAACAGTGCAAGAATCACTTTTACCTCTGCCAGTGGCTACTGTTAATCTATTATTCCTTGTATCCCCCACAAGCCTTCAGTTTTCCGACCCACCTAACATTGCCTCAATAGCATCAGCAAATATTCTTACACCCTTTCTATTTAAGTGTATCCCATCCCTGTAGAAGCAATCTCTCCTGTTAACAAGTACAGACCAGGCTGAAAAAAATTTTACCCCTTGAGCCTTGCACAATCTTTCCAGGGCCGAATTGATCGACAAGGCTCTCATCATATACTCCCTCCTATATTTATAAATCATGTATGATCGAATTCGTGTAGTGTAAATGCGTATTATACGCGGACTGACTATACTGTATACTGTATTTTAATTTTTTCTCAGGGTTAATTATTTTTTGTGTTACCATGTGCAACTTATTTGTTAGCATATGCTTATAGCTTCGATTCTTCATATTATTTCAGTTTTCTAGCATTGCTTACAAATATCATGAAACTTATCTCCTAATTCGTATGGTTAAAATATAATGAAGAAATTAAAATGGCTAATTAAAAAATATAAAAAAGAATTCCCCAAGGGGAAAAAGTGCACTCTTTTCCGCTTGGATCGTCATACATAAAAATTAATGATTATGAAACTAAGAATAAGAAGAATCCAAACGTTGGACTTTTGCAGTTTCGTCATCAGTTGTTTCATTTAATCGGGAAAGAAATTATGAGTGTTATAAAGGTTAACTCTAGCTCCCGTGGTGCATGATTGACATGCACACGCTGGAATTTTATATGTTTTAAGGATGTTATCCTGCGAGGTTCAGTCGGAAAATCATTCAATGGCTGAAGCTTCATGTGTTAATAATAGTTTATAACTGGAATTCAGTTTTGTTAATATTACTGTGCAATCTGTTTGAGCATTATAATTATGTGAATGCGAATGTTGACTGAGTTCTGTGACTGAATAATTAGCATGGAGGCTTGTTTGGTAATATATAAGCTCTGTTATTTGCAGTTTTAGTGGATCCAAATTTGGCGGTAGTACTACCAACTTCGTATGCATTAGGGTGCCCACAGACATGCCGGCTTACCTGCACAGGCCAAGTTTGTGCAGTCAAACCAGAGCGTGTGTTTGTTTGTATCCCAGGTGGCCTGAATGGTCGTCTGACCCCGTCTGTGTAAATTTGAGCGACAACAGATATTGCCCTGCACAGACCTGGAGGTGTGTGCATGTAGATGTGGTTTTCCCAAATATAGCACACACAAAGAACCTTGTGAAGGTGCACTCAGTGCTGTAAACAAATTCTCTACTTGATAAAATTGTTCTATAATTATTAGCTTCACAAGTTCTGATTGTAATTGGTCCTCTGACGTCAGTAATTTCCAGATTCTGGGTTATGAGAGTGAGCAAACAACAGGTTAGACAAAAAACCAAACACGGTGAATGAAATGATTCATATTTAATGTATCTTAAATTCTTCTTCACTGCCCTTAAAGTGTATGAAGAAATTCTTCTTCGCTACCCTTAAAGATAATATTACTCCATTTGAATTGTTACAATATATTTTTGAAAACGATTTTACAGATACTTTTCCAAATGTAGCATTTGCACTAAGAATTTTTCTAACTTTACCAATTTCAGCTGCCTCAGGTGAATGGAGTTTTTCAAAATTAATCTTTTGATTAATTTTAATTATTTATGATCGACAATGTCTCAATGACTTTCTAATTTGGCAATAATTTCAATAGAAAATGACCTTTTGGAAAAAATAAACATAAATGAATTAAATTCACATTTCTTAAATCAAGGAAACATAAATTGGTATAATTTTTTTAACATTATAATTTTCCTTTTATTTTATTATTGTGATAGAATACGATTACTGTGATTTAGAATTTAAAGTTTATTTCCAGGATTTCAGAATGATTGTTATTTTTGTTTGTTGTTTCATTATATTATATGTGAGATTTGTTGTAATTCTTTTCTTTTTCAATAAATGAATGCTATTTTTTTTTTTTACACCTTACTTTATTTTTTAATCCAAATATTTTGGGGCTGAAAATTCGATTTTGCTTACTGGCATCATATATGGTCACGGTGGCCCTGGCATTGGGTGGAAAAAGATGAGAGAAGTGTGTTATGGCTGACTATAATGAACATCTTTACAGTTGGAAGCTGCATTGTAACTGTGTTACTTCCATTTTGATAAAAAGTACTTTGATCAAGCCCAAGGACCTAATCAATCCCAGAGGCCCAGTATACAGTAAAATTCAGTTTTCTTTTGGGAACTTTTTAGGTGGTTATTACGACGTTGACCAAAATTTTTGCAGCTCTGGCGAACGCTAAATTTTCATTTTTATTTAGTCGTTTTATTGACTTAATTGTTATACTAAATTATTTTCTATAAGTAGCGTTATAGGTCTAGCCAAGCTCCATGGTTTATTTTTGAATTTAGATAGCGATTTTCAAAGTTAATACTTAGTGTCCATAGATTATAACTTACTGCCATTGTTATATGATACGCGATAGCATAAGGTTTAACGTAAAACTAGATAGCGAAAAACATAGCACTGTATTAGAAATCTGTTAGATTAGTATTTGTGTGTGTGCGTGTACTAGGTGTAGAGACTGTGAAGAAATTAGGTGCCAACTCAGCGTTCTGATGGGTGTCTATAAGAGTTTGAGGTGTAGGGTAAATGCCCTCGAAGAAATTAATATGAGGGGCCCATCAAGCGCTCTCAGCTGCCCAACTCAACAGCAGAGCTCATTCCTGTGCATCAGGCAACACAGAGGCAATCTCCAAGGCAGAATGTGCTGGATATTGTCGGTGACTCTATTGTCAGGGAGATGGGAAATATATTTTGCAAAAAGGATAGGTGGAACTGGACCAGGTTATGTCTGCCAGGGGCAAAAGCTGATGACATTGGAGGGCAGATATCATCTTTTAAGGGCACAAAAGGTGATATTGTTGTACACGTTGGCATTAATGACCTTAAGAGTAAGAGATCTGCAGATTTACTTAACAAGTAAATGAGGGCTTCCTTGGACTCAGGGGAGGTACCCATGGACTGGAGATGTGCAAATGTGACCCAAATTCACAAAGGAGGATTAAAGGGTGTCACAAGTAATTATAGACCTGTTTAACTTCTGTTCCAGGGAAATTAATAGAGGCACTGATGAAAGAAGCACTGCAGGATCATCTAGACAAGACTTCAGTTATAGCTCAGGCACAGCATGGTTTTGTTAAAGGGAAGTCTTGTCTGACCAATTTTAATTGGATATTATGATGTGGTCACAAAGGAACTGGATGCAGGGAATAACTTTGATATTATATATTTGGATCTTAGAAAGGCTTTTGGTACTGTTGCACATGGAAGACTGCTGCACAAATTGGAGCAGTGTGTCACTGGAGGCAAATTGCTGCTATGGATAAAGGGATGGTTGAGTGGGAGAAGACAGAGAGTGGTAATCAATGGACACTGCTCTTCATGGACTAATGTTATTAGTGGAGTCCCCCAGGGTTCAGTGTTGGGTCCATTGTTGTTTTCGGTATTTAAAAATGATATCAATGATGATATACACACCCAGGGTCCTGAGCTGGATATCATCATTCTTCTCTTTCTTGGTGATTCTCTCTCTCTCTCTCTCTCTCTCTCTCTCTCTCTCTCTCTCTCTCTCTCTCTCTCTCTCTCTCTCTCTCTCTCTCTCTCTCTCTCTCTCTCTCTCTCTCTGGGTAATAGGGATTTTTTTTTTTTTTTTTTTTTTTTTGCCTGGTACAGCATAAGCCTCAGGCTTCCTTGCACCATATGGGTAATAATAATAATATCAGGCTTAATGTCCAAGTTTGCAGACGATACGAAGGTTGGCCGGGTTGTTAAGGACACTAATGACAGTACGCTTCTGCAACAGGATCTAGAAATCTGAACAAGTGGAAGGATCCCATCAGAATTCAGCGTGCTGAACCCATTCAAGGCCTTATACACCTCAATCAGATCCCCGCGCAGGTGTCTAGTCTCCAGCCACTGCAATTTGCAGAACTTAAGCCTCTCTTGATAAGAGGATCCCTTCATTCCCCTCACCAATCTTGTTGCCCTTCTCTGTACAAGCTCAAGTAAATCTACATCCTTCCTAAAATGAAGCCTCCAGACCTGTACGCAGTACTCAAGGCATGGCCTGACCATTGCCTTATACAGAGGGATAATCACCTCCTTTTCCCTGCTAGCAAAATTCCTATATATCATTGACAAAACCCCATGACCTGCCCTGGCAGCCTGTCTGCATTGCTCAGAAAACTTCATATCTGACTGCACAATTACTCCTAGGTCTTTTTCATTTTCTACCACCTTAAGTGTAGTACCACACAGTTGGTACGTTTCTCTGGGGTTACTTCTACCCATATGCAGTACTTTGCATTTGTCAAGGTTAAACTTCAGTTGCCACTTCTTAGCCCATCTGCCCAAATTATCTAGATCCTGTTGCAGTAGCACACTGCCATTACTGTCATTAACAACCCTGCCAACCTTTGTATCATCTGCAAACTTCGACACTAAGCCTGATATACCTTCATCAATATCATTGATAAATATACAAAACAACAGTGGACCCAACACCGAACCCTGTGGGACTCCACTAATAGCATTAGTCCAAGAAGAGCAGCACCCATTGATTACCACCCTCTGTCTTCTCGCACTTAACCATCCTTTTATCCATTGTAACAACTTACCCTTAATACCATTCTGCTGTAATTTGTACAATAGTCTTCCATGCGCAGCAGTGTCAAAAGCTTTCCTGAAATCCAAATATATGATATCAAAATTATTTTTTGCATCCAGTTCCTTTGTAACCACATCATAATATCCTATCAAATTTGTCAGACAAGACTTTCCCTTAACAAACCCATGCTGTGTCTGAATTATTGCTGCAGTCTTGTCTAGATGATCCTGCAATGAATCTTTAACCAGCGACTCCATTATTTTACCCGGAACAGACGTTAAACTAACAGGTCTGTAATTACTCGTGTCACCCTTCGATCCTCCTTTGTGAATTGGGGATACATTTGCACATCTGCAGTCCGTGGGAACCTCCCCTGAGTCCAAGGATGCTCTCATAATTATGGCTAAGGGTTTGCTTAGTTGCTTTGCCGCCTCCTTTAATATAACTGGATAGATCCCATCCACCCCAGGTGCTTTTCTTACGTTTAACTTCAACAGTTTCTCTTCCACTTTGCTCTGAGTTATTACAAATCATTAAGTATCCTGCTACAATTTGATAACCTTCTGCCATTTTCAAACCTTAATAATTCCTCATGTGTGAATGTAGATTTCAAAATACTCTATCTTTGCCTGTGTACTAATTCCAGAAGTATAGTAAATAAAATTGACGATTTTGAAGTGCTGATCAAGACATCAAAGGCAGATATTGTTGAGATATCAGAGACATGGTGTCACACAGATATAAGCAGTGCAGAATTGGAATTTGGGGAGTACAGTGTGTACAGAAAGAACAGACAGGGTAGGAAGGGAGTAGAGGTTATGCTGTTAGTTAAGAAACACATAAAATCTAAGGAAGTGCATCCAGTTGGCAGGGATGGACAGTGCAATGTTGAGTCTGTTTGGTGGGATAAACACTGGGAAAGAGAAAATGAGAATAGGAGTATGTTATAGGCCTAATGACTCTGATGAGCACAGTGAACAGTTGGGTAGAGAAATAGAATGGGCCAGTAAATCAGAATGTCTTGTAATGGGGGATTTTAACTATCCAGATATTGACTGGAACTTGTGGGTTGGTCACTCGCACGATAGCAAGACTTTTGTGGATTCATTCGAGGATTGTTTTCTACACAACGTGTTCGAGGGGCAACCAGAGGGAGTTGTTTTTTTTTTTTTTTTTTTTTTTGTAGTTGTTGGTGCATAGGCTTCTGTGGCCATAATGCACCTCCTAAGCTCTTTGCAGTACTTTGATCCAAGCCCGAGGCGGGAATCGAACCCGCGACCTTTGGGTTGCCAGGTAGGGACTTGACCCACCCAGCTAGCCCGGTCGGCCCAGAGGGAGTAATATACTTGATCTAATTATCAGCAGTGATTATTCATGCATTAAGAATTTGCAGATAAAGGAACCACTAGGTTGCAGTGTACTGATGTGGGGATTTACTTAAAGATGTAACTACCATCCATGGTAAAGGGCGCGGTTTTTGTTTTCGTAAAAGTGACTACAGTGATCTCAGACAGTTTTTAAATTCTATGCAGTGGGATCAATTGATGATGTTACGAACGGTGAATTCTAAATGGGAAGCCTTCAGGGACTTAATCTTGGGGTCCACTAGGCTTTTCATACCAATTGAGAAATACTGTTTAAGATTCAGGCCTAAACTGATGTCGGATAAATTAATGAGGCTCATGGCAGAAAAGAAAATGCATGGGATGCATGGGACACAGAAGCCTACAGCAGATATAAGTGAGTCTGTAATCAAGTCACAAAAGAGGTTAGGCAAGCGAAGGCAGATTACGAGAAATCTTTGACAAAGGACGCAAAGAAAAATGATTTTGTAATAACTGAGAGCAAAGTTGAGGAGAAATTGTTGAAATTAAACATAAAAAAAAAGACACCTGGGGCAGATGAAATCTATCCAGTTATAATGGAGGCAGCAAGAGAAGTAAGCAAACCCTTAGCAATAATTATGAGAGCATCCTTATGGTCAGGGGAGGTCCCCATGGACTGAAGATATGCAAATGTATCCCCAATTCACAAAGGGGGTTCAAAGAGTGACACAAATAATTATAGACCTATTAGTTTAACTTCTGTTCCAGGGAAAATAATGGAGTGATTGGTTAAAGAGGTGACGAGTGACTCTATTATTTTACGAGGTGATACAGGATCACCTAGACAAGACAGCAGTAATAATTCAGACTCTGCATGGGTTTGTTAAGGAAAAGTCTTGTCTGACCAATTTGATTGGATACTACGATGTTGTCACAAAGGAGCTGGATGCAAAAAATAATTTTCTTATCATATACTTGGATTTCAGGAAAGGTTTTGATACTGTTGCATACGGAAGACTGCTGTACAAATTGGAGCGGTATGGCATTAAGGGCAAGTTGCTGCAATGGAAAAAAGGAAGGTTGAGTGGGAGATGGCAGAGAGTGGAAATAAATGGACACTGCTCTTCCTGGACTAATGTTATTAGCAGAGTTCCCCAGGGTTCAGTCTTGGGCCCATCGTTTTTTTGCGTATTTATTAATGGTATCGATGAAGGTATATCAGGCTTAAAATCAAAAGTTTGCAGATGATACAAAGGTTGAAAGTATTGTTAATGACAGTAAAGACAGTATGCTACTGCAACAGGATCTAGAAAAGTTAGGTAGATGAGCTGAGAAGTGGCAACTGAAGTTTAATATTGATAGATGCAAAGTACGCCATATAGGTAGCAGTAACAGAAGAGAAACGTACCAATTGTGTGGTACTACACTCAGGGAGGTGGAGAATGTAAAAGACCTTGGGGTAATTGCACAGTTGGATATGAAGTTCTCTGAGCAGTGCAGATGTGTTGCCAGAGCAGGTCATGGAGTTTTGTCAGTGATATATAGGAATTTTACTAGCAGAGACAAGGAGGTGATTATACCTTTCTATAAGACAATGGTCAGGCTACAACTTGAATACTGCATACAGGTCTGGAGGCTTCATTTTAGGAAGGATGTAGAGATGCTAGAACGAGTACAGAGAAGTGCAACAAGATTGGTGAGAGGAGCAAAAGGGGTATTCTTACGAAGAAAGGCTTAAGCTCTGCAAGTTACAGCATCTGGAGACTAGGCACCTGTGTGGTGATCTGATTGAGGTGTACAAGGCCTTGAATGGTTTGAGTAGGATCAATGCTGATGGGATACTTCCACTTGCTCAGATTAAGAACCTGAGGGGGCATAGATTCAAATTAAGGAAAGACATTTGAAGAATAGATGTGCAGAAGTTTGTATTTAGCCAGCGGATAGTTTATTGCTGGAACAGACTTCCATCTGTTGTTGTGCAAGGATAGCTTTAGTAAATTTAAGGCTGAACTAGACAAACATTTGGAGATTTGGAATGACCAGGTGGGTGAAGTGGGATGGTTTTTTTTTTTTTTTTTTTTTTTTGCCAATGCTCTATAATCTTGCTTTCTTGCATCACATGCCCCAACTAATGCTAATGCTAAATGGTGACACGAGCAATTACAGACCGGTTAGTTTAACTTCAGTTTCAGGGAAAATAATGGTTCAGACACAACATAGATTTGTTAAGGGGAAGTGTTGTGTGACCAATTTGTTTGGATACTATGATGTGGTCACAAAGTAACTGGATGCAAAAAATAAATTTGATATCATATACTTCGATTTTAGGAAAGCCTTTGATACTGTTGCACAAAGAGTACTGTACAAATTGGCGCAGTATAGCATTAAGGGCAAGTTGCTACAACAGATAAAAGGATGGTTAACTGGGAGAAGACAGAGTGGTAATTAATGGAGACTGCTCTTCGGGGACTAATGTTATTAGTGGAGTACCCCAGGGTTCGGTGTTGGGCCCAGTGTTGTTTACTGTATTTATTAATGATACTAATGAAGGTATATCAGGGTTAATGTCGAAGTTTGTACACAATGAAGGTTGGCAGGGTTGTTAATGACAGTAATGATAGTATACTACTGCAACAGCATCTAGAAGAGTTGAGTAGATGGGCTGAGAGGTGGCAACTGAAGTTCAAAATTGACAAATGTAAAGTACTGCGTATGGAGCAGTAACTTCACAGTATTTTTGTACCAACTGTGTGGTACTACACTCAGGGTAGTAGAGGATGAAAAGGACCTGTGGGTAATTGCACAGTCAGATATGAAATTTTTTGAGGAGTGCAGACAGGTTGCAAGAGTAGTTCATTGTGTCTTGTCAATGATATACAGAAATTTTGCTACCAGTGAGAAGGAAATGATTGTCCCCTTGTATAAGGCAATGGTCAGACCACATCTTGAGTACTGCATACAGGTCTGGATGCTTCATTTTAGGAAGAATGTAGAACTGCTGGAATGAGTACAGAGAAGGGCTACAAGATTGGCAAGTGGAACAAATTGTTGCTGTTACTAAGAAAGACTTAAGTTTTACAAATTGCAGCATCTGGAGACCAAGCCCCTGCAAGGTGATCTAATTGAGGTGTATAAAGCCTTGTGAATGGTTAGAGCAGGCTCAATGCTGATGGGATTCTTCCTCTTGCTCAGATTATGAACCTGCAGGGGCATAGATTCAAATTGAGGGGAAACAGTTGCTGAATAGATGTGCAAAAATTTGCCTTTAGCCAGCAGGTGGTTGATAGTTAGAACAAACTTCCATCTGTCGTAGTGGAGGTCAAAAACTTATATAAATTCAAGGTAGAACTAGCAATCATTTGGAGTGAATGGATGGGTGAAATTGGAAGGGTTTTTTTTTTTTTGCTGATGCTATATGAGCTTGCTTTCTTGCATCAATATGCATCTACTAATGCTAATGCTGAAAGGTGACATGGGTAATTACAGATTTGTTAACTTAATGTCTATTCCAGGGAATAATGGAATCACTGATTAAAGAAGTAATGTAGGACCATTTGGACAGGCATGTAATTATACTGTAATTATAGCATAGATTTGTAAAGGGGGCAGTGTTGTCTAACTGATCTGGTAGGTTACTGTGCCAGTGAACAAGGAACTGGATGAAAAAAATAATTTTGGCATCTTATACTTGGATTTTAGGAAGTTGTTTAATACCGTTGTACATAAGACTGCTGAACAAACTGGAGCAATGTGGCATTAACGGCAAGTTACTGCTATGGATCAAGGGATGGTTCAGTGGAAGAAGATAGAGAGTAGTTATTAATGGGCAGGCACCACTATTCCTGGACTAATGTTATCAGTGGAGTTTCCCAGAGTTCAGTGCTGAGTTCATTGTTGTTTTCAATGTTTATCAATGATACTGATGAAGGTATATCAGGCTTAATGTCTAAGTTTGTAGATGATACAAAGGTTGGTATGGTGGTTAATGACAGTCGTCAAGGTGAACTATCGTAACAAGATCTAAGAAAATTGGGTTGACGGGCTGAGAAATGGCACTTCAAATTTAACATTGATAAATTCAAGGTACAGTCAGTTCTGCTATAACGTGGTACGTGTGTCCTAAAAATCTCTGGGGTATGGCATTTTGCACATTTGAAACAACAGGGCTTATGGGGAAAAATAGGGATAGGGGCAGAGCACTCAAAAAAAAAAAAAAAAACAAACCATCAGTGTGGTAAGTAAAACACTAAAAAAAGCTAAACCCAATAAAATTGCTAACACATGTTCTTAAATTTCTAATAAATACTTAAATATTACAGTAAATATAGCACTGTAATATATATATATACAGGGTGTCTCAGAAATACACGGCATAACTTCAAGAATGAGTTACTCATATGTAGACAATAAAAATATTTTTTTATCAACATAGTTCCGGAAATGCTTGGTTCCCGAGTTATTAACTGAAATGTCTTATCTCCCACAGGTGATTTCCTTCATCACAAGGTACTGAAAGAATCTGGTTGTTTTCCATTTCGACCATGTACTCAAATCAGGAGCAATCGGATATGCACTTTATGTACGGTTTGCTCTTGAGGCTCGTCCTTTGTACCACGAAAGATTCCTAGAAAGAAGATGTCCAGACAGGAAAACGTTTGAAGGTATCCATCACCGCCTTTGTGAACATGGGACCTTTACACCTCGTATTGCCGACAGAGGACGACCAAGATCTACGACTCCTGAAGTAGAGGAGGAGATTTTGGATGTTGTGCATGCCACTCCTGGAATCAGCACAATCAGAATAGCAATGCAACTGGCTGTTAAACGTTCAACTATTTGGAGTGTGTTGTGAGAACACCAACTGTATCCTTACCATCTGCAACTGGTACAGGCCTTGTCACCAGCAGATTACCCTGTGCGAGTAATGTTCTACTAGTGGTTCTTGCAGCAGTGTGGTACAACTCCTAACTTTCCTGCCTTAGTGATAGTCACAGATGAAGCACAGTTCACACAAGACGGAATCCAAAACTTTCACAATCAGCATGTATATGTATATGCTGAGGAAAACCCACATGCAACAGCGGTTCAGCCCCAACATCTGATATAACTATTTTGGTTAATAACATTCCAGTTAATAACTCGGGAACCAAGCATTTCCGGAACTATGTTGATATAAAATATTTTTATTGTCTACATATGAGGAACTCATTCCTGAAGTTATACCGTGTATTTTTGAGACACCCTGTATATATATATATATACACACACAAATTCAATAGATATAACATAAAATGGTACCTATCACGACAGATTAAATTCAAAAATAAAATTGGCAGTGAATATAAATAAATTTTCTGTTTATACTCCGGGACGATCAAATGGTCAGAGGAGTTTGCATGATAGATTGAATACAAGAAACAGCACCGTATTCAGTAGTCAGGGGCTTGAACCCTGGTCACTCAAGGCACGTGTACTTAGGCACCCACGTGCCTGACCACTAGGCTACGGCGGTATCTGCAACATACAAAGGAACCTATCAGTCTCTATATAAAGCAAAGTTAATAATTCCATATTTACAAAATACAAAATCAAAAATACCAAATTTTACCAGTTATTATTGAATAAGGCTTACACTGGAAGGCATGTCAATATGGGGCTAGTGCCTCTCAATATATGCCATCAATAACAATCAAAACTATCTGTTTCTGCTAGTTATAATTATATTGACACCTTTCAATGTTTCAATGTGTAAGCCTTATTCAATAGACTATAAAGTGTTTAAGGAAAAAGGCCTCATGCTACGAGGTAGAATGACTATCATGTAGGTTAGTGCAGATGCATCATTTTTAACATAGCTATCTACCAAAGTAATTTAATTAATTAAATTAATTAATTACATTGGCATTGTTTTGGTTATTTCTGATATTGTGAATGCCTTCACAAGTTAGCATTAGCATTAGCAGAGGCATATGATGCAAGAAAGCAAGCTTATGCAGCATCAGCCAAAAAAAAACAAAAAAAAAAAAAAAACACTTTCACTTCATCCCTCCGTTCGTTCGAAATACCTGTCCAGCTGAGCCTTAAATTTATTTAGGCTGTCAACTTCCACAAGGGATGGAAGTCTGTTCCACCAACCAACTACCTGCTAGCTAAAGGCAAATTTCTGCACATCTATCCTACATATGTCTTTCCTCAATTTGAATTTATGCCCTCTCAGGTGATTATTCTGAACAAGAGGAAGAATCCCATCAGCATTGAGCAGGCTCAAACCATTCAAGGCTTTATGCACCTCTGTCAGATCACCTCGCCAGTGGCTAGTCTCCAGACACTGTAATTTGCAAAACTTAAGCCTTTCTTCGTTAGAGCAACCCTTTGTTCCATTCACTAATCTTGTTGCCCTTCTCTGTACTCTTTCCAGCAGCTCTACATCCTTCTTGAAATTAGGCCTCCAGACCTGTATACAGTACTCAAGGTGTGGCCTGACCATTGCCTTATACAAGGGTATAATCACCTCCTTATCCCTGCTAGAAAAATTCCTGTATATCATTGACAAGACACCATGAGCTACTCTTGTATCCCGTCTGCACTGCTCAGAGAACTTCATATCTGCCTGCACAATTACCCCCAGGTCCTTTTCATTCTCTACAACTGTCAATGTAGTACCACAGAGTTGATACGTTGCTCTGGGGTTGCTGTTTCCCATATGTAGTACTTTACATTTGTTAATGTTAAACTTCATTTGCCACCTCTCAGCCCATCTGCTCAACCTTTCCAGATCCTGTTGCAGCAGCATAGCGTCAGTACTGTCCTTAACAACCCTGCGAACCTTTGTATCGTCTGCAAACTTGGACATTAAGCTTGATATACCATCATAAATATTATTTATAAATACAGAAAACAATAATGGACCCAACACTGAACCCTGAGGGACTCCACTAATAACATTAGTCCACCATGAGCAGTGTCCAATGATTACCACTCTCTGTCTTCTCACCCTCAACCACCCCTTTATCCATAGCAGCAATTTGCCTCCAATGCCACACTGCTCCAATTTGTGCAGCACTGTCTTCCGTGTGCAACGTATCAAAAGCCTTTCTAAGACCAAAGTATATAATATCAAAGTTATTCCATGCATCCAGTTCTTTTGTGACCACATCATAGTATCCAATCAAATTGGTCAGCCAAGACTTCCCCTTAACAAAACCATGCTGTGTCCGAGCTATAACTGAAGTCTTGTCTAAATGATCCTGCAGTGCTTCTTTAATCAGTGCCTCCATTAATTTTCCTGGAACAGAAGTTAAACTCACAGGTCTATAATTATTTGTGTCAGCCTTTGATCCTTCTTTGTGAATTGGGGTCACATTTTCACATCTCCAGTCTATGGATACCTCCCCTGAGTACAAGGAAGCTCTCATAATTATGTCTAAGGGTTTGCTTACTTCCTTTGCTGCCTCCTTTATTATAACTGGATAGATCCCATTCACCCCAGGTGCCTTTCTTGTGTTTATCTTCAACAATTTCTCCTTCACTTTACTCTCAGTTATTACAAGATTATCTAGCTTACTGCCAGAGTTGAATACACCTCTGGCATTCCCCTTGCTGAATAACTCCTCATGTGTGAATATCAATGCAAAATATTCATTTAGTTCGTTAGCTACCTGAGCAGGATCATCAACATTTGAACCATCGATATCAAGTGGACCAATCTGAGTCATCCCCTTCCTTCTAGAGTTTACATAAGTAAAGAACTCTTTGCTGTTTTCCTTTGCCAAAGATTTCTCATAATCTTCCATCGCCTGCAACCTCCTTTGTAACCTGGTTACAGATTAACTTATATCTATCATAGGCATCCATGTCACCCATTAATTCATATATATCCCATGCATTTTTCTTCTCTGCCATATGTCTGATTAGTTCATCTGACATCCATTTAAGCCTAAGCCTTGAACAATATTTCTTAGTTGGTATAAAGCCTAGTAGCTTCCAAAATAAGTTCTTTGAATGCTTCCCATTTTGAATTTGCTGTTGGTAACATCATCAGTTGGTCCCACTGTATAGAATTTAAATACTGTCTCAGACCATCGTAGTCGCCTTTACGAAAGCAATAACCCTTCCCTTTACCCCTGATGGTAGTTATCTCTTTGAGAAATTCCCACTTCAGCACACTGTGATCACTGCCACCTAGTGGTTCATTTATCTGCAGATTCTTAATGCATGAAGAATCACTACTGATAATCAAATCAAGAGTATTACTCCCTCTAGTTGCCTCCCGAACATGCTGATGTAGAAAACAATCATCCATAAATCCACAAAAGCCTTGCTAGTATGCGAGTGACCAACCCACAAATTTCAGTCAATATCTGGGAAATTAAAATCTCCCATTATAAGACTCTCTGATTTACTGGCCCACTCTATTTCCCTGTACAGTTTCTTATTATCCTCATCAGAGTCATTAGGCCTATAGCACACTCCTACTCTCAATTTTGATCTCCCAATGCTTATGTCACACCAAACTGACTCGACACTGCACTGTCCAGCGATGTTGACCGGCTTCACTTCCTTGATTTTATGTGTTTCTTAACTAATAGCATAATCCCTCCTCCCTTCCTATCCTGTCTATCCATTCTGTATACATTGTATTCCCCAAATTCCAGTTCTGCATTCCTTATATCTGTGTGACACCACGTCTCTGATATCCCAACAATATCCGCCTTTGATGCTTTGAGCAATACCTCAAATTCATCAGATTTATTTACCAAACTCATAGCATTGGTGTACACGCAAGTATACATGCACCTGTTCCTATTCTTAGCTACCCTAACACAACCCATGTGTTTACTTGTACCGCAATAACTCCCAGCTGTCTCTGAAATATCCTGCATCTTGTTTTCCAGGCTTCTGCTCATTCCAGTAGAAGCAGTGCAAGAATCACGTTTACCTCTGCCAGTGGCTACTGTTAATCTATTAGTTCTTGTATCCCCCAAGCTAGCAGTTTTCAGACCTATGCAACACTGCCTCGATAGCATCAGCAAATATTCTTGCACCCTTTCTATTTAAGTGTATCCCATCCCTGTAGAAGCAGTCTCTCCTGTTAACAAGTACAGACCAGGCTGAAAAAAATTCTACCCCCTGAGCCTTGCACAATCTTTCCAGTGCCGAATTGATCGACAAGGCTCTCATTATATACTCCCTCCTATTGTGTCAGGGCAGAATTGCAGACACTTTCAAATTCAACCCTAATTCATGGCTTTTTTTCAACAGTGACCTGTATGGTATTGTACCACCTCGAATAAATAACACTTCACTAGTGGAGAAGACTATTGTTATTTATTCTCTGTGGATACCACCACCTAGACGGCACCGTTTCAAAGCTTGTTGTTGGTGGTGGGCAGGTATCCTTGTGTTCAATAGTGACAACCCAGTTATGAAGTATAACTTCACAATATGAGAGATGCCTGATGGTGTGTAGTGATATAAAGTGTTTAAGGGCAAAGGCCTCATGCTATGAGGTAGAATGACTATTATGTAGGTTAGTGCAAATGCATATAACCAAAACAATGCCAATTTAATTAATTAATTCAACTACTTTGGTAGATAGCTATGTTAAAATGATGCATCTGCACTAACCTACATGATAGTCATTCTACCTCGTAGCATGAGGCCTTTGCCCTTAAACAATTTATAGTCTATATCACTACACACCAGCAAGCATCTCTCATATTGTGAAGTTATACTTCATAACTGTGTTGTCACTATTGCAACACAAGGGTACCTGCCCACCCACTGAAGAGAAGCCAACAAGCTTTCAAACGGTGCCGTATGGGTGGTGGTATCCGCTGAGAAAAAATAACAAGTCTTCTCCACTGGTGAAGTGTTATTTATTCGAGGTAGTACAATACCATGGCAACTTGTTGTGAAGGCATTCACAATATGAGATATAACCAAAATGATGCCAATGTAATTAATTTGACTACTTTGGTAGATAGCTATGTTAAAAATGATGTATTTGCACTAACCTACGTGATAGTCATTCTACCTCGTAGCATGAGGCCTTTGCCCTTAAACACTTTATAGTCTATTGAATAAGACTTACATTGAAAGGCGTCAATATAATTATAACTAGCAGAAACAGATAGTTTTGGTTGTTATTGATGGCATATATTGAGAGGCACTAGCCCCATATTGACGTGTTTTCCAGTGTAAGCCTTATTCAATAATAACTGTTAAATTTTGTATTTTAGAATTTGTATTTTGTAAATATGGAATTATTATGATTATTATTAGCTATGCTTTATATAGAGGCTGATAGAGTCCTTTATATATTGCAGATATTCACTGCCAATTTTGGTTTTTGAATTTTAATCTGTCGTGATAGATACCATTTTATGCTATATCTATTGAATTTGTATATTCTCAGTCAAATGTAATGTTAAATTATTTCTGATGGCATTAATCTGTTCTGACTATTAATTTTACCTGTTTTAAATAAATAAATAAATATATTTTTAAATTTATATATATATATATATACTAATTAATTAATTAATATTTGTGTTCACTGACATTTTTTTTTGGATTGTAAAATTTAAAACAGTAAAAAAGATAAGCAGTCAATAACAAGGAAATACAGTAAATGAGAACAGTGTGTCTCTGACCAATACAACTACAGTAAATGGGATCTATAGCTCTCACACACATGACATTTCTTAAGCTTTGTGAACCGGTATGTATTGCTGCACAGGTCGCTATGTTCAGCTTGGTGCCGGGTTTTGCGTTCACCTGATGTTACTCGCAGACAAAATCAGACATGAGCCAACGCGAAAATCGCGTTATACCCACATTGTTCCCTAATATATCAGTCATGTTGAAGCAAATTCACATTGCCAAAATGTGCATTACAACAGAACTGTTTGTACTGCACATGGGCAGCAGAAACCCTAGAGTAACTTATCAACTGTGTGGTAACTCAGGGTAGTGGAGAACTAAAAAGACCTGGGAATAATTGTACAGTCTGGCATGAAATTCTCTGATCAGTGCAGACATGCTGCCAGGACAGCTCATGAGTTTTAGTCTATGATATACAGGAACTTCATTAGCAGAGATAACGAGGTGATTATCCCTTTGTATAAGGCCAGGATGGCAGCATCTTGAGTACTGTATACAGGTCTGGAGGCCTCACTTTAGGTAGAATGTAGATCTTCTGGAATGGGTGCAGAGATGGGAAAACCAGATTGGCGAATCAAAGAAAAGGGTGCTTTTCTTTGATTAGAAAGGTGAAAGCACCCTTTTCACTTCTGCAAATTACAGCGTCTTGAGACCATGCACCTTCGGGGAGATCTGATTGAGGTGTTTAAAACAGTGACTGGATTGAGTTAGTTGAATGTTGATGGCATTCTTCCACTTGCTGAGACTACACACATGAGGTATCATAAATTCAAGTTAAGGATAGATGGTTTCAGAGTAGATGTGTGGAAGTTTGCTTTCAGCCAGTGAATGGTTGATTGTTGGAACAGGCTTGTATCTGTTGTGGAAGTGTGTGGGTTGAATAAATTCAAGGGAGAACTAGACAAATTATTGGAGGTACGAATGGGCAAAGTGTTTTTTTTTTTTTTTTTTTTGGCTGATGCTATATAAGCTTGATTTCTTGCCTCATTTGCTACTACTACTGCCCTGAATCAGCAGGAAAACTATATAAAAACTTATTACAGAATTAAGAGGAACATCCTGTTTTCCCTAAAAATACTGGTGAGTTCTGCTATAGTTGTTCTGGATCTTCCAGGCGCTCTCTTCTTGGGATGGTTGTGGTTTCCAAATAAAGCACTTATTTTATTTGGAAACCACAATCATCCCAAAGAAACTGGATTTTCTGCTAAGTGAACTGGGTGTTTTCTTAGAATGGGTATGGATTCAATAGAGTTGTTAGTATTAATAGCAGCAAATGATGCAAGCTTATACAAACATCAGCAAAAAAAAAAAAAAAAAAAACTTTACACCTCCCCTTTCAATCTATTCTAATAGAATGCCTGATTCTTCCTTAAATTTATTCAAACTGTCTACTTCCACAAACCAGACAGCAGTTTGTTCCAACAATTCAGTCACTCTCTTGCCAAATGAAAAATTTTGCACATTTATTCTACAACCATCCTTTTTCAATTTAAACTTATGTCCCCTTATATGTGTTGTCTGGAAAGTGTAACAATGCCATCAACATTTATTTACTGAATCCATTGAAAGCATTAAGCATCTCAATCAGATCTCTTCATAGGTGTCTAGTTTCCAGGCTGCAATTTGTACAACTGAAGTCTCTCTTGGTAACAGTACCTTTTTTTTCCCATTATAATCTCATTTCTCTCCTCTACACACATTCCAACAGATCTACATCTTTCCAAATGGGCTTTAAGATTTGTATGTAGCAACCTAACCATTTCCTTATACAACAGGACAACCAACTCCTTGTTCCTGTTGGAAAAAATTCCTGAATGTCATTGCTAGAACCTACAAATTGTGCTGGCAGCCTGTTTATACTGCTCAGAAACTTCACATTGGACTATACAATTACTCTTAAATTTTTTATTTATCTTTTGAGTATGGTAACACACAAATGCTATGTTATCCTGGGATTACTGCTTCCCATATGCAGATACCTTGCATTATTCAATGCTAAACCTCAATAGCCACTTCTCAACCCATCTGGCTAACCCCTTCTCGGTATTGTTGCAGAATCATAACCTGATTTCTGTCATTAATTACCCTGCCAGCATTCACATGTCTTCATAATATCGTTAATACATGGCAAAAATGGGCTTTAATTAAGGCGCTTGTGGTTTGGAATGATTCTGTTTTTTGAAGAGATAATGTTCTGCTCTGAATGTGAAATATTTTTTGTTGGTGGAAATGGAGCTGAATAAATATGCTTTTTTTTTTTTTTCTTTTTTTTTTTTTTTTTCTTTTTTTTTTTTTAATTCTCTTCTGGGATAAGAATAGAATGTAAAGCTGAGCTGAAATGACACTCAGGTCCATACCTGAGTGTCATTTCAGAACTATTACTGCAGTCTTGTCTAGGTGATCTTGCATCACTTCTTTAACCAGTGATTCCATTATTTTCCTCAGAACAGAAGTTAAACTAACAGGTCTATAATTATTTGCATCACCCATTGAACCCCCTTTGTGAATTGGGGATACATTTGTACATCTCCAGTCCATGGAAACCTCCCCTGAATCTTAGGATGCTCTTATAATTATGGCTAAGAGTTTGCTTACTTCCCTTGCTGCCTCCTTCAATATAACTGGATAGATTCCATATGTCCTGGGTGCCTTTTTTATGTTTAACTTCAACAATTTCTCCTCCACTTTGCTCTCTGTTATTACAAAATCATTCAGCTCATGTTAGAGTTTAGTAAACTTCTGTCCTTCCCTTCCTTACAGAATTCCTCGTGTGAATTTAGATGCAGAATACTCAATTTGCCAGCTATCTTGATGTTGGTGGTTCATCAACAGTCGAACCACCAACATGAAGTGGACCAATCTGATTCATCCTCTTCCTTCTGGAGTTTACATAAATAAAGAAGTCTTTGTTGTTTTTCTTTACATCCTTTCCCAAAGATTTCTCATAATCAGCCTTTGCTTGCCTAATCTCCTTTGTGATTGATTACAGACTAGCTTATATCTGCCATAGGCATCTGTCATCTGCTAATTTATATGCATCCCATGCATTTTTCTTCTCTGCCAGGATCCTCATTAGTTAAAATGACCTCCATGTAGGCCTAAATCTTGAACAGTATTTTTTAGTTGGTATGAAAAGTCTAGTAGCTTCCAAGATTAATTCTCTGAAGGCCTCCCATTTAGAATTCACTGTTTTTAACATTATCTGTTGATCCCACTATACAGAATTCAAAAACTGCCTGAGACCACTGTAGTCACCTTTACAAAAACAAAAACCCTTCCCTTTAGTTTGATGGTAGTTGCATCTTTAAGTAAATCCTACATCAGTAGACAGTGATCACTGTCACTTAGTGGTTTCTTTATCTCCAAATTCCTAATGCATGCATCATCACTGCTGATAATCAGATCAAGGGTACTACCCCTCTGGTTGCTCATCGGACATGTTGCTGTAGAAAACAATCCTCCAATAAATCCACAAAAGTCTTGCTAGCATGTGAGTGACCAACCCACAAGTTCTAGTCAATATCTGGAAAGTTAAAATCCCACATTACAAGACATTCTGATTTACTGGCCCACTCTATTTCTCTGCACAATTGTTTGTTGTACTCATTAACATCATTAGGTCTGCAACGCACTCCTACCTCATTTTCCCTTTTCCAGTACTTATGACACACCAAACTGACTCAACATTGCACTGTCCACCCATGTCAACTGGATGCACTTCGTTAGTACAGTGTGATCGTTACCACCAGAGGCGGACTGGCCATAAGACTTACTGGGAAAACCCTGGTGGGCCGGAGCTCGATGAAGGCCAGTGTGATTTTCAGTATTGCACTCTGACCTCCGATACATTCTATTTGTTGACTAATATATGAAAACTAAATGCACCAAAATCATAATAAGAAAAATATGAATCTTCCTTATCCACAGTAATATACGAGTCAAATCATTTGGAAATGTTTTGTTTGCCTGTTCAGTAGTTGCAACATTGCAGTTAGAGTTTGTTTGATAAAAGCAGCACTACTAGATTTCCATTGCGACTAGCGGCTACCATACATATTGATACAAGGTAGTGTGGCTGCTGTGCTATGGTGTGGTGTGGTTATGACAAGTGCGACTTCTCAGTACAGTATGTGAGTGAGGCGGTGTATAGATTTTATGGACATCACTGAATTGTAGAATGGTAGCTCGTAATTTGTGTTAATTGAACCACCCGTGAATTAAGAGTTAAAGGGATTAACATTCCACAATTCAGGGGAATGTTAAATCCCTTTCATTCATTCCACAATTCACTATATAAAGCTTTATGATTGTGAAGCTGTCACCATTTATTTATGTTAAGTATTGTTGAATAAACGAAAAAATATTTTGTTTTTTTATAAAATAATTGATTTATATTTAAAATTCATTAAAAAATTAATGATTGATAATTACTGTAGTTATTTGTAATTTCCCCCCCCCCCCCATACTTCCTCACAATATAGCCAGAAACACCAATATGAGGCCACTACAAGTTTTCCCCGTTAAGAATTTTTGACCCAGTCTGCCTCTGGCTGCCACCCATTGGTTGTTTTACTTGCAAATTCTTAATGCATGAAGAATTTTGTTTTTCTATTGCTTATATCATGCCAAACTGAATCAATCCAGTTGACATGGGTTGCACTCGTCACCCATGTCAATTGGATGCACTTCCTTAGATTTCATATTCAAAGGCCACCGTAGCCTAGTGGTCAGGCGTGTGGGTACATAAGTACACGTGCCTTGAGTTACCGGGGTTCAAGCCCATGACTGCTGAATACGGTGCTGTTTCGTATATTTTGTCTATCTTGTGAACTCCTCTGACCGTTTGGTCGTCCCGGAGTATAAACAGAAAATTTATCATTTATTTATTCTTCTTAACTAAGAGCATAACCCTTCCCTTCCACCACTCCTGCCCTGTCTGTCCTTCCTGTATACATTGTACTCCCCATATCCAAATTCAGCATCACTTATGTCTGAGTGGCATCACATCTCCGCTATTCCAATAATGTCTGCATTCAACAACTTAATCAGTATTTTAAATTCATCAAATTTATTTATAGTGCTGCTAGCATTAGTGTACATGCAAGTAAACATGCATGTATCTCGTGTATTCAGTTGTTCCATGATGACCCACAGCAGCACCTGAAATCCCACCTTTGCTTTTTCAGACCGCTGCATATACCAATAGTATCAAAGTGTGTTAGTTGTCTGATGGCACTCGGGGTCCCCCCCCCCCCCATCTTCGCATACCAATAGTAGCAATGAAAGAACCACTTTCACCTCCGCCTGCTGCTCTTGTTGAAATATTAGTCTGTGTATCCCCCAAAGCTAGCAGTTTTTTAGTTCACCAATCTGCCTCGACAGCATCAGCAAATATTCTTGCATCCCTTATATTCAAATGTATTCCATCCCTGAAAAAACAGAATTGGTTGACAAGGCTCTCAACATATACTCCCTCCTATCATGTCTGGGCAGAATTGGAGACACTTTTAAATTCAATCCTAACTTGTGACTTCTTTCCAACATTGCTCTGTACTTGTTAAGTAAGCTGCAGGACCAATGGACTGACATTAGTGCCAACGCGTACAATAATATCAACTTTTATGCACTTAAAAGATATCTGTTCCACAATCATCTACTTTTGCCCCTAGCAGACATACCAAGGTCCTATTCCACCTATCCTTCTTGTGCAACATATTTCCCATTTCCCTTACAATAGAGTCACCGACAATAACTAGATCCTGTGGGACCAGTGCAATTTGCTTTGAAGATTTCTGCTGTGTTGTCTGATGCAGAAGAGTGAGGTCTGGTGTTGAGTTGGGCAGCTGAGAGCTTGATGGGCCCTCCATTTTAATTCCTTCAAGGGCATCTGCCATCCTTTTAAAACTCTCATAGTCTCCCATCAGGGCATTGAGTGTTATTACAAGCGCAAGCTGTGAATTTCAAGCTCCAAGAAATCAGAAGTTTTTTGCCATTTTATTTACTTAATTGTCATATTATATTGTACTTTATAAGTATATTTCTAGTCCTAGTTATGCTTGTTATTTTTATTTTTAATTTAGATAGAGATTTTATAGGTCACTACTTAATATAAGTAAAACTGTTGTCTCATTCGATTCTTATGACCATTTTTATAGTAGAGAGAGAGAGAGAGGGGTAGGGAATTCAAATTATTAATTGTAGTAAATAGGTAGCTATAGGGTAAAACTAGAGAGCCTAATACATATCACTGCATTTAGGAATCTATTAGATAGTATAGTATTGATAATTAATTAATTAAATTTATTAATTTTCTTTGTTGATAAATAGTATTCAATCGGATATCATACCCCAGACTAGAGCAGCAAAACAACAGGCACAAAGTAGCAGGAGTGCTGTGACTCGGGGGAGAACTGAGGGAAAATTCTCCAACACATCAAAGCCTAAAAAAATGTGCAATTTATGAAATGTTTTGCAGCCTTTCTGGAACAGGACACAATCTAGCCAAGGAGGATGTTCTTGTTGTGTTAGGTGCAGAGTGTCAAGAAATTAGGGGCAACTCAGCATTCTGATCAGTGCCTATGAGAGTTTGAACAGTTGGGTAGATGCCCTCGAAGGTATTAAAGTGGGAAAACCATCAAGCTCTCAGCTACCCAACTCAATGCCAGAGCTCACTCTTGTGCATCAGACAACACAGCAGCAATCTCCAAGGTAGAATGCTCTGGTCCCACAAGAGCTAGTTATTGTCGGTGACTCCATTGTCAGGGAGACAGGTAACATATTGTGTAAAAAGGATAGGTGGAATAGGACCAGGGTGTAGTAGTAGTAGTAGTGGCATGTGAGCTTATGCAGCATTAGCCAAAAAAAAAAAAAAAATAACACCATTCCCTCCAAATGCCTGTCCAGTTCCTCCTTAAATTTATTTAACCTATCAACTTCCACAACGACAGATGGAAGTTTGTTCCAGCAATTAACCACCCGCTGGCTAAAAGCAAATTTCCGCACATCTATTCTACATCTGTCTTTTCTTAATTTGAATTTATGCCCCCTTAGGTTCGTAATCTGAACAAGTGGAAGGATCCGATCAGAATTCGGCGTGCTCAACCATTGAAGGCCTTATACACCTCAATCAGATCACCGGACAGGTGCCTAGTCTCCATCCACTGCAATTTGCAGAACTTAAGCCTCTCTTGGTAAGAGGATTCTTGCATTTAGAATTTGCAGATAAAGAAACCATTAGGTGGCAGTGATGTCTGCCAGGGGCAAAAGCTGATGATGTTGTAGAGCAGATATCATCTTTTAAGGGCATAAAGGGTGATATTGTTGTACAAATTGGCACTAATGACATTAAGAGTAGTAGTGGCGGCATGTGATGCAAGAAAGCAAATGTATGAGCTTATGCAGCATCAGCCAGAAAAAAAAAAAAATCACACCATTCCCTCCAAATGCTTGTCCAGTTCCTCCTTAAATTTATTCAACCTATCAACTTCCACAACGACAGATGGAAGTTTGTTCCAGCAATTAACCACCCGCTGGCTAAAGGCAAATTTCCGCACGTCTATTCTACATCTGTCCTTTCGTAATTTGAATTTATACCCCCTTAGGTTCGTAATCTGAACAAGTGGAAGGATCCCATCAGAATTCAGCGTGCTGAACCCATTCGAGGCCTTATACACCTCAGTCAGATCACCGCGCAGGTGCCTAGTCTCCAGCCACTGCAATTTGCAGAACTTAAGCCTCTCTTGATAAGAGGATCCCTTCATTCCCCTCACCAATCTTGTTGCCCTTTTCTGTACATGCTCAAGTAAATCTACATCCTTCCTAAAATAAGGCCTCCAGACCTGTACGCAGTACTCAAGGCGTGGCCTGACCATTGCCTTATACAGAGGGCTAATCACCTCCTTTTCCCTGCTAGCAAAATTCCTATATATCATTGACAAAACCCCATGACCTGCCCTAGCAGCCTGTCTGCATTGCTCAGAAAACTTCATATCTGACTGCACAATTACTCCCAGGTCTTTTTCATTTAAATTAGAAACTGTCTGCATTTCTGCCAAGACACAATAGGAGGGAGTACATGATGAGAGCCTTGTCAATCAATTCAGCCCTGAAGAGATTGTGCAAGGCTCATGGGGTAGAATTTTTCTCACCATGGGTTGTGCTTGTTAACAGGAAAGACTGCTTCTAGAGGGATGGGATACACTTAAATAGAAGGGGTGCAAGAGTGTTTGTTGATGCTATTGAGGCAGTGTTAGGTGGGTTGGAAAACTGGTAACTTGGGGGATTCCCAGACTAAAAGATTAACAGTAGCCGCAAGTAGAGGTGAAAGTGATTCTTCCACTGCTTCTATTAGAATGAGCAGTGGCCTAGAGTTTTCAGAGACTGATGGGAGTCATCATGCAACAAATACATACATGGGATGTGTTATGGTAACTAAGAGTAAATATTGTTGGGATATCAGTGATATCCCAACAATATTGTTGTGAATATTGTTGGGATATCAGAGATGTGGTGTCACACAGGTATAAGCCGTGCAGAATTAGAATTTGGGAAGTACAATGTGTACAGAAAGGATTGACATGATATAAGGGGAGAAAGGGTTATGTTGTTAGTTAAGAAACATAAAATCTAAGGAAGAGCATCCAGCTGATGTAGATGGGCAGTGTAATGTTGAGTCAGTTTGGTGTGGCATAAGCACTGGGAAAGCAAAAATGGGAGTAAGAGGGCGTGTTATAGGCCTAATGACTCTAAAGAGTACAATGGACAATTGTACAGAGAAATAGAGTGGGCCAGTAAATCAGAATGTCTTATAATAGAGGATTTTAACTTCCCAGATATTGACTAGAACTTTAGGTTGGTTACTCACACACTAGCAAGGTTTTTTTTGGATGATTGTTTTCTGCAGCAGCATTTTCGAAAGGCAACCAGAGAAAGTTGATATGGTTATCATCAGTGATTATTCTTGCATTAAGAATTTGCAGATAAAAGAACCATTAGGTGGCAGTGATCACAGTGTACCAATGTAGGATTTACTTAAAAATATAACTACCATCAATGGTAAAGGGAAGGGTTTTTGTTTTCGTGAAGGTTACTACAACTGCTCTCAAACAGTTTTAAATTCTATACAGTGGGACGAACCGATGATGTTACTAACAGCAAATTCTAAATGGGAAGCATTCAAGAAATTAGACGAGGAAGCTACTTGGCATTTCATTCAGACTAGGAAATGTCGTTCCTGGTTTAGGCCTAAATGGATGTCAGATGAACTGATGAGACTTGTGGCAGAGTAGAAAAATGCGTGTGATGCATATAAATTGTCTGGCGACACAGAAGCCTATGATAGATATAAGCTAGTCTATAATCAAGTCACAAAAGTGGTTATACAAGTGAAGGCAGATTACAAGAAATCTTTGGCAAAGGATGCTAAGAAAACCAGAAAGGACTTCTTTGCTTATATAAACTCTAGAAGGAAGGGGATGAATCAGATTGGTCCACTTGATATCAATGGGTCAACTGTTAATGATCCTGCTCAGTTAGCCGACAAACTGAATGAGTATTTTGCATCTACATTCACACATGAATTCTGCAGGAAAGTGGAGTACAGAAGCTGATTAAACTCTAACAGGGAGCTTAATGATTTTGTAATAACTGAGAGCAAACTGGAGGAGAAATTGTTGAAGGGAAACATAAGAATAGCACCTGGGGTGGATGGGATTTATACAATTATATTAAAGAAGGTAGCAAAGGAAGTAAGCAAACACTTAGCCATAATTATGAGAGCATTCTTGGACTCGGGAAGGCCCCAAGGACTGGAGATGTTCAAATGTATCCTCATTTCACAAAGGTGATCAAAGGGTGACACGAGTAATTACAGACCTGTTAGTTTATCTTCTGTTCCTGGGAACAGAAGATAAATTAACAGGTCATCTAGACAAGACAGCAGTAATAATTCAGACACAGCAATGGTTTGTTAAGGGGGAAAGTCTTGTCTGACAAATTTGATTAGATGCTATGATGTGGCTACAAAGGAACTGGATGCAGAAATTAATTTTGATGTCATATAATTGGATTCCAGAAAAGCTTTTAAAACTGTTGCACATGGAAGACTACTGTACAAATTGGATCAGTTTGATATTAAGGGCAAGTTGCTACAATGGATAAAAGGGTGATTCAGTGGGAGAAGACAGAGAGTGGTAATCAGTGGACACTAATCTCTTTTTTGGATTAATATTATTTGTGGAGTCCCCCAGGGTTCGGTGTTGTGCCCACTGTTGTTTTGTATATTTATCAATGATGTTGATGAAGGTACATCAGGCTTCCTATCCTGGTATGCACATGATACAAATTTTGGCAGGGTTGTTAATGACTGTAATGGCAGTGTGCTGCTGCAACCGGATGTAGAAAAGTGGCAGATGAACTGAGAAGTGGCAACTGAAGTTTAACATTGACAACTGCAAAGTACTGCATATGGGTAGAAGTAACCTCAGAGAAATGTACCAACTGTCTGGTACTACACTTACGGTGGTAGAAAATGAAAAAGACCTGGGAGTAATTGTGCGGTCAGATATGATGAAGTTTTCTGAGTAGTACATGCAGACAGGCTGCCAGGGCAGGTCATGGGGTATTGTCAATGATATACTGGAATTTTGCTAGTAGGGAAAAGGTGATTATCCCTTTGTATTAGGCAATGGTCAGGCTACACTTTGAGTACTGCATACAGATCTGGAGGCCTATGTTTCGAAGGATGTACAGTTGCTTGAGTGAGTACAGAGAAGGGCTACAAGATTGGTGAGGTGAAATGATGTGGGTCCTGTTACCAAGAAAGACTTAAGTTCTGCAAATTGTAGCATCTGGAGACTAGGCACCTGCAAGGTGATCTGATTGAGGTGTATAAAGCCTTGAATGGGTGAGCAGGCTCACTTCTGATGGGATTCTTCCTCTTGCTCAGATTATGAACCTGACAGGCATACATTCAAATTGCAGAATGACAGTTGGGAAATAGATGTGCAGAAATTTGCCTTTAGCCGGCGGGTAGTTGATTGCTGGAGCAAAGTTCCATTTGCCGTTGTGAAGTTGATACCTTAAATAAATTCAAGGACGAACTGGACAAACTTTTAGAGTGAATGGTTGGGTGAAATGGGAATTTTTTTTTTTTTTTTTTTGTCGATCCTGTATAAGCTTGCTTTCTTGCATCATATGTCACTCTTAACTTCTACTACCAGCACACAAAAAGACATCCTCCTTGGCTAGATCATTGCCTGTTCCTGAAAGGTCTTCAAACATTTCACAAGTCTCACATTTTTTTAGACTGTAATGCATTGGAGAATCAACCCCCCCCCCCCTTCTGTTCTCCCTTGAGCCATAGCATTCCTGTAGTTTGTGCCCGTTGCTTTGCAGCTCTAGTCTGGGGCATGATTTCTGTTTAAATACAATTTAATTTTTACAATGAAAATTAATAAATTTAATTTATTAATTGACAATACTGCAATAAGCTAACAGATTTCTAAATGCAGTTATGGTATTACACTATCTAGTTTTACATTATAACTGATGCTGTAAGTTTGAGATATACGTATACATTATGCTATACTGTAGCAATTGCAATGTTAAATTAGTTATATCCTTGCTAAAAAGTAAAAATTCCTTAGCTAAACATAAAATAGATATATCCCAACAAGTGAGTAGAACCTTTCGAGTTACTAATTTATCACAATTGAAACCCTGCTATTCTTCTGCACAATGTGATATGTTCTATGATATTTGCACCAAAACACAAGTAGTGAGTCGTAACTTGCAAGATCGCTTGCAGAATTTAAAAAGAAGCTAATGAACGTGACTAAGAGTATTTAAACTATACGAAAAACATAATTCAATATGTTAATTAATCATAAAGATGATAAAATATCCCAACCACACTTACATATATAAGGAATGCAGAACTGAAATTTGGGGAGTACAATGTGTACAGGAAGGATAGACAAGGGAGAAAGGGTTATACTATTAGTTAAGAAACACGTAAAATCCAAGGAAATGAAGCCAGTCGACATCGCTGAACAGTGCAGTGTCGAGTCAGTTTGGTGTAACATAAGCATTGGGAGATCAAAATTGAGAGTAGGAGTGTGTTATAGGCCTAATGACTCTGATGAGTATAATAAGGAACTGTACAGGGAAATAGAACATCCTGAAAGAGGCCTCTGAGGTCGGGAAAATTCATGTCTAGGAAATGAGTGGACAACATACACCAGCCATTAAATGAATTTTATATGTTGGTGTATGTAACTAAATATTTTTTTTTATTTAAAATTTTAAAATTTTTTAAATATTTTAGTTAGAGTAAAATTCATTTAATGGTTGGTGTATGAGTCAACTTATTTCCTAGACAGGGAAATAGAGTGAGCCAGTAAATCAGAGAGTCTTATAATGTGGGATTTTAATTTCCCAAATATTGACTGGAATTTGTGGGTTGGTCACTCACACACTAGCAAGGCTTTTGTGGATTTATTGGATGATTGTTTTCTACGTCAGCATGTTCGGGATGCAACTAGAGGGAGTAATACTCTTCATCTGATTATCAGTAGTGATTCTTCTTGTACTAAGAATCTGCAGATAAAGGACAAGGTGGTGGTGATCACAGTGTGCTGAAGTGGGATTTACTCTAAGAGGTAACTACCATCAGGGGTAAAGGGAAGGGTTTTTGCTTTCGTGAAGGTGACTACTGTGGTCTGAGACAGTATTTAAATTCTATACAGTTGGACCAACTGATGATGTTACCAACAGCAAATTCAAAATGAGAAGCATTCAAAGAATTTATCTTGGAAGCTATTGGGCTTTACATACCAACTAAGAAATATTGTTAGATTTAGGCCTCAATGGATGTCAGATGAACTAATGAGACATGTGGCAGAGAAGAAAAATGCATGGGATACATACAAATTAATGGGTGACATGGAAGCGTATGATAGATATAAGCTGGTCTGTAACCAAGTCACAAATGAGATTAGACATGCAAAGGCAGATTATGAGAAATCCTTGGCAAAGGACACAAAGAAAAACAACAAAGAGTTCTTTACCTATGTAAACTCTAGAAGGAAAGGGTGAATCAGATTGGTCCACTGGATATTGACGGTTGAACTGTTGATGATCCTGCTCAGGTGGCTAACAAACTAAATGAGTATTTTGCATCTACATTCATCCATGAGGAGTTATTCAGGGAGGGGAATGCCAGAGGTGAGTTAAACTCTGGCAGTGAGCTGGACGATTTTGTAATAACTGAGAGGAAAGTGGAGGAGAAATTGTTGAAGGTAAACATAAAAAAATCACCCGGGGTGGATGGGATCTATCCAGTTATATTAAAGGAGGCAGCAAAGGAAGTAAGCAAACCCTTAGCCATAATTATGAGAGCTTCTTTGAACTCAGGGGAGGTACCCATGGACTGGAGATGTGCAAATGTGACCCCAATTCACAAAGGGCAACACAAGTAATTATTGACCTGTTAATTTAACTTCTGTTCCAGGAAAATTAATGGAGGCACTGGTTAAAGAAGCACTGCAGGATCATCTAGACGAGACTACAGTTATAGCTCAGACACAGCATGCTTTTGTTAAGGGAAAGTCTTGCCTGACCAATTTGATTGGATACTATGATGTGGTCACAAAGGAACTGGGTGCAGGGAATAACTTTGATATCATATATTTGGATCTTAGAAAGGCTTTTGATACTGTTGCACATGGAAGACTGCTGCACAAATTGGAGCAGTGTGGCATTGGAGGCAAATTGCTGCTGTGGATAAAGGGATGGTTGAGTGGGAGAAGACAGAGAGTGGTAATCAATGGACACTGCTCATCATGGAGGAGTCCCTTAGGGTTCAGTATTGGGTCCATTGTTTTTTGTATTTATAAATGATATTGATATTGATATTGATAATGATATTTCTGTATTTATAAATGATATTGATGATGGTATATCAAGCTTAATGTACAAGTTTGCAGACGATACAAAGGTTGGCAGGGTTGTTAAGGACACTAATGACAGTACGCTGCTGCAACAGGATCTAGAAACTCAGTGTAGTACCACAGACAGTGGTAGAGAACGAAAAGGACCCGGGGGTAATTGTGCAGGCAGATATGAAGTTTTCTGAGCAGTGCAGACGGTCTGCAAGGGTAGCTCATAGTGTCTTGTCAATGATATACAGGAATTTTTCTAGCAGGGATAAGGAGGTGATTATCCTCTTATATAAGGCAATGGTCAGGCCACACCTTGAGTACTGTATACAGGTCTGGAGGCCTCATTTTAAGAAGAATGTAGACTGTTGGAACGAGTACAGAGAAGGGCAACAAGATTAGTGAATGGAATAAAGCCTTTCTCTTACGAAGAAAGGCTTAAGTTTTGCAAATTACAGTGTCTGGAGACTAGGCACCTGCGATGTGATCTGATTGAGGTGTATAAAGCCTTGAATGGTTTGAGCATGCTCAATGCTGGTGGAATTGTTCCTCTTGCTCAGAATAATCATTTGAGATGGCATAAATTCAAATTGAGAAAAGACAGATGTAGGATAGATGTGCGGAAGTTTGCTTTTAGCCAGTGGGTGGTTGGAACAGATTTCCATCCTTTGTTGAAGTTGATAGCCTAAATAAATTTAAGGCTGAGCTGGACATGTACTTGGAACGAACGGAGGGGTGAAATGGGATTGTTTTTTTTTTTTTTTTTTTTTTTTGGCTGATGCTGCATAAGCTTGCTTTCTTGCATCATGTGCCTATACTAATGCTACAAATAGTACCCTAGTTAAGTACAATTGTAATCTATTTTACTATTTGTTTTATTTAAATTTTTATCTCTTAGGTAGTTTACTCAAGTTTTTATTCTGTTAACTTTTAGTGTAATTCGTTTTTTACTGTTTTTAATATTTACTTCTTTTGCCTTTACTGGGGGAATATCTTTTGTAACCATACAATGGTTTTACCACTTTTTACTTATTTTGAAAGGTTTTGTTTCGAAATTCGAGAGTCATCATAGACTGGAGGAATTTCTAAGGTTTCTACAATTGAGGCCATGGTTAGGTGATATCGGGTGGAAGGAGTGGGGCTTTCTTCATGAGTTATTTCAGCACAGAACAGAAGAGAACAGAAGATTTTTCAGCCCACAACATACAAATCAAGTCATGAACACATTTTTACAGATGTAATACAAAGTGGCACAATATGGTCATGAGTTGCAGATGCATCTAAAACCCAGCAAAATCACCTGGGGGTGGACTTGACTGGTTTAGGTTTCTTAGCCCATCTTTTTATTTTTACATATAAGATTTTAATAAGTTTTACTGTTGTGAGTTGTTTCCACCTTATGCATGGTTCTCTTATATATAGTAGAATGTCAGTTATCCAAAATAATTTGAAAGGTTGATTTTTTTTTTATTTTTACTTTTTTTTTTCCTTAATGGTAGTATTTGAAACAAATGTTTATTATGCTACAAGAGTATTTCTGTCTGCTTTTTTTTTTTTTACATCGTGTATCTGGTGAAATGTTGAATTAGGACTAATGGGTTTTCTCGGAAACTATGAGTTTAGTCATTCGCTTCTGTGAACCCAATTTTTCATGACATATTTTGTTCTCTTCATTTCATGTTATGTTTAGTTTAGCTCTCCAGATTTGGTAAGAATAATATCAGCCCAAAACTGTGTGATTTATTATTTTTCTCAGTTTTTTTTTACGATAAAATATCAATAGAAAGAAACAGCACTGAAATGGGCAGAAACACAGGAAGAATGCAATATAATCAAATTGATATTATTAAGGAACTTTAGAGATTTTGCAGCAGAAAAGAAAGTTCAACAAACAAAAAAAAAAATGATCGAACATTATTTTAAAAAATTACCTTGAATTTTTTTCCGCATAAAATTTGCAGTAAAATACCTATCTGAATATACATACATATGTAAATGTGCAAATTTTTAGTTATTATAATTTATTAATTAAATAAATTCATTTTTTTTCACTCCATTTAGTCTTTTTCTTTTACCTTATGTTCGATTATCCGGAAAATTTTGCTATCTGGAAGAGGTCGGACATTAATTATTCTGTATAACTGACTTTCTACTGTATTTTAATTAACAACCTTAAATCAGATTCTGTGGCTTCCAATTAAGTAATTGTAGTATGTTTTAATTCATTGATTACTTTTTATATTATGTTTTATTTTAACCTTAAATGATTAGAAGGTATTACAAATTATTGGATTGAGCAGGCTCAATGCTGATGGGATTCTTCCTCTTGCTCAGATTACAAACCTGAGGGGGCATAGATTCAAACTGAGGAAAGACAGTTGTAGAATAGATGTGCAGAAGTTTGCCTTTAGCCAGCAGATAGTTGATTGCTTGAATATATTAAAGGCAGAGCTAGAGAAGCATTTGGAATGAATGAATCAGTGAAATTGGACTTGTTTTTTTTTGTTTTTTTTTTTAGCTGATGCTGTATAAGGTTGCTTTCTTGCATTATGTGCCTGCGCTAATACTAAATTCATTTCTATAAAATTCACAAATTCCATATAGCTATCTATATTTTTGCATTACAGATCCATAAATATGGTTGAAAAATTAATTAACTATAGCTTTTTCAGCTTTGAGTTTCCTAATTTAGCTGTATGCTTTTAGCTGTTTTGATAACAGACACCCAAAATTGAGTCCAAAATATCTGCAAGAATGTAATTCAGTGAACCCCCACTCTACGATATTAATCCATTCCAGAGACACCATCATATCGTGAAAATATAATGTGAACCCAATAACATATTGTTTTTTGGTAATTCGTTCCAAGACCTCGGAAGTTGAAATTTTTGCTATATAACTAAGCTATTTATGTCTCTAAGAGGTGACTTTTATAATGGAAATTGTACATACTGATTAAAAAAAATTGATTAAAACTAATATATTGATTAAAGCACAACATAAAAAATCACTTCAATTAACGGATGCAAAAATAAAACACGGGGCAACATGGTTACAAAGACTGCTATTGGCTGAGATGAAGGACCACGTGGTCCGGCCGGAGACAATCGTAAGCCAAGCCCATCTTAAAGTGAAATAAGTAGGTGCCTCTTAACATGGTTATTCTATAAAGAGGCTGGTTAGTATAATGAGCCTCTTCATAGAATTAAATTTCAGAAAACCAACTAAAATCATGCACTTGACTTTCATCATTATCATATGTTCTGTTATCATTATCATATGTTCTGTTATAAGAATAAATTTGTGATATTTTTGGAGGTCACAACCATAAAACAATAAAAACAATTTGCAGTTTCTGGTTTATTGGACTTTTCTGTTAGTGCAATCAGTTATAAACGGGTAGTAAACTCAATCTTATTGCATTTGCGATAATACCAATAGCTGGAATTCTGGGGGTTTTTATGTATTATGGTGAAATGGACTCTTTAATCATATAAAAAAACAAATAAATTTTCAGAATCTTCTCTTCATTGCTATTTTTAAATTTTTGTAAACTTGTCACCCCGTATCTCACTTGCGTGTATCATGTTAGTTGCAGTTTTGTGTGCCACGTTCTCCTTTATTGATTGCATATGTTTTTTACTGTTTTAAATTTTACTACAAAAAAAAATGTCAGTGAACACGAATATCAATTAGTTAGCATGTACATATTACAATAGTAATTAAGCTGTGTAGGTAAGCATAAATTAATTTATATTTTGATATAAATATAAATTAATTTATGCTACTTGAAAATCGGAAATATTCTTCCGATTTTCACGTATCATTTAATTTTGTTAATTGACAAAACAAAAACAAATTATTTATTAGGGTCACCCATAACTGATTACATCTACCCATTGTGTTTTGTGTCTGTAAATTGCTTGTGTTCTCTGGTCCATTTTCCTGTTTTACTGGACGAAAAACCACATTTCTTGGGGGGGGGGAACCTTACTGTCTACACCTGAGACCGACTAACTCAGCCACAGAGTGAAAAAAGCCCATTAAAGTTCCTTGCCTCATTGATGGGATTCGAACCCAGGCCTTTTCCATCCGGTGTGGGGAGGACAATAACACTGTATTGCCTGTGCAGGCAATACAGTGTTATTGTCCAGATATAAAGCACAAATTAAATTTGTGCTTTATATCTTTACTTTTATAGGCTAAGGGTAATATTCCTCCTATCTTTCCTTATCAGAATCGGCATTTAATAGAATTAAAATTCAATTCGCAAGCGTGATCACAATGACTGGTGCGTATAGTGAACAGAGAGTCTGTTGTAAGGTGATTTGATCGTACAAATGAACCAATCATAAAGTGGGGGTCCACTGTATTATTTAGTGTATTTGCCTTGGCTTTTGATGAAATGGTTTAAATATTTTGTCTCATTTATACTACGCTTCAATTTATACTTCAGAAACTCAATAAGCCATCTAAGTTGCATAAATAATATAAATTCAAAGGTGTAATTTTTTTTAAATTGAATATTCATCTCACATAATGTGTTTCGCACAGTATGTTTGAATCAGTAATTACCTAACGTAAACGTATTGATGAGCATAATTGAACAATATAATAAGTTGTATAAATTAACTTATTAAACATATGTAAATCAGTCAATTACAATCTGCAACACTGTAGTAATCGATTATGGCATTTCTTAATGAGTTATATGCAAATTAGTTGATAAAGTGCTGGTAGCACTACAGCAGTAGTATTATTTGTGTGCGTGTGTTTGTTGTTGTTTGTTTGTTTGGTTTTTAGGAGCATTAGCAACTAAGGCCATATTGCTCCGGGATATGCGGTGGTCATTCCCTAACCTTCCCGCATCTTCCGTATTTGGTGGTGACGGGCTCGAACCCCGGTCTAATCAAGAAGCGTGTGCTACGCACTGCTGCTCCTTCCCACCTGGCTACGGAGGCGCCTGTGTGCGTGTGTGTGTGTGTAAAGTAGCCGAATAGAACTGTTGCTTGAGTAGTAACTGCACTTTATCTTTAGTTTTTATAACATTGGATCAAATCCCTTCCCCCTTTACTTGTCAATTTTTTAATCACTGATAGTATTAGTAGTGGGAAATGATACAAGAAGGCAAGCTTCAACAGCATCAGTCAAAAAAAAAAAAAAAAAAAGACACCTTCCCCATTTATTCCCTCCAACAATTTGTCTAGTTTTTAATTTATTCAAACTACCCACTCCAGCACCAAATGAAAGTTTGTTCCAACAATCAACCACCTGCTGGTCGAAGGCCAATGTCCACGCAGCCATCCTTTCTCAATTTCAAATTCTCGTGTGTGTGTGTGTGTGTGTGTGTGTGTGTGTGTGTGTGTGTGTGTGTGTGTGTGTGGTCTTAGCAAGAGGACAAGCGTCATTAACATTGAGCTTACTACTCAGTCCATTCAAGGTCTTAAACACCTCAATTAGATCTTGCGGGTATACCCTCTCCAGATGCTGCAGTTTGCAGAACTGAAGCCTTTTTATGGTAAGAGCACCTTTTGTTTTCCCTTCGCCATTATCACACTGGAAGAGGAATCCTGTTTTTGTAATTAATGTTTGTAACTTTGTATGGAATGCTAGTGGTTGTATAAATTAATATGAAATTGTATTTTATATTAATCAAAATAACATTAAACATATTATAAATCTTTCCTTTATTTATAATGAGCTTGATAGAATAGAATAGAATCTTTAATTGCAGCAATGATAGATGTCAGTTATGCACATTTTTACTAACTTTTAATTATTCATGCTCACCACATTTGTATTTATGTGATTTATTAAATTGAAATAAAAATAAAGTTATGTTTTTTGCAAAGGCAATAAATATCAAATTTTATATAATAAGTTTATGACATATGTTACCACATGCACTCCATCAATTTATTATATGTTGATTAGGTTGGAGTTTGGGATGTTCTCCGTAAACGCAGGCGCTTAGAAACATTATTACACAACTAGATATATACCACTCTACTTGATATGAAAAGGAGAATGGCAATCCAAGACCAAGGACATGTCAACCTTTTATTCATTTATAAACTGTAGTAGCCATCTTTACTGAGAAAGATGAAGATGCACAAAAGCACAGCAGAATTAATAAAGATGTAAAAAAAACATACGTATATTACCAACTATTTTAGTGAAATGGACACATACCAAATATGGTACTACACTGCATACTGGGAAATATTCATAATAGCCTAAGAGAATAAAAGTAATTGAAACCAAGTCTAACCTCATCTTCATAATCTGTTCATCTTTCAGGAAATTGGACCAGAACTGCCTCTACAGCTTTTGTGCATTGTAATGTACAAGTGTTTGATTAGCATTAGTTGAGTCATATGATGCAAGAAAGCAAGCTTATGCAGCAAGCATCAGAGAAAAAAAATAAATCCTCCCATTTCACCCCTCCATTCATTCCAAATGCCTGTCCAGCTCAGCCTTAAATTTATTTAGGCTATTAGCTTCCACGACAAAAGATGGAAGCCTATTCCACAATCAACTACCCGCTGGCTAAAGGCAAATTTCTGCACATCTATTCTACAACTATCTTTTCTCAGTTTGAAACAGTGCCCCCTCAGGTTCTTAGTCTGAGCAAGAAGAATCCCATCAGCATTCAGTGTGTTCAACCCATTCAAGGCCTTATACACCTCAATCAGATCACCTTTTTTATTGTAGGTGCCTACTCTCCAGGCACTGCAATTTGCAGAACATAAGCCTTTCTTGGTAAGAGCACCCTTTTGTTCCTCTCACCAATCTTGTTGCCCTTCTTTGTACTTGTTCAACTCTACATCCTTCCTTAAAATGAGGCCTCCAGACTTGTACACAATAGTCTAGGTGTGACCTGACCATTGCTTTGTATAACGGGATAATCACCTCCCTGTCCTTGCTAGCTAAAATTCCTATATATCATTGTCAAGGCTCCATGACCTGCCTTGGCAGCCCGTCTGCACTGCTCAACGAACTTCATATTTGACTGCACAATTACCCCCATGTCTTTTTCACTTTCCACTTCCCTGAGTGTAGTACCACAGAGTTGGTACTTTTCTCTTTGGTTATCACTACCCATATGCAATACTTTGCATTTGTCAATGTTAAACTTCAGTTGCCACTTCTTGGCCCATTTTCCCAACTTATCTAGATCCAGTTGGAGTAGCATACTGTCTTTACTGTCGTTAACAACCCCTGCCAACTTTTGTATCAACTACAAACTTGGACATTAAACCTGATATACCTTCATCAATATCATTGATAAATATACAAAACAACAATGGGCCCAACACCGAACCCTGAGGAACTCTGCTAACAACATTTGTCCACAAAGAGCAGTGTCCATTGATTACCACTCTCTGTCGTCTCCCACTCAACCATCCCTTTATCCATTGTAGCAACTTACCCTTAATGCCATACCTCTCCAATTTGTACAGCAGGCTTTCATGTGCAACAGTATCAAAAGCTTTCCTGAAATCCAAGTATATGATATCAAAATTATTTTTGGCATTCAGTTCCTTTGTGACCACATCATAGTATCAAATTGGTCAGACAAGACCTCCCTTTAACAAACCCATGCTGTGTCTTAACTATTACTGCAGTCTTGTCTGGATGATCCTGCAATGCTTCTTTAACAAGTGACATTATTTTCCCCAGAACACAATTCAGTTTATCACCTTTTTAACCCCATTTGTGAATTGGTGATACATTTGCATAGGGACATCTCCTGAGTCCAAGGAAGCTCTCATAATTATGGCTAAGGGTTTGCTTAATTCCTTTGCTGTTTCCTTTAACATAATTGGATAGATTCCGTCCACGCCAAGTGCCTTCCTTACGTTTAACTTCAACAATTTTCCCTCCACTTTGCTCTCAGTTATTACAAAATCACTTAGCTCTCTGTTAGTGTTTGATAAACTACTGGCACTCCCCTCATTGAATGACTCCTCCTGTGTGACTTGTAGATGCCCATCTATGTTAAGTGGTCCAATCTGATTCATCCCTTTCCTTCTAGAGTTTACATAAGTAAAGAACTCTTTGCTGTTTTTCTTTGCATCCTTTGCCAAAGATTTGGCAAAGGATGCATTTTTCCTTTCCCAGTGCTTATTTCACACCAAACAGACTCAACACTGCATTGTTCACCAACATCAATTGGATGCACTTCCTTAGATTTTGTTTCTTAACTAACAGCATAACCCCTCCTCCCTTCCTGTCCTGTCTATCCTTCGTATACACATTGTACTCCCAAAATTCCAATTCTGCACTGATTATATCTGTATCTTATAATAAATATTAGGAACCATAGTTTGTAAACTGGCTTACCCACACATTTGTTATCTCTAGACTAGCTTGAAAATGGGCCATTGCAGTAAACCATGACACCCAGAAATGGCATGGATCAACTACACTCAAGCTTCATAGTAAACTGAAATATTTGAGAGAATATTGAGATACTGGAGCAGTGAGTGAATGGAATACTAAGATTCTATTTGCTGCTACTCCAGAGTGCTATACTGATGGGTTGACAGATGGCTACATTAATAAGCATTCAGATCAGTGTTTATCCCACTGGAGGGGATCCCTCCCTGCTCAGAAACTTTGAGGGATCCCCCTTTTTTTGTAATTAATATTTATAACTTTGTATAGAGTTCTAATGCTTGTATGCATTTTTTAAAAATTTCAATTATTATTTAAATTTTTATTATATTTTTGTTATTTATTTATTAATGTTATTTATTTATTAATGTTATTTATTTACAAATATTTCTATTTCTAATGATAATCACAGTAATTTTTATAAAAATTGATGTTTTAAAACTGTATACCTGTAAATGAATTTAAGGATTTCATTCATCTGGGTGGTGGGAAGACAGGCATAATGTTTTAGAAACAATTTCTTATTTTGATCTCTGAAAATGCATATTCTCAACTAAGTGGAACATCAAACAATGTGCCCTTCATGCGATTGCTAGACAAGCCTGCTTAACTGCTAACTAAAATATCTATTTTTGGAGAATTGGGCATGTGTTGGGTTGTTGTTTGTTATTTGGTTTTTAGGAGCATTAGCAACTAAGGCCATATTGCTCTGGGATATGCGGTGGTTATTCCCTGACCTTTCCGCATCCTCCGTATTTGGTGGTAACGGGCTCGAACCCCGGTCTAATCAAGAAGCGTGTGCTACGCTTGATTACTTGACACTGCTGTGCCTTCCCACCTGGCTACGGAGGCGGCGATGTGTTGGGTGGGCCTATGTGTAAAGATGGCATAATTAATGTGCAATGTTTTTGTATAACTTGTAGTTTTCAAATGAAAACTGAAAGTTTTATGTAAAAGCTAGTTTAATTGTACACTAAGCAAATCATGTAAAGGTATACCTAGTTAATGATATTTCACTTAAGGACATTTCATGATTTATTTTATTTTATTTTTTTATGAAAACCCCAAACACAAGAAGTATTAGGACCTATAGTACTTAGTACCATGCTTAGGTTGGAGGTTGAGAAGATGAAAGAAGATATTTGTTGACATCAAACTTGAACTTCTGTACACTGTAATTTTCAGGAAACACATATGAAGGAAGGTTGTTCCAGAAAATGGCAGTTGAATGAACAAACGAGGAAGATGAAAAGTTAGTTCTGTGGGTTTGAAGTTGGACAGTAAATGGATGTTGGCTGGTGGCAGCACGTGTTCAGACTGTTTTGAAAGAGAGAGTGGGAATTATAGAAGCACAATGAAGAACAGTGCCCATGGAAGTATCTGTAGAAAAGGCATGCAGCAGAAACAGTACCATATATGAGACAGTGAGCGGAGAGACCCTGTTAGAGATGAGTCATTAATTAACCTAACTGCCCTCTTCTCAATGGAGTCTAGAAGCCTGAGAAAGCTGCTGGTCAGTCTGGTGTACTAACTAGCGGCCAGCCTGCGAACACCATTTTAACGCATTAGCATTAGTAGAGGCATATAATGCAAGAAAGCAAGCTTATGCAGCATCAGCCAAAAAAAAAAAAAAAAAAACCACTCCCATTTCAGCCCTTCGTTCGTTCCAAGTACCCGTCCAGCTCAGCCTTAAATTTATCTTAAATTTATTTAAGTGATCAACTTCCACAACAAAGGATGGAAGTCTGTTCCACCACCCAACCACCCGCTGGCTAAAGACAAACTTCTGCACATCTATCCTACATCTGTCTTTCCTCAATTTGAATTTATGCCCTCTCAAATGATTATTCTGAGCAAGAGGAAGAATCCCATCAGCACTGGGCATGCTCAAACCATTTAAGGCTTTATACACCTCAATCAGATCACCTTGCAGGTGCCTAGTCTCCAGACACTGTAATTTGCAAAATTTAAGCCTTTCTTTGTAAGAGCAACCCTTTGTTCCATTCACTGATCTTGTTGCCCTTCTCTGTACTCGTTCCAACAGCTCTACATCCTTCTTAAAATTAGGCCTACAGACCTGTATGCAGTGCTCAAGGTGTGGCCTGATCATTGCATTATATAAGGGGATAATCACCTCCTTATCCCTGCTATAAAAATTCCTGTATATCATTGACAAGACACTATGAGCTATTCTTGCAGACCATCTGCACTGCTCAGAAAACTTCATATCTGCCTGCACAATTACCCCCAGGTCCTTTTCGTTCTCTACCACTGTCTGTGGTACTACACTGAGTTGATACGTCACTCTGGGGTTGCTGCTTCCCATATGTAGTACGTTACATTTGTCAATGTTAAACTTCATTTGCCACATCTCAGCCCATCTGCTTAACTTTTCTAGATCCTGTCGCAGCAGCGTACTGTCATTAGTGTCCTTAACAACCTTGTCAACCTTCGTATCGTCTGGAAACTTGTACATTAAGCTTGATATACCATCATCGGGGCTTAGAGGGGAAAAAGGTATCCTGTGTGTTATCAGACACTCAGCCTAAAACACTGATGGATCCAATATCTCTCTATTACAGAAGATTTAGGAGAAGTCCGGTTGGCCTGGCTCCCTAAAATCCACTCATGCACACCTTCTCGATGGTAAGCCCTGTTATGGCATAATTCAAATAGCAGAAGACTACTATAGAGAATTATATAAGGAGCGAGGGAATGATGCCAGCAGTGGGGAAGATGGATCACAAATTAGTAACACATACGACATACCCAATATCCTTCCTGATGAGTTAGAACATGCTTGGAAGAAAATGAAGAATCGGAAAGCCCCGGGGGAAGATGAAGTTACTGTAAAAATACTGTAGAGTTGTACAAATTGGGAAGAAGAGACATGGCACAAAACTGGCAAGACTCTTTCCAAAATGCATTAGATAAGGTGTGATGCCTAAGGAGTGGAATAATGCAACCATAGTTTTGCTGCATAAGAAAGGAGATAAATCAGAAATTGGAAATTATAGACCAATTAGCTTGTTATCCTACATCTACAAGTTATTCACAAGGGTCATTACTAACAGATTAGAAAAAATACTTGATGAGAATCAACCAAAAGAGCAAGCTGACTTTTGGACAGGATTCTCAATTATGAATCACCTTCACATAATGTCACAGCTAATGGAGAAAGCAAATGAATATAAAACACCATTATGCCTGGCATTTGTGGATTATGAAAAGGCATTTGAATCCATACAGCATAAGGCAATGTTTCGGGCACTGTAAAGACAAGGCATAGATACCCCATATATTATGATTTTGAAGAAAATATATGGGAACACTACCTCCTTAGACTAGACAAAGACAGTTGGAAATTTAAAATCGAGAAAGGAGTTCGACAAGGAGACACAATATCTCCAAAGTCGTTTACTGCTGCCTTTGAGGAAGCTTTCAGAAGATTAGACTGGTGTCGCAGAAAGGAGTCAGTGTGAATGGAGAGTACTTAAACCATTTACGATTTTCAGATGACATTGTGGTCATAAGCCACGATCCCAAAGAATTAAGAGGAAAATCTTGATCGGTTATGCAGAGTTAGTAAGGATTTTGGACTAAAGATGAATAGGCTAAAACAAAAGTAATGATGAACAAGTATGCTATAATGATTGAAAAAGGGCTATAATGATTGAAGGAGCACTAATTGAAAAGGTGGAGTCATATACATATCTGGGACAACACGACACTACGCACCACAATATCCATACACTTTTAAATCTCTGGCCTGTACAGTGTACTGTATCACACGACAATGTAAACTATGTGGAGATGGGGGGAACCCCTGGTGTCGTTAGACCTTAAACACACTATACACTTATCTGGGACAAGTCATCAGCTGTAATAATGACAAATGGCTGGAAGTCAAGAGAAGAATAAATTTTGGATGGATAGCATTCAGGAAATATAGTCACATACTGAGGAGCAATATCCCGATTTGTCTGAAATGTAAAATAATGAACCAATGTATACTACTCCCGTGATTTATGGAAATGAAACTTGGGAACTCACCAAAAGAATGGAGAAAAGCTCAGAATGACACAGCTAAGAATGGAATGAATTATATTGGGAATCAGACTGTTAGATAAGAAGAGAAATACATGGATTAGGCAGAAAATTCAAGTAAAGGACATTCTTATCAAAACTAAAGAACTAAAATGGTCTTGGGCAGGACACATAGCTTGAAGACGTGATGACAGATGGATTAAGAGAATAACAGAATGGCACTCAAGAGGAGCTGGAAGACAACAACAGAGATATATAGATGAAATTCATGAGTTTGTGGGTAGTAAATGGATGGCCATTGCACAAAACAGAAGGAACTGGAAAGTTGCTGGACAGGCACTTCACCTGTAGTGGATTGATAATGGCTGATGATGATGATGATATACAAAACAGGTAATTGCCCTAACAACTGTTATGTTTATATTCAACAAAATTTACATTTTGTTGAATATAAACATTCAACATGTAAATGTTTAAAATTTACTAATTTTTTTTTAAGGAATGTATCTGTCATTATAACTTGTGGGTACATAGAAATATACTCCCACTGCTATTGTGCATTTCCTGTTTTATGGCAGTTTAGCAAAATGCAGTCACAGATTTAATCTCCATAGATAAAATGTGTGACTATATTATGCTAAACTGTATTTTGTAAATTAATGTAAATGTTAAAAATGTTGAATGTTATTTATTAATGTAAATGTTAAAAATGTTGAATGTTATTCATTAATGTAAATGTTAAAAATGTTGAATGTTATTCATTAATATAAATGTTAAAAAACTGGGGCGTATGGCTCACATCTGGTGAGTATGGGCTTGGCACTCCCAGGGTCCTGAGCTAGATATCATCATTCTTCTCTTTCTTGGTGATTCCTTTCTACTTTTCTCTCTCTCTCAAGGTAACTCGGAATTTTTTTTTTGGCCGGTGCAGCATAAGCCTCAGGCTTCCTTGCACCCTATGGCTAATCATAATAATAATAATAACAGATCCCCATAGAGAACACCACACTTTGGGAACTTGTGGCCAAGAGCATAAAGAATCTTCAACACTTGATGCAGTATTTTAATTTACTTGCTATTGAGACATGTCCACTTTACTATACTGAACTAAAAATTCTATTGTAAATTTCTGCTGACTTTACTCCTTCTTAAAAAAATGAATTGTGGAATGTATTATAGTCTTGATTACAGAGACAATTACAGACAATACATGATTACAGGTAACTGACAGTCTTATATAATGTCTGCTTAAGGATAACCTCATGGAAATGAGGTTAGAGTAATGTAGATAGAGTAATGTATACATTACTCAGCAGATAGAGTAATGTATACACTTGGCATTAGCAGCAGATTTTAAGAAGGTAGTGTCACAAGAAACATTGTTTTTGACTAATTTATGTATTTTGGTTTTCAATTAAATCCTTCTCAGGTAAATATGATAGGTATCATTAAGCCATCTAATTTCGAGAAATATTTGAAGAGAATTTTATTAGTGAATTTGTCACTTGTGTTCTAATTAATATGAATGCTGATATTTCGATTTGTATAATAATATTTAAAAATAATAGAATTTTTACATATTTCCTTAATTTAAAAAGTATTTTTTAATTTATAATCTTCCTAGGTCATGTATTATATTCTTATAACAGCAGAATGTTGTTCATTCCCTCCTCTGTATGACTCTTCATTAAATGGCATGCATAAGTAATTCCATTCAGACATGTGGTATTTATTTGTAAAAAGTACTTGTTTACAGTAAATGACTAACCGTGATGAGTTCTGTATGGAAGAGGCTGCAACATGTGAATAAGAAGGCTGCCAAATTCCAGTTTATAGCTTCATACCATGAATTGATGGTAGAAGGCACCCCAAAATGGTAAGGACTTAATTTTTTTTTCCCCTTTTATAGTTGTAAAACATTTGTGAGAATTGTTTTCATCAGATTTTAATACATAATAAAAAAAATTCAACACTGAAGAAGTGCAAGTTTTATTTTTTGCTGTTAACTGTTTGTTATATCATTTCCATCTAGAAATGCATCACATAAGGGATGGATAATATTTTGCATTTTCTACTATCTTCAAAACAAAACAATTTTCAGCATTGGAAATAATGGGCCTATGTGGTCCCCATTTAAAAAATTATTATCTCTCTTTTCTCTTAATGGGTTCCCCCTCCCCATTCCAGAATAGATACTGGTACCAGGTACATGGGATGAATGTTATGCCTGATTACTATTATTGGTCAAGGAACTCTCTGACTATTTTGCAGGTGTTCAGGATCGTCAGTTTCTGAGCTCTATGTAAGTGTTTTCTGTGAGGCCTGTTGCTGCAGGGTTCTTATGGAGGCTGTGTGGCACCATGCTGGTGGTTTACACAGTTATTGGGATAGCCATTAATTGTTCCATATGCCACATTTCTTTGACTTCCCGTCTAACTCTGTGTACTTTCTTAATCTTTTCCTTGTACGTTTTCTGGAGGTTGCTTGTGTTAGGCAATGCCATGTCAATGAATGAGGCTTATGTCTGGTCTGTTGTGCAGGATCGTCTTGTCTGTTATTATGGCATGGTCCCATTAGAGTTTGTGGGTAGTTGCATCTAGTTGTTGTTTGTTTGTTATTTGGTTTTTAGGAGCATTAGCAACTAAGACCATATTGCTCCGGGATATGCGGTGGTCATTCCCTGACCTTTCCGCATCCTCCGTATTTGGTGGTGACAGGCTCGAACACCGGTCTAATCAAGAAGCGTGTGGTATGCACTGCTGCTCCTTCCCACCTGGCTACTGAGGCGCATTGCATCTAGTATGGCCTGAGGGTTCATACTTGTAATACAATAAACTTTTTGATCAGCTGGTATTTTTGTGCTGTCTTCTGATCTTTTATCCTATCCCCCTGGTTGTGTCTGTGAGTATAATCTATCTGGGTGATAACTCTGCATCCTGTGGTGGTGTGCTAGACTGTTTCTGGGCCAGGTGGCATCATTGACGTGGGTCACCTGTCAGTCACTACAGGTCCTTGGCAATGTCCTTTAGTTCCTAGTGTTGATTACCTGAATGATGGCAGGCATGAATCCTTCGGTCTTGGGGAAGAGCCTTCTTCTTGAGAACCAACCATTCAAAGCCACCTTATATATGTAGTCTTGATGGATTCATTGAATGTCTACTGTGGAGTGTGTTCTTTGCCTGTCTTTCTGTCTTTGTTTCTTTTGTCTTTGTAAGTGTGATCTCCTTGTTGAGATTGAGTGTCGTGTGCTATTTGCCTATCTTTCTTATGGCTTGGATTGGTCCTGGTTTTCTTGTAAGTACTCCTGCAGGTTCTTAATCACATTCTTCTGTTTTTCAGTGAGGCCTGTTAAAAGCTCCCTCATTCTTTCAGTGCTTTTGTCAGACTCTTGATGGCTATCACATGGTTTGACAGTTCTCGGTCATCATTATCCTGGTCTATTTCATAATTTTCTCTAGGTCAGTATTGGTCCATTATATGATCCCGAGGAGTACTGGGTGAACTGTCTGAGTGAACTGCTCCACTGTATGTGTGTACATGCAGCTGAATTTCTTGTACCAGTATGTACCAGGAGTAGTGACCACCCAGGAAGGAAGAAGCAATCACATGAAGTGGATTATCAAAATGAATACATTCATCATGCAAGCATACTATGAAGTAACGAAGCTAGAGATAGGTAAAAATGTTTTAATCTGATTTACTTTATACACCATCAGGCATCTCTCATATTGCGGAGTTATACTTCATAACTGAATTGCCATCATTGCATCACCAGGGTACTTAACCACCCGCCAAAGATGGGCCAAATAGCTCTGAAACAGTGGTATCCGCTGAGAATAAGTAACAATAATCTTATTCATTACTTATTCGAGGTAGTGCAATATCATGGCAACTTATTGTGAAGGTATTCACACTATAAGATATAACGAAAACAATGCCATTTTTAGCTATTTTAGAGTGCTAAAATAGCTAAAAATGCTACTATTCACAAACTTGTATGTTATCCAGACATTATTGGAGTTCTTAGGCTCAACAAGACCTGTATAAATTACTGTCATTAACCACCCTATCAACTTTGTATTGCCAGCAAACTTAGGCATTAAAGTTAATATGCCTTCAATAGTATCATTGATGAAGATAGCTTCTGCAACATTTTAGAGGTACTACAGTCCCTGAATTCATTTCTTGGATGATAATGTTCTTATACTAGGACCTAGTATTAGAATATAGTTTACCGAAAATTAGTTCACTGTGATTGAAGGCTGTTCAAATTCTCTTGTGTGGTTACAATATAATTTTAATAATACTGGGCAAAAGACTTTATTAAAAACTACTAATGTAAAAGATCCTGTGACCTTTGATCCTGTAACCTTTGTATATGTAATGCTGGTTTTAGTATTTGCTGAGTGAAATGATTTGTATTTATTTTCCTTATGGAAATTAAAGTTTTAGATTGCTTTGTGAAAACTGATTTATATGTTGTCTCAATGAAATTAAAATTCAAATACACTGCATTTAAATGCTTTAGTATGATGTAGTATTGTGATTCATTGTGGATTATAGTAGATGACTCCAAGTTGCTCATTTCCCCTTGAGGTTGAATAACTCAGGTATACAATTAACTTAAAATATGCTTTATGATTCGATCCCATTGTCCTTTAATTAACATCTTTGATGGTATCTTTTAAGAAAAGCAATTTTTTTGTCCTCTAGTATTTAGATTATATTTATGCCTTCAGTAAACTAAGATACTGCAATATTTTTTCTCAAAATTAATCTTTTTAATAAATGGAGTTCACCAAAATGTCTTATTATAGGCAGCCCAGAAAACTGTGTGTTGTGTGGACTAGAAGAACTAGAAGATATTCAACTCAGGTACAGTAACTAAAATTTAGTTGTTTTCTATTATTGCTATTGACTTATCATCTCTGAAATTGATTATCTTTAGACATTTCTTTAGATTTCTTTGAGATAATAAGAAAAAGCAACCAAAATTTAGTTGTTCTATTATTGTTGTTTTGATATCTGAAATTTATAATTTTTAAACATTTCTCTAAAGGTTGGTTGGGTTTGAAGCTTCTTGTCACATTGACCACAATGGGCATAATATTCCTGTCTTAGGATGCTAGTAGACAGAAGTTTTTTTCTTTTTTTTTTGTGAGTGTGTAAACATTTCTCTAGTTTCCAGTGAAATTTGAACCCAGACCCTTCCTAATGAGTGGCTATCTAAAGGCATCACTGAAAGGCTCCATCTTATTTTGTAGATTGAGAGAGTTTAGAACTTCGTGGCTAGAGATACTTGTTAATAATAAGCAACACATACAAAGAAATATTCAATTTCAAAGGTTAATTTTGTAGACAATAGAACCTCATAAATTTGCTAACATTGGTACTTAATTCTTGCCAGATTTTTGAAAATTCTAGATTTCTGAAACCTACTGTAATACTGTGGCTACTGTATCAGCTGTTATAGAAACTGCTACAACTTAATGATGCTGTAAATGCTATAATACAATATACAGTCCTCATTAAGGACTGTATAAAAAGTAGAGTAATAGTTTATTTTGGAAAAAAACAACGGTGAAACATTACATGAATAAAAGGCACTAATTGCTTCTGAGAATTTTTAGAAAGCTACAGAAAGACACAGATGTCTATATATTTCTGTATGAATAAAAGATAAAAACAGCATACAGATTTCTTTAACAATTCTGGCTGGTATTAAAGTCATCAGATATTTGGTTGCCACTCATGAAAGTTTTTTATTTGCTGTTAAGTAAAATATTTTCAGGTATGGATTTTTGTGGTTCATACTTCTTTGAGAGCTGGACTATGTGTCAAAGAGCTGTGTTCAGTTCTTGAACTTCAGTTACCCCAATGTATTATATGGTCGGCTTGCCTCTGTGACCTTCCCTGCCACTGAGGTCTTAAATTAACCTGGCTGTAGTTACTCAGTTGATCCTTACCCCCCCCCCATGTGTATTGGTGAGACATTGACAATCCTCCAGTCTAAAGAAATTACTCCTGAACCTAATTATGTATTCATTATTGACCCTACACATGATCTTTTGCAACCTTTTTTTGACCTGTGAAATAACATTTTTACCTGTGGCATTACCCACTTTCGCACTCAGCAGTTGTTTTGTTAGACTCCCTCATATAATATCACCTATATTACAGTGAACAAGTATATTAGCAAAATATCCTCCCAACCCAATAGGGACTTTCTGCTTTTGAGATTGATACAAAGTATCTTTTACTCCAACAACATCCAAATTTTTTAAGATTCTTCCAATATTTTCATCAAACAAAAGTCCTCTAGTATATTCTTTTCCTCTTTATTTTTTCATATGAATAAAATTCCATGTCATCATCTTTGGATTCTTTTGGCTAATGTTTTTTATTAATTTGACTTTACCTGCTTAATCCCCCGTGCAGTCTTGTTACAAATCATCTTATAATTATTATATCAATCTGTGCTGCATGTCACTCTTGCCATGCTGCTTTTTTTTTTTTGTTCTTCCAATCTCACTAAATCCTTTTTCATCCATCTTGACATCCTCCTTACGTGGTAGCTTCTTAATGAAATATTTTGCATTAGTGACTTCAATGATGAATCTCTTGAATTACCCCATAATTCAACTGTGCTCTCACTCATATGTTTCTTTACAACTGATCGAGTCCAAGAACCTCCACAGTCCACAGTAATCCCCTTTCTTGAAATTTAAACTCTTACCCTTATCTGTTGACTGACCAAATCTCATTTGTCATTATTCACTTTAAGACATTATAGTCATTCATGACTGAAAGATTCTGTCTCATATTTATGATGTAATTTGGACAGTAACCAGATCAAGAATGTTCATGCCCTTTGTTATTCTATGTGATATGTTGATACAAATAACAACAATAAAGTTTATTCATAAAACTTAACCTACAGGTTGAGTTGCCAATCATGATATCCATTCACTAAGTGATCAGTTAATCTCCCATAATAAAGCATCAGATTTACTTGCCCATTCAAGTTGCATGTAGAGAGGAAAAAATTTACAATCAACTCAGGAAATTTTGACCTATATTTGTGGTCAGAAGGAGTTGATTTTTGTGGATATCTTATAGCTGCAAAAAAAAAAGGAAACACTGTACTACCTCAGTCAGAAGGTACTTATTATTCTGTTCAAACTGACATTAATTTTAATAGAGGGTGCCACAAGTTTTGACCCTCTCCTAATGGGTTTTCTTTAGTGTATTTTACAAGAGGTTGGTTCAGTTAATAAAGTTAAACAACTTACTTCGTGTTAAGAGAATATAATCTTAACATGAAATTAGTGTAAGTTGGTTAGGTCTATTAATCGGATCAATCTTTTAATTTGCTATTGGCTACATTTGTGGCTTTTGCCAATCCTTGTACAGTAATTTTTTAGAGATGTGTGTGTTTGAACCTTTTGTCCTGAATTTACTATTTACTTAAATTTTAAATGTTTGATGCACTTTATATCTCTCATAATGTGTAAATATTTCATCACAGGGTAATCAACAATTTACAATAACTGTATTACTTGTTTACTTGTCCACCAGTGAAGTGCCTGGAAGCACTGGAATGGTCATATGGGTAATGGGAAGCATTTCAGATAAATGACAGCATATTTCTTTATTTGAGGTGCAGATGCAATACTGATGAAACTCACAATGACACTGTTAGTGGTGGAAAATGATGCAAGGAAGCAAGCTTATTGATGACTGTTAGTAATCCTGGTTCTTTCTCTCTCTCTCAGTTTAACTCAAATTATTTTTGGCTGGTGCAGCAAAAGCCTCGTGCTTCCTTACACCATTTGACTAATTATAATAATGAAAACAATAATAATAACCCCCATGCACAAGCACACTGTGGGTGACCACCCAGATTTTAACCAACGTAAGCAGGGGTCGAGGTATGGTGCCCACACCACATGGAGAATGATGCCCCTCTGCGTTACTAGGCAATACTAGGTGGTAGATGACTCTCATCAACTGGAGCAATACCACCAATTTCCTTATTGGAGGCTTGAAGTGGTAGAACCTATATTTAGTCTCCAGAGCTAAGTTCCGGTCAACCCTTCCCCATCTCTTCCATCATGCAGTATGATTGGTGACTTTTGAGGTTATGATGGACATCATGGCGAGATCCAATTTTCCTTGCATTTCGAGGTTACAGCTCTAAAATGGTGTTCACAGGCCAGCCGCTAGTTAGTACACCGGATTGAACCTATTGGTAACTCTTTAGGAAGCTTCCGGATCAGCTAGTGTATAATCTTGCTACTTCTATTCTGCCAGATAGTGACTGGAGGGAGTCTGAGTAGTGTGTATGCGGGAATATTTTCAAGGCCATGTTATGTCAAGGATCTGGGTATATTCTTACCATGTGTATGCCATATCCAAAAATTTCATTACTTCATATAGCATTCCCCCCCCCCCCCCCATTTTTTCTTACTATTAAATACACCATGAATTGTCAAACTAATAGAGTAAGCTTAAGAACACTCATCGGTGAAGACAGGATATTAGAGCTGGAAAAGGATTGGAAATTGTGAATTGGAATATCATCGGTTTGGCTGAAACAAGAAGAAGAAATGAATCACTTATAAGTTTATCAAGTGGAAATCTGCTGTACACCAATGGAAACAGTGAAAGGAGTGAAGGTGGAGTTGGGTTTCTGGTCCATAAAGATTTTAAAAACAACATTTTGGAATTCAAAAGTACATCACCAAGAGTGTCAAGACTAATACTCAAGATTTCTAAGAGATACAAGCTAAAGATTATAATGATTTATGCATCAACATCGAGCCATGATGATGAAGAGGTTGAAGAAATGTATACCGAAATTGAGAATCTTCTAGATGAGCAGAAAACCCACTACACTATTATTATGGGAGACTTCAATGCTAAGGTTGGAAAAAGACAAAACAGCGCAGAAAGGGGAACAATGGGAAAATTTGGAATTGGTGAAAGAAATGAAAGAGGTGAAAGACTTGTGGAATTTGCAGAATCTCAAGGATTGTCAGTAATGAACATTTTTTTCAAGAAAAGGGTGAACAGAAAGTGGACATGGAAGAGTCCAAATGGATTAACTACTAATGAAATCGACTTCATCCTCACTAACAGAAGATATATTGTGAATGATGTTACTGTCCTGAATAAGGTAAATGTTGGAAGTGATCACAGAATGGTAAGATGTACACTTGATATAGATGTAGGAAAGGAAAGGAAAAAACTGACTCGAGTAAATAATACAAAGGTCTTTGAAATAACAGAGGAGGAGAAAAAGCAGTATGTACTGGAACTTAAGAACAAGTTTGAGCTTCTGCAGACTGCTCAGGACCAAGATATCGACTAGGAATATTACAACTTTCTGAAAGTGATAAAGCCCAAGAAACCTATAGGGAAACAGAAATCCAAAGAAGAAAAAATTAGTCAAGAAACACTTGTCATGATGAACCAAAGACGACAAATGAAGAGCAAGAAAAACACTGACAGGGAGAAAATTGAGTATACTGAGTTATGCAAAGCCATTAGAAAGAGACTCAGAGAGGACATAAGAAGATTTAACACAAGAAAAGTAGAACAAGCATTAAGGGAAAACAAAGGATTTAAATCAGCAGCCATGAGCAGTAATACAGAAAGACAAATGATACTGAAACTGAAGAATAGCGATGGTGTACTTATAAACAGCAGAGAAGGCATAATTCAAATAGCAGAAGACTACTATAGAGAATTATACAAGGAGCGAGGGAATGATACCAGCAGTGGGGAAGATGGATTGCAAAGTAGCAACACATACGACATACCCGATATTCTTCCTGATGAGGTAGAACATGCATTGAAGAAAATGAAGAATCGGAAAGCCCCGGGGGAAGATGAAGTTACTGTAGAGTTGTTAAAATTGGGAGGAAGAGACATAACACAAAAACTGGCAAGGCTCTTCACAAAGTGCATTAGAAAAGGTGTGATGCCTAAGCAGTGGAATAATGCAATCATAGTTTTGCTGCATAAGAAAGGAGATAAATCAGAAATTGGAAATTATAGACCAATTAGCTTGCTATCACACATCTACAAGTTGTTCACAAGGGTCATTACTAACAGATTAGAAAGAATACTTGATGAGAATCAACCGAAAGAGCAAGCTGGCTTTAGGACAGGATTCTCAACTATGGATCACCTTCATGTAATATCACAGCTAATGGAGAAAGCAAATGAATATAAAACACCATTATGCCTGGCATTTGTGGATTATGAAAAGGCATTTGACTCCATACAGCATAAGGCAATGTTTCAGGCACTGGAAAGACAAGGCATTGATACTCCATATATTAGGATTTTGAAGAAAATATATGACAGTGCTACCTCCTTTATTAGACTAGACAAAGACAGTAGGAAATTTAAAATTGAGAATGGAGTTCGACAAGGAGACACAATATCTCCGAAGCTGTTTACTGCTGCCCTTGAGGAAGCTTTCAGAAGATTAGACTGGTCGCAGAAAGGAGTCAATGTGAACGTAGAGTACCTAAACCATTTACGATTTGCAGATGACATTGTGGTCATTAGCCACGATCCCAACGAATTAGAGGAAAATCTTAATCAGTTATGCACAGCTAGTAAGGATTTTGGACTAAAGATGAATATGGCTAAAACAAAAGTAATGATGAACAAGTATGCCACAGAAAGGGAAATAATGATTGAAGGAGCAGTAATTGAAAAGGCAGAGTCATATACTTATCTGGGACAAGTCATTAGCTGTAATAATGATAAATGGCTGGAAGTCAAGAGAAGAATAAATTTTGGATGGATAGCATTCAGGAAATATAGTCACATACTGAAGAGCAATATCCCAGTTTGTCTGAAACGTAAAATAATGAACCAATGTATACTCCCCACCATGACTTATGGAAGTGAAACTTGGGCACTCACCAAAAGAATGGAAGAGAAGCTGAGAACTACACAGCGTGGAACGAATCATATTGGGAATCAGACTGTTAGATAAGAAGCGAAACACATGGATTAGACAACAAACACAAGTAAAGGACATTCTTATCAAAACTAAAGAACTAAAATGGTCTTGGGCAGGACACATAGCTCGAAGACATGATGACAAATGGACTAAGAAAATAACAGAATGGTATCCAAGAGGAGCTAGAAGAAAACCTGGAAGACAAAGGCGGAGATGGATAGATAAAATTCATGAGTTTGTGGGTAGTAAATGGATGGCCAGTGCTCAAAACAGAAGAAACTGGAAAGTTGCTGGAGAGGCCTTCATCCTGCAGTGGATTGAAAATGGCTGATGATGATGATCTGCAAAAAGATCTAAAAATCTCTCTACCTCGTTCTGTCAAATTCATCTGTTGTCTCTACTGTTCTCCTAACACCCCTAATCACTTGGAGCTCTTTGACTTCCTCTCTTTGCAACTTGACTTTCTCCCATCCAACTTTCCTAACAGTGGGGTAATTTACTTGATGATTTTAATGTTCACAACTCCATCTGGCTTCTGTTTTCTAGTCACACTGACACAGCTGGTCGAGATGCTGAGGCTTTTGCAATTACTAATGACCTTGCACAGATTGTTCATTTACCTACAAGAATACTGAACAATTCTAACCATACAGCCAACATGCTTGATCTTTTTCTCACAAACGATCCTAAGTACATGGTCGAAGTGAGTGGTCCTTTAGGCACCTCAGATCACAACTTTGTGATTGTTTCTTCTCCAATGGCACCTTTATCTCATGGCTATTCCCAGCCTCTTGTTGTTTGGAATTACAAGAATCCAAAATGGGAAGACCTGCGAGATTTCTTTTCTTCTTTTCCTCGGTCAAATTACTGTTTCAAAACTTCTAATGTCAACATTTGCTCAGATCGTGTCAGTGAAATTATTCTTGTAGGAATGGAATCCGTTATCCCACACTCCACTTTACAATCTCGACATTAATCTAAACCTTGGTTTTTCCAATAAAGGTGCTAAAGCTATTCAAGAGAAGAATGTTGCATATCGTAATTGGCTTCTTTCCAATTCTTTAGTTTCATTTTCTGCCTACACCAAAGCTCACAACAATTGTAAAGCAGTTATTAATCAGTCCAAACTAGATTTTGAACAGGCTATGAGCAGAAAACTTGCTTCTTGCCCTAATGGTAGCTGAGCATTCTAGATTCTTGCCAAAGCTATTGGCTGCAACTTTTGCTCATCTCTGCTCCCACCTCTTCAAAACCAGATGGTTCTGTTGTTACTTCAGCCAAGGATAAAGCTGACCTACTATCATCTCATTTTACTTCCAACTGATATATTAATGATCTTGGTAAAACACCTCTCACCATTCCCAACACGATCCATTCAATGCCTTCATTGGTCTTCCGTTAAAAGGATGTCAGAAGGATTATGACGAATATTGATGCTAAGAAAACTCCAGGTCCTGATGGTATTTCTCCACTTGTTCTCAAAACTTGTGCTCCTGAACATACTCCTGTTCTTTGCCGCCTTTTTTCACTTTCGTGTTCCAAAGGTGTTTTTACCTCTGCTTGGCTCATATCCAGCCAGTTCCTAAAAACTTGACAAATCCCTCCCATCCAGTTATCGTCCCATTGCAATTACTTCTACTTTTTCTAAAGTGATGGAGAAATCAATTAACTGCCAACTCTTAAACTACCTTGAATCCTTCCGTCTGATCAATGATCGCCAGTATGGATTCCGTCAGTGTCGATCCACTGATGATATTCTGGCATATGTTACCCATTTATGGACAAATTCATTGGAAAAGTTCAGTGAAACACAAGCAGTTGCTCTTGACATCTCAAAGGCTTTCGATCGTGTTTGGCATAAAAGTCTTCTAAACAAGCTTCCATCTTATGGTTTGCCAACTGTTTTTTGTAATTGATTATCCAGTGTTTTCTCTGATCGCTCACTGAGGGTGATGGTAGATGGCTCTCTGTCTTCTAACTTTTCCACTAATGCTGGTGTCCCCCAAGGTTCAGTTTTTTTCTCCCACTCTTTTCCTCTTGTATATTAAATGACCTTCTTCCATTGACTGGAAATCCTATCCATAGTTTTGACAATAATAGCACATTGCATTCCACTTTCCATTTTGAGAAACCTTGCCCTGCTCAATCAGCTTCAACTTCTTGAATATTCGCTACCAATCCCTTAAATGCTGATCTCCAGGTAATTCTCCAGTGGGGCAAAGACAACTTAGTTGATTTCAATCCTTCTAAAACTCAGTCTTGTCTTATATCTTGTGGGCGGGTTGTGGGGAGGACCCGTGGTGTCCTGTCGATGATCTGTCGAACTTTTGCGGGTGGAGATGGGGACATGATGGTCCCATTGTGTAGGGCTTGTGTTGGACCACGCTTGGAGTGCTGTGTTCGGTTGTGGGGACCGCACCTCGGGGGGAACGTCGAGCTTCTTGAGGGGGTGCGGGGATGGGTGGCTCGCCTCGTGGGATCGGCGGGGGGCATCCTTGTGAGGAGGGACTTCGAGTGTGTGGGTTGCGGAGTTTGGAGGCTGGACGCCTTGGAGGAGATTTGATTGGGATGTTTGATGCTCTGGGGCCGTCAGTGGAGTGAATGAGGATGAAGTTTTCATGATTGTGAATGATGCTGGAGCTGGGGGACATGGGTTCGGGTTGCAGGGGGGGGGTGTTTGGATTGGACTGCAGGAAGTTTTATTTTGGCCAGCGAGTTGTGGATTGCTGGAGTGGGTTGCCTTCATGGGTGGTTGGGGCCGGCGGTTTGGGGGGGTTCGGGGGTCGTCTGGATGGTGCTTTCGGGTGGGGGAGGCGCGTGGGATGATGGGTTTGATTTCCTTTTTTTTTTTTTATTAATTATTGTTGTTTAGTTGTTTGTTTTGTTTTATTTTTTGTTTTTATCATTGTTTTGTTCGGATTTTTTTTTTTTTTTTTGGCTGGTGCAGCATAAGCCATAGGCTTTCTTGCACCATGTGGCCATTACTAATACTAATACTATCTCGTAAAAAGGATTCTTCTGTTTCTCTGCTTATCTTTGGTGACATTCAGATTTCTAGGCAAGGTGATATATCTCATATCTCTCTTGTGGATTACCTTGACTTGTATTCTATTGGCACAAACACATTAGAAATATTGCTTCCTCTGCATCTAAAAAACTTGGTTTTCTCTTTCGCTCTCAGCATTACTTTTCTTCCGAACAGCTGTTCGTTCAGTACAAATCGCAAATTCGCTCTACCATAATATATTGTTCCACATCTGGGTCGGTGCCCCCAAAACCTCTCAGGCTTCTAGATTCCATTCAGAAAAGGCTAGTTAGGTTAATTAATGACTCATCTCTAACAAAGTCTCTCCACTCGCTGTCTCACAGACGTACTGTTTCTGCTGCATACCTTTTCTACAGATACTTCCATGGGCACTGTTCTTCTCAATTGGCTTCTATAATTTCTGCTCTCCTTCAAAACAGTCTGAACACATGCTGCCAACATCCATTTACTGTCCAATTTCAAATTCCCAGAACCAACTTTTCATCTTCCTCGTTTATTCATTCAACTGCTGTTTTCTGGAACAACCTTTCTTCATACGTATTTCCTGTAAATTTTAGTCTACAGAAGTTCAAGTCTAATGTCAACAAATATCTTCTTTCATCTTCTCAATCTCCAACCCAAGCATGGTACTAAGTATTATAGGTTCTAGTACCTCTTGTGTTTGGGGTTTTCATAAAAAAAAAAAAAAAAAAGCTTATACAGCATCAACCAAAAAAAAAAAAAACTACTCAACTCATCTGCCCATCCCTCTAATAATTTGTCTAATTTTTAAATTTGTACAAGCTCCTCACTTCATGAACACCAAATGGGATAGTATTCTAGCAATCAGTTACTCTCTGGATGAAAGCAAATTTTTGCACATCTATCCTGTGGCCATCCTTTTTCAGTTTATGTTCCTTTGTGTGTTGTTGAGAAAGAGTAATGATGCCATCAAGATTTAGTTTACTCAATCCATTTAAAGCATTAAACACTTCAGTCATGTCTCCTGAAAGGTGCCTAATTTCAAATCGGTGCAGTGTGCTGAACTGAAATATTTTGTGATAAAGGTACCCATTTGTGAACTTGACTATTCTGGTTGTTGTTTTCATCATCCATTCCAAGAGATCCATATCTCTTCTTAAAATGAGACTTCCAGACCTCTATGCAGTACTCAAGTTATGATTTTGTTATACAGTGGAATAATCACCACTTTCTTATCCTTACTGGCAGAATTCCTTTGTGTAACTGACTCTGCACTGCTCCGAAAACTTTGTCAGACTGTACAGTTATTCTTGGATCTTTCCCTTGTTCTCTACCGCCTTGAGTGTGATACCTTTAATTGGTATGTTATTCATAGATTACTGCTGCTAATATTTAGTTCCTTGCATTTAGCATTAGTTCAGGAATTCTCAACGGAGGCGATATCGTCCCCAAGGGAGCGAAAATTGGTTTTTGGGGGATGAAAAAATCATGGGTATTACAATGGTTTGTGGCTCTCCAAAGTTCAACCCTACCCGACAACATCTTATTCCTTAATATTTAATTTCTCTTATTTGGTTTTATTTTCCCCCGAGACAACTGATTTTTAACATATAGGTATATTATATTATATTAGGAGTGAATGAGAAATTTTGATAAAAGGAAGATAGTTGGTGTGATTTAATTCAACCACCTTTGCTTTTCATAGGCATTAAATGCCTAAGTGCTTTTAGAGGTAATGTCTATGCAATCCTTGCTGTTTGTGCCTTTCCAATAAATAAATAAACCATGCCCACCATGCTGCCGCCAAGGTCGCAGCTGCGACCTTGGCGGCAGCGTGGTGGGCATGGTTTATTTATTTATTTATTCTTTATTTTTCATTAGTCAATATATGAGGCGCAGATGGGATGAGGAAATGTTTCAGTCTATTGTTTCTACTTTCTAAGTGACAATTTGTATATTGATTTATTGTTTCCTTGCGGAAGTTGTTTATTTTTGATCCACATTGCTTTTGTGAATTTCATGGGCTATGAGAGTTAAATAAAAATAGTTTATATTTTATTATTTAATTCTTTTGTAGTTATTTAACCCATCATCAATCATGTCAAGTGCTGAAAAGAAAAAGCGTCGACAGTATCTGGATGAATATCTAGCTTATGGTTTTATTGGTTTCGACTCAAGACAGCCTAAGTGTCTTATGTGTAATAGTTTTTTTAAATGAGGCTTTTGAAACTATCAAGACTTTTAGATCACTTAAAAAAAGGAAACATCCTAATAAAGTTGGTAAACACATCAAATATTTTGAAATTTTAAAACAGAATTTTCAGCGACGTAACTACACTGTTACTTCCTTATTTAAGAACACACAAACAAATTATGATGGAATGATTGCATCTTATAAAATGCAGAAATCATTGCAAAAACTGGTAGTGCTCATACAGTTGCTGAAATTGTTATATGACCTGTATTAGAGACTGTAATTTCGACAGTGTTGTATCAAAATCCTTCCAGTATTTTAAAAGCATTGCCATTGAGCAATGATTCAATTCGAAGATGAATTGATGAGATGTCAGTTAATGTTGAAGAGCAGCTAATTGACAAACTAAAAATGAGAACATTTTTAATTCAGATTGATGAATCCACAGTTATTCACAATAAGGCCCTTCTAATGGCATATTTTCGTTATTTCGATGAGGATTGTAAATTGCAAGAAGAGATGTTGTTAAAATCTGTAGAAATCGACTGTACTGGAGCATTCATTTTTGCTGCTGTAAAAAACAAGTTTGGTGAAAAACAAGTACTATTGGAAAATTTGGTATCCTGTGCCACTTATAGTGCTACCTCCATGGTTGGAAGACAAAGGTTTTATAGCCCACCTAAAGGAAGTGTCCTGAAGTTCTTGCAATACACTTCATTGTGCACTGGCATCATCTGGTTGCAAAAAATATTAGTCTAGTTCTTTATCAATCTTTCAATATAATTATTAAAACCATCAATAAAATAAAGTCACACAGCAAATATGATAGCCTTTTCAGAAAACTTTGTGTTGATGATGAAGGCTTCTGTGAGGCTTCTTTTACATATAGAAGTCAAATGGCTTTTGAAAGGAAACTGTCTAACAAGATTTGTAAACCTTTTTGATACAATAATTAGTTTTTTAGAAAGCGAACAAGACACAGATTTAGCAAAAGAGATTAGCAAACCTAAAAATGAAATATACTATGTGGCTTGGATTTTTTGAAAACTTAATGAAGATCACTTTAACTTCAAGCAGTGGTGTGTTATACCTCCACAGTGCCCAAGGCAAAATGGAATTTGGGGGCCACGTCTAAAGAAAAAACCAATAAAGAACATTTTCAGTTTCATTTTATTGTGATAACAAATTATATGCCATAAGAACTAAATATAAAATTTCATTAAAAATCAGTAAAACCATTTTTTAAAAAAAACGTAATTTTCAAATTAATCTTCAAGTAAAGTTCATTGTCCTTGATAGGTAGAACATTCAGTTTCCAATAAATATCATTTAAAAATATTAGTAAAAAGCAGCAATGAGTTTTTGAAATAGTGATTTTGCCCCCCCCCCCCAGTCGGGGCCCTAGGCAGATGTCTTTTTTGCCTGTAGGATAACGTGCCACTGACTTCGAGGGAAATTAATTATGGTGATAGACTGAAAATGCGTATTAAAAGCCTTCACTGAAAAATTAGAAATATTTGAAAGCAATTTAATGAGAAAACAATTTCATGGTATGCAAGAGTTAGCTGAAATCAATGAATCTATCACTGAGACTGATCTGAATTATTCTTATCAATTGTGTTCTTTAAAAGGTGAAATGAAAAATAGATTTTTAGATTTATTTTCTTTTGAAGTGAAGCCATCGATGTTAGATCCAATTGGATGCAATGCCGGGTCTGCTAGTGAAGAAATTCAAGAACTCTTTGATAAAATTAAAATAAAATAAGATTAAAATTACTGTTTAAACCAAACAAACTGAAAACAAATATATTGTAGTTAGAATCCTTTAGTAAGGTAAACTAAAGTAAAAACAAACAGATTAGTACAGAAGCTCTGTATGTTTTAAACAGTAATTTTAATCTTATCATGAATACCAGATTCCGAGGCCTTTTTAACCTAGAACTCATTGAATTAAAATGTAATGAAGAATGCAAATATAAATTCGAAAAAGGTGGAATGGCTGAGTTGTGGGGATCAAAAACAAACTTCTTTGTTTTTTAACATCTTATATGGTTGAAAGTGGTTTTAGTTCAGTAAGTAAAATATTAACAAAGGAAAGAAACAGAATTGTTATATCTTCAAGAGGAGACAGAATTAAACTTATTAATATAACATTGAACTTTTAGCTAAGAAGCATCAGGCTCAGGGACCCCATTGAATAAAAAGAATAAGTATAAAGTATTTTCTTGTGTAAAATTTCATGGGGGGGGGGGGGTTTGTTAGGAAAAAATTGTCTAAAAAAGCACTTTGGGGGGCGATAATTAAAAAAAGGTTGAGAAACACTGCATTAGTTGAGGCATATGATGCACGATACTAAGTACTATAGGTTCTAATACCTCTCGTGTTTGGGGTTCACATAAAAAAAAAAAAAAACTTATACAGCATCAGCCAAAAGAAGAAGAAGAAAAGAAAAAAAAACACTTCCATTTCACCCATCTGGTCACTCCAAATGTTTGACTTGTTCAGCCTTAAATTTATTTAAGCTATCAACTTCCACAACAACAGATGGAAGTTTGTTCAAGCAGTCAACTACCCACTGGCTAAAGGCAAACTTCCGCACATCTATTCTACAACTGTCTTTCCTCAATTTGAATCTGTGCCCCCTCAGGTTCGTAATCTGAGCAAGTGGAAGAATCCCATCAGCATTGAGCCTGCTCAAACTATTCAAGGCCTGCCTTATACACCTCAGTCAGATCACCTTGCAGGTGCCTAGTCTCCAGATTCTGCAACTTACAGAACTTAAGCCTTTTTTGGTAAGAGTACCCCTTTGTTCCTCTCACCAATCTTGTTGCCCTTCTTTGTACTCATTCTAGCAACTCTACATCCTTCCTAAAATGAGGTCTCCAGACCTGTATGCAGTACTCAAGGTTTGTCCTGACCATTACCTTATACAAAGAGATAATCACCTCCTTGTCTCTTCTGATCACCTGGTTTTGGCACATTATAGCCTTAGTTGCTAATGTGCCAATAAAACCCAACAACCAAACAAAACCAAACCTTGTCTCTGCTAGCAAAATTCCTATATATCATTGACATGACTCCATGACCTGCTCTGGCAGCCTATTTTCAATGCTCAGAGAACTTCATATCTGATTGCACAATTACCCCCCTCGACGTGGGCACCTGTACGTGGTGAGGGGACCTCCCAGTGACGCTGCTGGACTTCCAGACTAGCATCACTGGGATCCAACGCCCACAGCCCAGGTTCCAGGCTTACATCAATGGAATCCGGCGTGTTTGCCGTGCGCTGGACCCGTGGAAATTCGGAAAGGGGGATCCTGGTGGTTGAGGGGCCCAGCTTCAATACACCACTTTGGCCCCTGCTTCAACAAGACGGGTGGTCCTGGAAGGCCCAGCTAGGATCAATCGGCTAGTAGGCTCGCCTACGAGGGTCAACCGTGTCAATGCCACGCCCCTACCCTCATGGTCCGAGGGACAGGATTCAGGCTGGCGGCGGTGCGGGTATAGTGTCTGGGTAGCCCTGGCGTTCCACTCCCGAGCGCATTTATTGCATGCCGGGTAGTGGGCGTCCCTTTGGGCTCCGTGGTGGGTGGGGAGCCCGGGCACTGAAAAATTTAAAAAACTTCATGAATCCTGATAAACATATTCCTTCAGGGGCCCCAACCCAGTCCCTATCTGAAAATAATGACAGAGAGGCAGATAGCATTATTGCTACAAAGAGGCAGCGAACCGAACTACCATCAGGGCCTGTCCCAAGGTTCTTAATAATGCATTCCACCAACGAAACACCGATTGGTAAAATGTTGCCCTTTTTTATACAAAAAGGGTTGGATGGGTTAGCAGGTACACCCAAGTCAGTTAAGAGGCTCCATTCTGGGGACCTCTTGATTGAAACAAAAAATGACAGGCAGTCTGAACATCTACTCCGAGTAACATCAATCGGAGGTATACCCATAACAGTGACACTACACAGAACACTAAATTCATCGAGAGGTGTCATTTCGGAGTGGGACCTTCTCAACGTCACCGAGGAGGAAATCTGCTCCGAATTAAAACCACAGGGAGTTACTGCCGTCAAGAGAATCAGTGCGCGAAGGGATGGAAAAATAGTTAAAACCAGGAGTGTTATCCTGACTTTTAACTCTCCCAAACCTCCTGATGAGATTAAAGCTGGATACATCAACTGTCCAGTACGTCCATACATTCCGAACCCTTTACGGTGTTTTAAATGTCAGAAGTATGGACATTCTCAAATGGCCTGCCGTGGAGTCCTTGCATGCGCCCGGTGCAGTGCAAAGGACCACGAAACAACAGCATGTTCAGCCACTAAACCCACCTGCATTAACTGTGAGGGAGAACATCCGGCCTATTCAAGGGCATGCCAGAGGTGGAAAGAAGAAAAAGAAATTCAACGGCTGAAGGCAGAGCTAAACATATCGTACCAGGAGGCAAGAAAAGCAGTGAAACCTCTTAACATCAAAAAACCTACCTACGCCCAGAAGGTAGCAGGGAGATGTTCGATTGGGACTCAGACGGACATGTCCGTCCCTCCAAAAGAATCATTTACTCCCATTGCACGTTATCTTTTAAGCTCCCAAAAACCTGCACAGAAGGACCAATCAGCTGCCACTCCTATATCGATACCTCCTAATGCTCCACAAGTAGCAAAAGAAAAGAATAAGAAAGGGGAAGTAACACCTAGTACCCAGGAAAACATGGATGTCGAGCAGAAGGAGGTACATGATGAGTCAGTTTTGGAACTCTTTGCTGAGGAAGAAATGGACACAGGACAGCGTCCATACTTCCCCAGGAAAGATAAATCCAAGACTGACAAAATTAAGCCCTCAGCACCTCGGAAGCCGCCTGATGGACCCACCAAGTCCAAATAATGGCTAAATTCCTACAGTGGAATTGTCGTGGATTCCGGCAAAATACTGACGACATCAAGGCACTCCTGCAAAAGCACAAACCAGTTTGCTTTTGCATACAGGAGACTTATTTAAAGGCAAATGCTGACCCCACCATGCATAACATTACCATCATTCGTAAGGATAGAATTGTGGATGGTTCTGCCCACGGAGGAGTCGCAATCCTCGTCGGCAACCAGATCCCATTTCAGGCTTTGCAGCTTACAACTAGCATTGAAGCTGTAGCAATTCGCCTTACAGTGGGGTTCTTATTAACTGTCTGCTCTGTTTATTTGCCACCTGGGATTGACATCCCCCAGAAAGACCTTGATGATCTTATCATGCAGTTGCCTTCCCCTTGTTTAATTCTTGGGGATTTCAATGGACATAACACTCTGTGGGGTAGTGCTGACATCAATGGAAGGGGGCGAGTCATAGAGCATATGCTCACTGACAATGATCTCTCCCTCCTAAATGTGGGAACAAACACCTTCTTCCACATGCCTACCCGTACATTCTCTGCCATTGATCTTTCTATCTGCTCCCCTTCTCTCCTTCCTCCAAGGGCACCTCTGTAGCCAGGTGGGAAGGAGCAGCAGTGCGTAGCACACGCTTCTTGATTAGACCGGGGTTCGAGCCCGTCACCACCAAATGCAGAGGATGCGGAAAGGTCAGGGAATGACCACCGCATATCCCGGAGCAATATGGCCTTAGTTGCTAATGCTCCTAAAAAAAAAAAAACCAAATAACCAACCAACCAAACCTTCTCTCCTTCCTTCACTTACTTGGGAGGTAGAAGAAAACCCATATGGAAGCGATCACTTCCCCGTGATAACAACCCTAACTAATGGTAGACCCTGTCTGCCATTTAGTTTACCGCGGTGGAAGATTGATCAGGCTGACTGGAATGCCTTTCAATATCTGGCAAACTTTGACATCACTACAGTCAGTCAGGAGCCAATCAATGAAGCAGTCATGTATGTCACAGAAACGATTGTCCAAGCAGCTGCAATTGCAATCTCAAAATCATCCAGCCGGTTCCCACTATTCCCCAAACCTTGGTGGAATTCAGAATGCACGGCAGCAAAAAAAGCACAAAACAAAGCATGGGGGATATTCCGCCGATATCCCACCACTGAAAATTTAATATCATTCAAACGTGCACGTGGAAAAGCACGTTATGTACGACGTCAGAGCCAAAGGAAATCTTGGATTCGTTTTACATCTTCCATAACTCAGGCTGCTAGCTCAAAAGTAGTCTGGGATAAGATCCGGAAAATGAAGGGAAAATATCCACCATGCCCTTCTGTGATCCTCGAGCATAACAGATGTCCAATTGCAGATCGAACTGCAGTAGCAAATACTCTAGGGGAAACATTTGCAAAAATATCTGCAATAACATCTTTTCCCGCAGAGTTTTTGGCCCTGAAAGAGAAAAATGAGAAAAACCCCCTGAACTTCTATTCAAAAGGGCTTGAATCATATAACAAGCCCTTTTCACAGGAGGAATTAAATGCTGCACTCTTTCTCACACACGCAAGTGCTGTAGGGCCCGATGACATCCACTACGAAATGGTAAAACACCTCACACCACAATGTAAGGATCACCTTTTAATTCTGTTTAACAGAATTTTTCTTAATAAACAATTTCCGGATTCCTGGCGGAAGGCAATCGTTCTTCCCTTCCCAAAACCAGGAAAGGATCCTAGAAATCCAAGTAACTACCGTCCTATTGCTCTGACAAGCTGTTTGTGCAAGATCCTGGAAAGAATGGTAAATTCTCGCCTGGTATGGTATTTAGAAACAAATGGTCTGCTTTCCAGGACACAGTGCGGCTTCCCAAGAAATAGATCCACTCTGGATCATTTAATCCGATTGGAAATGTCCATTCGTGATGCTTTTATTAAATCCGAGCATTTGGTAGCAGTTTTCTTTGATATTGAAAAAGCGTACGACACAGCCTGGCGATTTGGGATTTTAAAAGACCTCTATAACTTTGGTCTTAGAGGTAACCTTCCTCTTTTTATTAAAAACTTTCTTTCGAATCGCCAGTTTCAAATCCGTTTAGGATCCACCCTCTCTCGAGTTTTCTCTCAGGAAGAGGGAGTCCCACAAGGATCCGTTCTAAGTGTCACGCTTTTCGCAATCAAAATAAACTCTATCGCAGAACAACTTCCACCCACTGTAAACAATGCCCTCTATGTTGATGACTTTGCTATATTTTGTCATTCATGCAATATGAGGGTCATTGAAAGGCAACTGCAGAAAACCATTGACCATCTTACAGCTTGGTCTTTGGCTAATGGGTTCAGATTTTCATCACAGAAGACCGTTTGTGTACACTTCTGTCACAAACGTAATCTTCATCCTGACCCAGAATTAAGGCTTGGGCAAAATAACATCCCAGTTGTAGCAGAATTCAAATTCCTTGGACTTATTTTCGACAAAAAGCTGACATTTTTACAACATATTCGTCAGCTGAGGACAAGATGTGTCAAAGGGCTTAACATCCTTCGTGCCCTTTCGTCAACCTCATGGGGCGCAGATCGTGCTACCCTTCTTCGTCTCTACCGTGCACTTGTCCGTTCCAAACTCGACTATGGGTCTCAGGTCTATGGTTCTGCTAGAGACAGTGCACTTCGGTGGTTAGATCCAATCCACCATCAAGCCATCCGGACAGCCACTGGAGCATTTCGCACATCTCCTGTCCAAAGCCTTTACGTTGAAGCAAATGAACCATCTCTGTCTCTTCAACGTAAGCAGTTGTCCTTACAGTACGCCTTAAAATTAAAATCCCTGCCCGATCATCCCACGTGGCCATTCGTTTTTGAGCCGCGCTGGGAAAACCTCTACAACACCCGTCGGACTGCCAACAAACCTTTTGGTATTCGCATTCAAGGGCTGCTGAATGAACTAAACTTGTCGGTAGACAACGTTGCCCAGTCACCAAGGCAATTCTTTCCACCCTGGCATGCTTATTTTCCAAATTGCGACTTCTCCCTTAAGATCTGGGAGAAGGCTACTACACCGCCATCTGTCTACCAGCAACTCTTTGCATTACATCGACAGCAGTATTCTGACTTTCTGCCAATCTATACAGATGGCTCAAAGTTAGAATGTCATGTGGGATCTGCTGTTGTGTTCCCTCACAAAACATTATCCTATAAGATCCCACAAGAAACTAGCATTTATACTGCAGAGTTGCATGCAATACAATCAGCCCTAGATCACATTAAAAATCACGACTACCAGAGGTATGTGATTTATTGTGATTCATTGAGCGTATTACAGGCTCTAGTATCGGTGAGGTATAACCTTCATCCGATCCTGTCCAGGATCCGGAAGATTCTTTCTTCTCTTGAATTAGAATTTGATATTCGCTTCTGCTGGATCCCAAGCCACATTGGGATCCGGGGAAATGAATTAGCTGATACCGCTGCCAAATCAGCCATTTCCCTGGATAATCATTGCCTGTCAGTCCCCTATACAGACTACAGGCAAATAATACGTTCTAAATTACTCTCCCAATGGCAAGATTCTTGGCACGGACAGGCCACAAATAAATTACATCGCATTAAGCCTATAATTGCGCAATGGCAGTCCAGTCTACGCAGGGTCCGAAGAGAGGAAGTTGTTCTTGCTCGGCTCCGCATAGGTCATAGTCATCTAACCCATTCCTACTTGCTGAGGGCGGATGACCCACCTATGTGCGAGATATGTAATGTTATTTTAACCGTTAGTCATATTTTAATAGAATGTCCTGATTTTATAGAAGCGCGACGCTTGTATTTTACCGCTTTTAATAATGTGACTGAGCCATTTACACTCAGTCAGATTATAGGTGACAGAGACAATATGTCTGACGTTTTTAACTTTTTACAGTCTATTAATTTTTATACAAGAATCTAAGGTTTACACTTTTTATACTTTTACTATTCACCTTTTGACAATAATTTATTACTTGACATGGTAGCTTTGGCTACCAAAATGTTTAGTAGCGTTTTAAAATTTGACTTGGCGCATTATGGCCTTAGCTGCCAATGCGCCATAAAAAACCAAATCAAATCAAATCAAGCACAATTACCCACCCCAGGTCTTTTTCATTCTCCACTTTCTTGAGTGTAGTGCTACACAGCTGGTACTTTTCCCTTGGGTTACTTCAACCCATATGCAGTACTTTGCATTTGTCAATGTTAAACTTCAGTTGCCACTGCTCAGCCCATCTGCCTAACGTTTCTAGATCCTGTTGCAGTAGCATACTGTTTTTACAATCATTAACAACCCTACCTGCCTTTGTATCATCTGCAAACTTGGACATTAAGTCTGATATACCACTGCAGATGACAATCTGCAGTGGTATGTCAGGCTTCCTTACAGTTTTTTACAAAACATTAACCTTGTCAAAAAGTGCACAATGTTATTGTTCTTCTGATAGAATAATGAACCCAGTCTGACTAATTTATTTCTGTGTTACCCATTATATTGTTGGTAACTTAGGATTATTATTATTATTATTATTAGCCGTATGGTGCAAGGAAGCCAGAGGCTTTTGCTGCACCAGCTAAAAAAAAAAAAAAATTGAGTTATCCTGAGAGAGAGAAGTAGAAGGAAATGTAGTTGTCATTGTATTCGATGGAAGACTACAAGGAGAAATTAGTTAAATAAACAAAAAAAAAAAATTATGATATTAGGGTCACCCGTAAATGATTACATCTACCCATATACAGGGTGTCTCAAAAACACCGGCACAAACGTTCAGGGGAGGCAGGGAACATCCAAAGGAACGCGAATCGCACAGGAACCCATAACCGGAAACGTCACTGTAAGTCGGTACATGGCGCTGTTCATCAGGTCGCGAGAGGAAAAATTTCTGGTTTACTCATTCAAGCAGTTGTCGCCGCACAAAGAGCATGCATCGATATACAAACTGTAAGTTGGCAGACATGCACCTAGTGTATGGATTAGCAGAGGCAATGGATGAGCCACTCAACGAATTTATGGAGAACACTTCCCAGACAGACATGTACCGGACCACCGTTTCTTTGCACGTGTGCATCAAAATTTGTGCGATTATGGGTCATTTAGAGGTAACAGGAGTAGTGCGGGCAGACTACGCGAACTCCCGCCATGGAAGCAAGTGTGTTGAATGCCGTCCAGAATAATCCTACTACCAGCACACGTGCCGTTGCCTCTGCCATAGGAGTGTCTCGTTGCAGTGTACAGCGTATCTGGCACGACGATTCCTTACACCCCTTTCATCTCCAAACGGTTCAGTTACTGCTCCCCCAAGATCATCCTGCACGTGTGGCTTTTGTGCAGTGGTTTCTCCAAGAAAATGTTCAAGAATTTTTCAGCCTATGTTTTGTTCGCGGATGAGGCTTATTTCACTCGGGAAGGCTTATTCAATAAGCACAATGCTCATGTGTGGGATCACAACAACCCACATGGTGTGCAGGCCCCCATGCGGCACAACATCACTTCGCAATGAATGTGTGGGCAAGTATGGTCGGTTAAAGACATGCTTTAAGTCACAGAGGAAGGCATTATCCAATCTTAAGCTTAGCCCTAATTAGGCTTACAAAATTTTGAAATTTTCTTGGTGCATGCAAACATTGAAAATCTGCAAAAAATAATTCAAAATTGTTAATTTTTTAATGTCACCAATATTTTTAATATTTCCTGAACACAGCTGTGCAAAACTCACGTTCTATATTAAAAATATATATTTTTAATTAATTTTTGAAATTTAAATCTACCTTCAGATCTGTCGTCAAGCAAATGCTAATTTAAAAACTGTGTGCCTCAAGAAATGTTACAATTAGACTAGTGTCTAATTGTAACATTTCTTGTCTGTCAGTAACAGGAGATCGCTACATGAAATGTGAAGTGTGTGGATTAACAGTTTGATTCCAGACAATACATCACTGTCATGAAGATAGTGAGTATTACTGATGGGATGAAAGTGCACAGCAGTAAAACGAGCTTGCTATCAGTAACAGTGCAACAAGTGGTGAGCTATGAATATTTTAACAATGGGCTCGCATGCAGTTTGCCGACTTTTGAAGTGAAAATTTTTAGGTATGCCCCAGGTAGTTTTCACATGGGAGTAACTCGTGTCCATGGATTGGCAAAAATCATTACAAAAATGCGATATGAAATGATTCCTCCCCCCTCCCCCCACCATTCCATACCGGGCACGAGCTATGCAGTGCCATACATAGCAGCCCCGTATGATGCAATCAGTACCCCTACAATGTGGTTACAGTCGTATGCATGTTGCGTTTACATTTTAAATCGCTATATCTCAGCTTCTAGCAGATTTTAAAACTAAAATATTTCTTTTGTCATTCTCTACCATATTTCATAAAAAAATTTATAATTCAACATGCTGAAGACTAAATGTTTCAAAAGATTCTAAAGAAGTTTCACTTAACTTCCGCTATGTATGCTTGACACACACACACATACAATTTTTTTATTCTTCTTTTGTTTACAACTAGGGAAATACATTTTTTTATGATAAAATTTTAATATTGCAAATAAAAAATAACAAAATATTTCCATAACAAAAATAACAAAAAACTATCACAAAACATTCTAGAATATAAAAACAAATATTACATAAAAAACGAACTATTCTAGAAAAGGTACAAAAAATCACAGATTACATCAAAAAAATGATTGCACCAAAAAAATGATTCAAGAAAAATTTATTCTAAAAACTGCCTTATAGAATGTACATCTCTATTAATATTTCTTGTCAATCTTCTGCTTTGCTCAATAGCTGAGCGATGATTATGGAGGAACAATTCGATGTAATGATCTGGATCAAATTGAAGCAATGGTTTTCCGTTTAGATTTATGGTCATCATATCTGCAACATGTTTAATTAATTGTCAAAGATGTTCTTTTTATTGTTACAGTATTATTCATTATGCTGAAAGCTCATTCAGCTTCAGCACTGCTAATAGCAATGGTTTCAAGGATATTTCTGGAAATTTTTAATTGAAAAGTGAATTTTACTCGATTATAAAGATAAACTGTCTTCTACAAAATCTCTGAAATCATTAATTTTTAATTCATATTTTATTAGAAAACTTTCTTATTCATTTTTCACCCTCTTGCCACAGAGATGAAAGTTCTTCCATATTCTGTTTCCTGGTAGCATATGTTTAAAATTTCTTTCAATTACTTATCATTAATGATACCATTATTTTCTTTCTATAATTTAAAATTACTCTGTTGCATTAATAACCTATCATTTAAGGATAAAACAATGCAGTTTAATAATTTGTCATGAGCTAATTTTGTAAATGTGTTCTTACTTTTGATTTTGATTCCTTCAAATTCTTTTAACTTCAATACACTCAATTTTAGCTTCATAATTTTCTTCAGAATTTTTCAAATTATCAATAGCATTGATAGTTCCAATAATTAATTTATCTGCTTTTACTATAGTGATGCTGTGACTTTGTAAAGCTTCCGAAAGGTGAGTGAGCTCCTGCAAGATGTCGATCGTTAGTGCTAAATCCTTAAGAAATTTGAGATTTAAAAGTCAGTTTAATAATCACGAATATTTAACTTCTGATTCAAAATGTGTATACAAAACGAGATAATTCCTCCAAACCCCAATTTCTGTCCGCAAGCTACAAGTTGCCCATTGTGGCCTGAACACATGACCAATCTTCATAATTTCCACATCAAGTTCTTTAGCAAACATCCTAAAATCGTACTTATTTTTCTCGAGATATAATGAATACAGTTTATCTGTAAATATTTCAAAAAGATTCACTTCTTTTATATTTTTTATAGAATCATCTAATGCTAATTTCAAACGATGTTTGGAAATTGTAAAAGTCTGGTTGAAACACCGGACTTTTTCCCAGCATTACACTAGCACCATCTGAACCAAATCCAATAAGATTTTCTTTTAAATAATTTTTGGAAAACCATAGCTATTTAGAGCTGTAATTACACTAGCATGCATGCATTCAGTGGTTGGCTGTTCTAGTTCAATAAGATCTTTAAAAATCATACATGGCTCAGCAAGTTCAACACGTAGGTAAAGAATAAGAAACTTTGTTTAGATAATGTTGTTCAACTCATTGATTATTGTGCAGATTTTGGCATTCTTTTCTATTATTTTAGTAAAGATTTCCTTTTTTATTTCTTTTGAAATATGTTCAGTGATTCTAATGCCGAAAAATCTTGAATGCAATGAAACTCCTATATCAACACCATTTTTCCTTTTCCATTTTCTGTTATTCAAATTCTGCTGGTAAGTTAGACATTGGCCGTTTTTTGTTTTTTTTTTTTTTGTTTTTTTTTTTATGAGATTGTACACAGAATTAAAAATTTTGGCAGTTGTTTGAATTTCTGTATTATTCAGTTTGCCAGTGACATTTGCAAGTACATGCCTTTGTGATTCTTCATTTGTTTTTAAGAATTTTTTATGTGCCACTAACTCATCGTGAATGGATAGTTTTTTGAGTAAAGATGCCTGTCTGCTATTTTTATTCTTTCCATTCGGTTCTGCCTTAATTTCCATACATTCGTTTGAACCAGGACAATGTTTTTCTTGTTCAGCACCTAAGTTTTTATATTTAGCACAAACAGAACAACTTAATTTTGGTTGTATAGCCATTTGTACTGAGTGTTAAAAAAAAAAATTGCTTGTTTCTCATTCCAACAATTGGGTAGTTGCCGTTCCACTTCATAACTAACACAGTGATCATTTATAATATCTTCATTATCAATGTTTATATTCTTATAATTATTTAATGAAATAACTTCACTGCGAACATCAATTTTCTCGATTATACTGGCAGAATCCATAGAAGCAATTTCTTTTTTTTTTTCTTTTCTTTTTTTTTTTTTTTTGTCTTTTCCAAAAAAAAATTAATAAATTGGACTGTCTTTTCATGGCCAATTAATTTAGAAAAGTGCTTTAAAATTTTATATTAAAAATTATAGATTTTAATAAATACTTGCTAATGAGCAATACACAATACACTTCTCTCTGGCACCGAAACTCAACTGATGACTTTCTCTGTTGCACCTACTCTCATGCACAGATTGGCTTATCTCATTTGCACACTTATCTCTACCACTTGGCTTATGACAACCGTCTGGATAGGCTACATGAAACAGCGTGCTGAGTGACATTTCACAGTGCTGTTTGTTTTCGAATGGAAGATACTCACTCACTAGACAATCCTATGCCTGGGGCAAAAGTAATATAAGTACACTGTCATTATCGGTGTAAATACACCATATGGGTAAACTATGGTGTATTTACACCAATATTATATAGTTAATTTCAACCTATAACATATTATGCCTTGTGCATTTAGTCTTCAAAATATTATCATTATCTTCACCATTTGGCATCACTCATATTGTGGAATTAACTTCGCAACCCTGATGGCATGTTTGCATTATGAAGGTACCTGCCTCCCCACAGATGAGTGAGCCAACAAGCTCCAAAATGTATCTGGGTGGTGGTGTCCACTGAGAATAAATAACAGTAGTCTCTTCTACTAGAGAAGCGTTATTTATTCGAAGTAGTGCGATACCTGGTATCTTGTTGTGAAGGTAGCCACAATATGAGATATAATCAAACAATGCCGTTACTCTACTTATGTAATTAAATTTATGGGTAAACTGTTGTATTTACAGTGATATTATATATATAACTACAAAGGGAAAATATCACAGATATCATAGATATTTTACGTTTATATATCTAGAATAAAATCATAGAAACAAAATATTGCAAAATATAATATAGAATACTCTTAATGTTATAACATAAACTAAAAATATACAATGAAGATCTATTTTTTAATTGAATTTTTCTTGCTTTTCCCGAAGCAAAATCGTCAATAATTTTATCATAGTTTATGTTTTATGTAACTTGACTTTTATTGGATATAATTCATGTGTTGTTTAGTAATTCTTGTCCCATTGTTGATCTAAGGTGATTTTTTAATTAATTTAAGTTTACCAAAGGACCTTTCACAAGACGCTGCTGTTACAGGCTGGTTAAGAAAAAATCGCAATGCTATTTCTTTTTTGGATAAGATTCTGTTAGACAATACTCATAAAAATGATTCGGAGAGGTTGCAGATTTTATATCCCGCAGAATTGATAAAACACCATTTTTGAAACTTTCAATTTCTCTTGAAATATCTGATGCATTTAAATCTTTGTTGTATTTTATTGCAAGGTCAGAAGCAGCCTTCTGCAAGTCCTATATTAATTAAGTCATTAATATTTGATGTTCTTATTAAGCCATTAATAAGCACATCCAAAGCTATTTCATTTCAATACAAAATTGTTGTTCAACAGGTAAATTTAAATTGTCGGCAAATTCGTCAAGTGTCATTTTTTCCCCCTTTCTTTTTCTTTCTTCTGGAAATGTAGCCTGTATGCCCATTTTTTCTCCTGTGGTGACAACGTATCCAAAAATATCTTGAAATTCATTTTCGGGTATTTCTTGGAGATTTTTTTATCAATTTGCTTATTAATTGTTAAGAGTTATGCATGCAAAGCTTTTTAGCTTACAATGCTTTATTTACACTGTCAACGTTATGAAGAATTTGATTCCATATAGCCAGTCTGCATAAAATTGGATAGTCTGTTTGTACGAGCAGACTTTGAGCAATACAGATAGGTTCCACATTTGCAGATGTGTCTTCAATATTAATTAAGACTTCATGAACTTTTGTTATTTGTAAGAACAAAGATTTTATGGCTCTTTCTTTGGACAACGATATTGTGTCTGTATGTCCTTTAAGTGAAATATTCAAAGTATTCATTAAAATTTCCCACTGACTAGTGGAACAAGAAAAAAAAAAAGTAAATATTCTTTGAACAATGTCAAAAAAACTTATCATTCCAGTCATTATTGACTGCATGTACACCAGCTAAATAAAGACTAAGTGGCGAGAATGGTACAAACTTTGCAATTTCTTTTTATTATTATTATTATTATTATTATTATTATTATTGGTTGTATGCCAATTATATTTTGGAACGTTTATTTCACAGTGAAGGCCTTGATGCAATTTCAAAATCTACCAACATTTCATCTTCAGTAAGTTTATTTAATATATCAGTTGCCTTCATTTCTCACCCCCCCCCCTCAACATTGCTGCTGTCAAAACTGTCGGAATCAATCGGATATTCAGCTATTGTGACCATGTAAACTTAGATGGGAGAAATTTATTGGAAGGCATGGAGCACTCACTTCTCTGAAAAACAGATTGACTACTTGCTGGAGTAAAGGTGAACCATAACACAGGTTGACCAGATGCTCTTATACACTGGTGTTCAGAGAAAGTGCATCACCTAGGAATTGCAAATTTCTAACCCTATTTTGGGATGGTATGTTACATTAATGGCTAGCATTGCAAATAGAAATATAAACAAAAGATGCTTATTAATAGTTAAGGTAAAGCTAAGTAATATTTGACAGGTCTTCTTAAAAATATTCCAAATGAGCATTTGCAACCTTTATACAACAGTTTTGGTAAACACGACAATTATGGCTGAAATGTTATCAGAAGTCCTCAGTTTGCTTCAGTTTATCATTTTAAATGGAAAACAAAATGAAAAGTTCACCAAGTGCAAACTAATATTTAGTTGAACCAACTCTGGCCCTGGTGACAGCAGCACACTGTCGAGGCATTGACAAGATCAATTTCTGAAGATAATCAACTGATAGTTTGCGGTTCCAAACATGAATTATGGCTCCCTATAGTTTACAAAGTGTCTTTGGTTTCTTTCTGGCAACTGCAGATTCCACACTATGCCAACAGTTCTCTATAGTATTCAGGTCTGGGCTATTTTGTAGCCAGCAAAGAGTTGTAATGGACCGTTCTTCCAACCATTTTTTCTCCTGTAACAAATATAAACACATTACCGTCGAACCTCTAATACAGAAATGAAGCTAAAGTAACTACAGAAGTGCCTACTTAACACTTTTCACCCAATGACAAGGAGCAGAGTCATCCTGAAAGATGCAGTTACTTGGCAGGTTGAAATGGTCTCTAATGGTTGGCAGCAATTTGCCCTCCAATATAGCCAGGTATCCATTGGCATTTACGGAACTTTTTATAAACTGCAGGTGATACTAAATGCACCCCCATATCATTTGGCTGGTAGAGAATTTCACTGTTGACACCATAAAGTCTGAATGGTATTCTTCACCACGTCTATGGCGAATTGTTTGTCTCCCATCAGAGCCATGCATGTTGAATTACTTCTCATCCGAGAAAATAACTGACTTCCACTGCTTGGGGCTCCATTTGACATGCTCCTTACAGCAGAACCAGTATTCTTGAGTTTGGAAAGAAATCTGCTCACTGTCGACTGATTACAAAACACTATAAGCAAGCAATATGATGGGAAGAACATCCTTCCTCACGTAAAGCAGCAATAGCACTCTTTCTTTGTGGCGTCAACTGCATGTAACTCGCCATCCTGACACAAGCAAGGAATGATTGCCACCCTTGCAGATCGTGCTTATATAGCTGAAAGTGCTTATATATCACCTATGCATATCAATCTTATCTGATGCAATCTGTAAGAAATATTGCCATCTACTTATGTTATTCGGATGACAATTACAATTTTAAGGGGTGATGCACTTTCTTTGAACACCAGTGTATGTGTCAGTAATGTACCTTAATCTTCTGACTGGCTATGGAAAGCATATTGACTAGCACAACTTCACCGTATGTGGGACAGGTAGCTTCATAGGTTTTATGGGCACTACTAACATTGCAGAACGGTAATCCCTTTAACCCTTAATTCGCACTTTCTAATTTCCTAAAGACCAGAGGTGGGAATAATGCGTACAAAGTTAAGTCTCTGATAATCCATTCGTTATATGGAAATTTTCTTCATTCTACAGAAACTATTTTAAACGTAATTACCAAGAGGAGAGGAATTCAAAAAAATTCACTATAAAAAAGTTAGTTAAACAGAGATCTGAGTAAAGGTTGAATGTAATTAAATCAAAAATGAAGCAATTTTAAAATAGATAACTGGTCAAGTACACCACTTAAAATGCTGTGCCTGGGGCTGGCATCCTTCTCACCCCACCATAGTTCCAGCTCTGAATACTCAGTAATCGAATTCAGGAGGATTTAATTTGTAACATAAATGGTTGTTTCAACAATGGGCTCACAAATTTTCAAAAAAAATAACATTGCGAGCCAACTATAGCTCACCACTGAGTACAGCATGTTAGTAAACACTTGTATTAATTAGTTAAGCTTAATCATGAATTTTTCCTAATTGTGCAGTAATTAAGAGACATTTCTGGAATTTTCAATAACATAAATATTGGCATTCAAAGAAAACATTTTTAACAATAGCTACTAGATGCTTTAGTTGCGTGGACAGAGTAAATGCAGCCAAATATTGTAAAGGTTGAATCAATCCCTTTTGACTTAGTCAGGGTTAATAGAGCATTAAATGACAAACAGCGGTGTCTGAAAAGGTCTGAATTGTTATTCAATAACATTGCAAGAATACCTCTTCAAAAATCTTTGTCACACCACAAAGATTTTTGAAGAGGTATTCTGCCACAAAGATTTGTGAAGAGGTATTCTTTTTAAAAAACAATTTTATCTTGATGAGAAGATTAAATGTGAAAAAAAAAATTAGCTTAAAAATTTTAAATTTTTATTTGATAAATGAAAACTGACGAGTTGGAAAGAAAGCTATCGAAAATTTGATATTTGTTACCTAATAGAAATATATTGAGTACTAAATCCCTAAGGTTTCACATTTCTATCTATTGTATAATATTTTTATCATCCAAAAGGATTCTTTTCTTTTTTTTTCTTTTTGACAAATTTACTAAACACAAGCATTGTTCACAGTCTGCTTTTAAGACCCTTTTTTTTTTTTTTTTTTTATCTCCAGAGTAATGGTTCTTAACTGAAAATGTATCACTAATGGATACATTGCTGTGCTGTGCTAATCACATGTAGAGATTAGACAGGCTAGTAGCAGGGCCATATAAATAAAGTTTTGGGAGCCAGAAAAACTTTTCTGTGAACAAGTAGTTGAGAACCTTTGCTAGTGTAATGCTGAATACTGTATACTTGTAACAGTGGATTGGGAACAAAAAAATTGTTGAGACATCCACATATATGGTAGATTCTTGAAAGAGGATTTTTTTTTTTTTTTTTTATCATATCAACATCAGTACTTCTTAAATGGTTAAGAAGTTGTGTTGAACCCATTCAATGAATTAAAGTAGAAACATTGAGGATACAGGACAGAAACAAAATATTGGCATAGCTGATATATTCAGATGGTTAAAAAAAAAGAGTTATATAATGCTATGATTTAGATAAATCACTCGCATTTGTTAAATGAGCTATTCTTTTAGTATCATTTATGATTATTACATTATAAAAAATGGTGCTCGTGATATTTTAAATAATTTTAATAAATTTCAAATTTTAAAAAATACTGTAATTGGCATTTTTTTGTGATATTCTATCAATTTAAATTCTAATATTAGGGGAAAAAAAATTTATTACAGTTGCATGAATGGGAGCCTACTATTCGCAATCCGTATCGAGGTCTTGTCATATGGGTTGTTCCAGAAAACGTAGACATTAAAGTAACATTGTTTAAGGATCCACGGAGTAATGAATTTGAAGATAAGGACTGGACTTTCATTGTAGAAGATGTAAGAATCACAAACATTTCAAATCCTCTCTCATTCAAAATTCAATATGTTTGTTTCTTGTGTAAATATTTTAAAACTAAACTGATTTTTTTTCATTTTCTGTTCATTACATATCATATTATTAAAATTCTCAACCTTATTACAAATTTTTATTTAGTTTTTCTTTTATTTTAAATTGTTAAATCTGTTATTTTTTGTTTCATGTTATAAAATAAACAGGTATTTTTTTTATCACTATTTGTTAAAAACAAATAATAGAGACTAATTTTGGAGGTAATATGCCTCATGTCATTGTAATAATGTATTCTATGATGTTATTTTGATATACAGTAAACCCTCAGTAATCCAGCAACACTGGGACTGGACCTTGCTGAATTTTTGAAAATTTCAGATTTTTGAAACTTAACTATTCAGTTCTCGAGAAAGATTGCAAAATATTCCAACATGGTGTCAAGGTTTTAGAATTGTTAACTGAAGACCATGTTGGCAGTTTATTTTTCCACTGTGATATTTTGGTTTCTGATGAAATCAGCTGGTGATTTGATTGTTGGGTATGCGCATTTGTTTGTTGTTAATTTTGTGCATGCGTTTTAGCAGAATGAAATTAATAGCCATATATGATGGAACTTTTTAATCAGAGCCAAACAGTCTATATAGCAAGTCTTCTCAGTATTTTTCAATTTTGTACACCTAATTAAAAACATGTTTGTGTACCACCAGAGTAGAAATTTATGGAGTGCTAGAAGATTAGGGTTTGAGTTTAAGAATAAATATTATTATAAAACTTAATTAAGTTAACCCACCAGCTGCCACTTGGCATATGCAATATGCCAAAAATTATTTAAATTTAGGAATTGAAATATTTATTACAGAGCTCTCAATAAGAATTGTAGTATTCCCTCATTATTGGTTTAACTTTTGATTTATATCATTAATTGTTTTGTTATTGAAGAAGGTTTCCTATATAAAACATAACCCCGGGGGCTCACATCTGGTGAGTATGGGCTTGGCAAACCCATGGTCCTGAGCTGGATATCATCATTCTTCTCTTTCGTGGTGATGCCTTTCTAATTCTCTCTCTCTCTCTCTCTCTCTCTCTCTCTCTCTCTCTCTCTCTCTCTCTCTCTCTCTCTCTCTCTCTCACACACACAGGTAACTCAGGATTTTTTTTTTTTTTGGCTGGTGCAGCATAAGCCTCAGGCTTCCTTGTAACATATGGCTAATAATAATAATAAAAGGAAAATGATTCTTTAGGCTTTGTTATCCCTATTCTTTCATATAATTACCAAGTATTGCAAAACTAAAATTAAAAGTTAGTGGCATCTCTTCCAACCTGGTATTGTATGTGCTGGTTTCCTAATTAATCTCAGTATTGCCCAGTATGAAAATAAAAAAAAAGAAATTTATCTTTTGCTTTCAGTAGTGAAAAGCAGAATTAAACTTATTTTTCCCATCACTAATGTGAACAGTTTGTGCCAATTTGCCAGCAATAAATAATATACACCGATGAGCCAAAACATTGACCACCTACTTGATATGATGTTGGTCCTCCACATGCACCCGGCAAGGCATGGATGCTACAAGATTTCTAAACGTGTCTTGTGGTATCTGGTACCAATACGTAACCAGCAGATCCTTTAACTCCTGTAAGGTCCATGGTTGAGACGCCGCAGATCTGAGTTGCTGTTCCAACACAAACTACAGATGCTCGATGGGATTGATGTCTGGGGAATTTGGAGGTTAGGGCAATACCTAGAAGTCTTCCTCATGTTCTGTGAACCAGTCTCAAACAATCTGGGTGGTGTGGCATGGCACATTATCCTGCTGAAAGACGGCACCGCCAGAGGGGAAGACCATTGCCATGAAAGGGTGTACCTGGTCAGCAATGATGTTTAGGTATATATTTTTATTAAACATAAAGGCAGTGCCCAGAACGTTGGTTCAAATCCGCCTAACTCTCAACTGAGTACCTTACAAGCTTCCTAAAAAAAAAACACAAAATTTTGAACACTAACAACTAGTCCAGGTCTTTACAATTGTGGGTACCAAGCGCTCTAACATTATACTTCTGCAACTAAATATCGTCAAGGTCTACTTGATAAAATGAATCTTCATATTTCCAATAGTATCTTCAGACAAGAAACAAGGTATAAAAGGAATTTGCCGCACAAACCAGATAATAAGTATGCTGTTGACTGTTTGAACGATATCTTCTGCCACGTAAGAATTTCATTCTGTGAACTTTGCACTTTCGAAATTGACGAAGCTGATCGTCATATTGTTCAAGAAACAGTTTCATACCATAAACATCTAAGATTAGACATCATTATATAAGCACTTTATAAGGTCAAGATCAGCCATAATAAAATTATGTACAAGGAAGATAACCTCGTGGAAGCATGGCTATTAGAACTTTGATGTATGATACCCAATAATGTAAACAGAACACATCATGCAACAAATTAAAAATAAAATATTAACAGAACCTGCAGAACAACAAAATACTAACATTAAAAAAATAGATAAATTATATTATGTACAGCAAATGGAAACAGTCTCGATACACAGAGTCATGCATCCATGCAATAGATAAATAAAATAAAAGCCTGTATAAGGTGAAAAACTTACACATCATAAAAGTAATAACAAAAATTTATAACATCGAAGTCATAAATTAAACATTATATAAAACATTTAATATTAAATTAAACTTCCAATCAGCTACAAAAATTTCACTTTTAAATAACTAATGCATAGTAATTTAATGAATAAATCAATACAAAAGACCCAAAAACATAGCTATCAATAAAACTAAATAGTAAATCCACCAACATATTTGAGTTAGTCAGACCGTCTCATTCAAAGTTTGTTCATCTCAAACAAACATCCATTCCTGCCCTAAAGTCATACTCCCAACATTGACCATTAATCTTTCTCTAAAATCACTATATAATGTACAGTCATAAAGAATATGTTTCCATTCTTCTAAACAACCACATCGACAGAGATCCGTTTCAGACAACCGAAATTGAAAAAGTTTCGCGTTTAAAGAACCATGTCCAGTAAGTAAATAGGACGTAAAGAACCATCTCTAGTTCTTCATATTCAAGAAGAAAGTAACGACAGGAAAAAATGCTCTGGTAACCAGACCCTTGGCAGTCATGTCCCATCTAGTTTGCCAAATATTAATCAGTTCATTAAAACATCTAGTTTTTTCATTATTAATATATGCCACATAATAGCCACTGCTGCTAATGCACCAGTAAAATTTCAAACCAACCTTATTAATATCAGCGTCAGTGTTGATACTTATCCCAAAATTTTCAGCTGATTGCCGTTTACGAATGCAGTAACATAAACCTGTAAAGCTGGTGTAGAAACAGTCCTGCATACCCTCAGTATGACCAGAAGCATGGTTCACCGAATGGAAATCAATTCTGAACTAAACCAGACAGTGCCAACCCTATGGAACCATACTCCTGAAGCATAGGTGACTATATGGAGAAATACTGCCTTATAATATATCGACATAGTTTTACGAGACAACCCCCAATCAGTACATTCTATTCTAACCAATGCACTAGTAAATCCTTTAATTTTCGTGGCAATATTAAATAAATGAGAATGAAAATTTAGCTTATTATCCATGGCAATCCCTAAATATTTTAATTCTTCAACCATTGGAAGTTGTTTGATACTAATTTTTATGTGAAGTGGATGATTAATGTCGTGTTTAGAACCAAAGATCATCATTTTCGTTTTATTAGGACTAATCACTAATTTATTATTGACAGACCATTCTAAAAGATCAGCAAGAACATAATTTGCGGTATTTTTCAAAGCCTGACGAGAGTTTCCATTAATCAGTATGGTAAAGTCATCTGCATATGCAATTATTTTAGTAAACTCAAACTCTCGAAATCCAATCCTGCAGAACCATATTCCATATAAATGGGCCTAATATTGATCCCTGAGGACAACCTCTCAATATCTCCCAAGAAACCTGCATATGCCTTGTTTTGACCACAACAGATCTATCAGAGAAATAGTTCCTAAAAAGGTAATATATTTGCTGTGGGTAAAATGAGCTGCCTGAAGATGTTCCAGGGTGCTTTCCCACCATAGGGAGTTGAAAGCGCCTTCAAAGTCAATAAAAATTGCCAACGTTTACTTAAAAGATGAATTTTTAATATGAGAAACTAGTTCCACCAAAGCATCCTCACATGACTTGCCAACATGAAATCCAAATTGGTTAGAAGCTATTAGATTCTGAGACTGTAATAGTTCTAAAAGTCGAAGAGCCATTAGTCTTTCCAATAGTTTCCCAAGATATGCCAATAAGGCGATCGGACGGTACAATCTAGGTTCTGTTAATGGTTTGTTAGGTTTACGAATCAATTTCAACAAGGCTGTCTTCCAAACAGCTGGGAAAATACCCTCCAATAAACATTTACTGTATAATAACATAAGAACCTGCATTCATAATTTAATAAATCTCAATATAAAAATATTCTTCACCTAGTCCAAGCCTGGACACTTCGTAACATTAAGTTTCCTAGCAACATTACCTAATTCATCAAGAAGGAATGGTCTCTCCAGAGAATCAGAAATGTATTGCAAATTGTCATTCCGAATTCTAGAATGTTTCTCAGAATCAGCAACAGGATCATCAATGGGAAATAATCTGTCCAAAATATGGTTCCCCGTATTGTTTCCTCTGTATTACAAATAACTGTTCAAAAAACATTAGTATTAACAATTTTATTTCTATTAATTTTGTATAGAAGTTCCCATGGATTCTTATTCCCAGAGGTTTGAATAAAATTAGCCCAACTTGAACGTTTCTGAGATGCAGTAGGTTTAACATAATTCTTTTTTAAATTAATAAAATGCCAGTAGAAAGGTTCAACCTCGTAAGATGGCAAATGGCAGTGACGTCGATATTTCCACCATGTCTGGTGCACCTTTTTATGCAAGAAAAAATTCATTTGACCACCAGAGACATGTACGCTTGGTTATAATTTTCTTACAAGAAGACTTATATGCAGCTTTTGCCAAAGATTTTTGAACCATCTCAGCAATTTGAAAGCAGAGAAGTCATTAAGATCTTGCAAAGAATCTTCAGGATAATCCAGAACTATATAGGTATCAAAGGCCATCCAATCTATATTTTTAATAGAAAATCTTATCAATTTTTGAGTAATTAAAATTCTGGAATCAGTAGACAATACTTCTACTATATTAAAAAGCAAAACCCGGTGATCACTGACTATCCAATGAGAAACAACATCTCAATTTTCAATATTAGCACCAAATGCCCTATTAACAATAGTAATGTCAGTGTCAGTTTCCCCTGAATAGCTTAGAATATGTGGTGAGCACATGAGGTTTGTTAATTACTAACAAATTGTCTAATAATGAAATCTTCCAATAATTGACCATGTTATTATTATTATTAGCCATATGGTGCAAGGAAGCCTGAGGCTTATGCTGCACCAGCCAAAAAAAAATGAGTACCCTCAGAGAGAGAGAGAGAGAGAGAGAGAGAGAGAGAGAGAGAGAGAGAGAGAGAGAGAGAGAGAGAGAGAGTGAGTGAGTGAAGTAGGAGGGAATCACCAAAAAAGAGAAGAATGATGATATCCAGCTCAGGACCCTGGGTGTGCCAAGCCCATACTCACCAGATGTGAGCCCCTGGGGTTAGATGTTTCAGCCCCTATCACTAAACCATAAATTAGACTTGGCATTCAAATTTGATGTTATTACAATATTCCTTGAACCAATCATAGTAAGAGCAAAGTCTTAAAAGTTCAAAGTATCATTAATATCCTTAGAAGGAGGGCAGTATATGAACAAAAAGTAAAATGATAAAGAAAAGTATGTAATAAACACACACACACACACACACACACGTAACACAGTTATTACAGAGGCCATTAATAACCATTACATCCAAATTATCATTCATAATAGCTATACAAGCTTTTGGATTTAAAGATTCAGGTTGTATAACTCTTCAGGTAATAGGAAAACCTACAATTTTAGATAACTGATTTGAAGGCAATTTTGCAAAATATGGCTCCTGTATTGAAATAATATCAACTGAGTTTCGTTCCGCTGAGATTCTAATCTCACTGGTCACAGTTTTAGATTTATGTCCATTTATCTGCATAATTTTTAACTGTTTGCATATAACACTATTTCCGTTGTGATCTTTACTGCTCAAATTAAAAGAATTAGTCATAATTTACCCTCAGATGTGCCTGTTCAAGTGCTCAGGACAAAAGATATCTCCCACTGAATGTTGGTACAGGTCGGCCATCACTAATCCGGCTACTGGTAATCCGGTTCCACCGCTAATTCGGACATAATTTCCCCAAACGTAATTTCAAATTTTCTCAGTCGGCGCACCGATCTGGAGTCAACCAAAACAGCCTACCGCTACCGTTTTGGTGGTGTTGGTTGCAGCATCAGCTGTCGGTGCGAACTAGTAAACACTGGCAAGCTATTCCTACTTGTTTTTGTGCATTTATTATTATAAGCTGCTCACATTTAGTCCCAGCCATGGTTTCAATGCATAAAGGAAGTGCTTCTCGTGGTGTAAAGCACAAACCGTACATTGTCCATAACAGATTAAGTTGAACTTCTGAAAAAACTCGACAGCGGTGTGTCTGCGAGAAGTTTAACTCTGTTTAGTTGTAAATTCCAGCAATTTGTTTGAGCTCCTCTTATTTTAGTAATTTTCCTTTTTAGATTTTTTTTTTTTTTTTTTTTAACAACACACTTGTACAAACTTGCAGAAAAACACAACACAATATGATGGATAATACAGTGCCCTAACGAACTTGTTTTCACACACACAATACGTTTGAGAGTTTATTTTATCACAATTAGTTTTACTGCAGTGCTTGCAATAAACTAATCACAAATGACCTTCATATGTATGCTGTAATAGTGTCACACGTATGTGGCCGACACGGCTTCTCCAGAAATAAAGTAACCTACTGGGCGATGTTGGCCACATATTTATGACACAAAAAAAAAAGGGCTTTTTTTTTTATATTTTACACGAAAAAACGACAACACTGACATTACAGTACTAATCAAATTATTTGCTAAATATTTTTTGGCTCCTGGGGATTTTTTTTCTTAAACTAGCTTGGCAGTCAATGTGTCAATTAAAGGTAGGATGAGGTGGTTAGCTGTTGGGTAAACTGTATGTGCTAATATAACCACCGGTGATCCGGCAAACTCTCTAATCCGGCACCCCGCAGGTCCCAATGCTGCCAGATTACTGATGGTCGACCTGTATTGCCTTTTATGGCACTTACAGTTGACACAACAAGCAAGTTCCTCTTTAAACTGACATTCTGAAAAAACCTGAGCACTCCTAGAACAATGACCACAGGATGGGGAATCATGAGTGCAGTGTTGGGTCATGTGACCACAGCCCACATGCAAGTAGCACTTTGTAAGTATTGTAAAATATCTAAATTTATGCGATCCAAAAGCAGGATAAGTTCTGCTCATAGATGAAATACATTTGAAAATTTTTGGAGGAAAACTAATGACCCAGTGAACAGCTGATAGAGATCTAGATTTATTAGTAAAACTACATTGTACATCACGCTTGACTTCTTCCATAAAACCAGAATCCTTTAAGTTCTTGCAATAACTGTCTTCAATAATTTCTTCCTTAAACAGTTCTTTTGGTACGTCATAAATAAGAAGTGAAGAATTTTTCTTCCTGGGAGCTCCAGAAATAACACCAGCAGAAACGAGAGAGCTAGAAGAAGAAATATGCTCCATATGAGTTTTGCAAGCAGTCTCAAGAACAATACCACGATTCCTAGCTAATCTTAAAGATTTCACCTTCACATTTTTAAATTCAGATTTCAAAGTCTTGTTTACTAGGTTCTTAACATCCACACTCATCTTCAAATCACTGTTATCATTAGCTTGATAAGAACATTGTCATTTATGTCTGCCGACTTCTCCCTAGTTTGTGCTCCGTCTTGAGCAACCTCAGCAAAAGTACGTACAAAAGCAATTTGCAACTCAGAGTCATTAACTTTATCTGGCATATTTTTATCGTTCGGATCAGGAATCAGAGACCTGTTATCCTTCAGAGGGAACCAAGCCAAAAAAGACTTCACAACACTATTCAATAAATTAGCTCTATTGCTAACCTCCTTGTTTATAGCCTTCAACTTGTTTTCAATTAATAACAACATAGCAACACTGTCAAGGTTTGACCACTTTTCCATTAATAAATTACCAGTAACTTTAGTCACTTTATTGCTTTCACTGGACAAAGAAACTCCTGATGTCCTGTCTCATATAAGAAATACTCCCATAAACTAAGGATACATCCTCTACATTATAAATAAGCAAAGTTTGCAGTCCTATATCAATACCTGCTTTAGGATTAGTATCACTACCTGGTTTATGGTTAATATCTGATTTAGAATTAATCTCAGAAGAATCCAAGGGAAGCTCTCTATCAGACTGCAATTGCGACTGCGTATTTACACCAGAAACAATCCTTGACACCTCTCTTGTAACAGGTCCTCGAGCATATCTAAACTCAGTTAGTTTTCTTAATTCAGATTGAGATGAAGGCACTTTAGGAGGTAATAAAGGAGAGGTACCCTTTCCCCCCCCCTCCTCCAAATCTGCAGAAGGTTTACTTATTGTACTAGGATTTAGATCCATATTAAATGAACTCCAACAAAAACTTTCTATAACATTAAGCAAAATGAAATTAAAATTGACTACTGTAAGTAAAGAACAAATCAAAATCTATTAAATAACAAGAGCAATCAATTAATTCAAACACACTGCATAAAAGCAAAACCAAAATATGCCATAGAGAGCCTTCCCCCCTTCAGAAATACCACTGACAAAGTGATCAAGCAAATTTAAATTCTGAAACCTAAGCAGCATTACTAATTGCAAAAATAGAATTCTTAAACATGAACAATATAAATTGCCACACAATGGCTGCCAGCGTCGAATCACCTCAAACTAGTACAAGTTAGTACAGAAATAAGAATGCAATTAAATACAAAATGTTAATGTTAAACAAACTATACCTGGAATTAAATTTGGTGTCAAGAAAGTTTATCACAGCTTAGATCCCAGTATTAGAAGTAACAACAGTTAGAAATGCAAATAAATCTCATTAACGATAACACTACCCAACATGATTTTTACCTCTAGCGAATCAGTGGTTGTTTCTGGTCAAGTTTTATGTATAGAATTTAAAATCAATCATAAAAATTTCCTATCACGTCTCAGTTTTAAGGTATATATAGATAACTGGATTCTGTACAAAAATATCATTACTGTTCGAAATACAATTTTTAAATTTATTAACTTTTGGTTGGTTTTGTTTATTGGGCTAAAAGTTAAGCAAGTACATCATTACTGTTCTTGCAATATAGTATATTTTGATTTTGATGCACTTTTCCAGACAAGTCAGTATTTTTATTAATTTTATTACACCAGTCAACTGTTCAATATATAGTGTATGATGAAATAGGCTACAAGAATTCACCTTCTGTTCAAATTTCTGTTCAACTGGCATTGCTACTACATCCAATCCAATTAGACCGGAGTTATATTCCACAATGTAACTACCTGAACGATGTAACTACCTAGATTACTAATCAGATCCAAACTGCTGCTAAAGATTCCATTCCAAAATCACGACTTCACAAGTGCACCCACCGAAACAACACGTGGAATACAGATTGCACCATTGCCAGACGTGAGAAAAATCCTGCTTGGAACAACTTTTGCAAGTTTCCTACCACTAGTAATCTGATCAAGTATAAAAGACTTAAAGCCAAAGCAAGAAAAATTAGGCGGAAAGTTAAACTTGACTCCTGGATTGCATTTGCCTCAAATATCAACAAAAACACTGACCCACAATTTATCTGAGAAGAATACAAGTGCTAAATGGAAAATTCCTTCGACCACTCTCTCCAATACTCTGCTGGAATGGGAAAGATCTGTCTTCTCCTAAAGAAATCGCCGATATATTAACAGATTCATTCTTGACAGTATCTGCTTTCTCACCTTACACAGTCTCCTTTCAGTGCACCAAAGCAGGTGCAGAACACCAGAAAATTAACTTCGCATATCTTTTGCTTTTGTATAATCAGCCATTTAATTTAACAGAACTTAAGTAATCTTTAAATAAATCTTCAAATAGTGATTCCGGCCCAGATGATATTCATTACATTATGCTAAAACAACTACCTGAAGAGGACATATATACTATGCTGATATTCTATAATCAGATCATCTCAGAAAATGTTTATCCTCTTTCCTGGATCCATTCTTTCATTCTTGCCCTACTAAAACCAGGCAAAGATCCTTCCTTAGTTCAAAATTATAGGCCAATATCTCTTACAAGCTGCGTGGGAAAAATTTTTCAGAGAATGGCTCATACAAGACTTACATGGATCTTAGAATCAGAGAATCTTTTATCAGATCATCAGTATGGCTTTCATAAGAACATATCTACTCCTAACACAAAGCTGAATCCAATATTTGCAATACCTTTGTCATGAAACAACATCTAGTAATGGTTACCTCAGACATCGAAAAGGCATTTGACACTACTTGATGACGTGGTATTGTTATGGGCCTTTATCATCTAGGGCTAAGGGTCATCTCTCTGAGATAATTCAGAATTTTATTCTGTGTTCTTTTCAGGTCCACTATCAAAACATACTGTCTGCATCTCATATTCAGGAAGAAGTAATTCCACAGGGATCTACACTCACCGCAACCTTATTCACAATCCAAGTGAACAACATGACACAATATATCCCCAAAACTGTTGAGGCTTACATGTATATGGATGACCTCACCATCTCTTGCCACTCGCAAAGCATGAACATTATAGAATGTCAACTCCAGCTTGTCATAAACAAAATTGAATTCTGCACTTCACACAATGGATACTAAACAACAGTCCAATTGCATTGGTTAATAGCATCAGATTTCTACATCTGATATTAGATAGCAAATTAAATTTCCAAACATGTATCACTCATCTATAAACTAATTGTCTGAAACAGTTGAACATACTTTGGTCAGGTTCGTCCATGGTGTGGGGAGCTGATTGGTACATATTACTACACTTTTACAAGTCTCTAATCCATTTGCACTTAGATTATGGTTCTCCCTATACAACTTGACTAGGAGAAGAACATTAGAACCACTAAATGTTATTCGGCACAGTGCTCTGAGGACAGCCCTGGAAGCTTACAGGACTTCTCCTGTCCAAAGCCTTTATATTAAAGTGCATGATCTCCTCTTACATTTTCAAAGAAAAACATTGTTGTCTCTCTCTATGCTGCAAAGATCTGGAGTTTCTCATTAGATCCTAGTTTTGGGTACTTGTATAATATCCATTTGGATTCCTTTTATGATAGCAAGCCAAATGAAAGCTGACCTACAGCTCTTCCTATACCACTGTGGTTACATTCTCCTGCCTCTCATGATGACCACTTTTGTCAGTGGGGAAAGGATGTTTTATCTTCCTCCGATATCAGACAGTCACACACAACTCATGCTACCCTCAACTCCAATGCTTGTACATTATACACTGATCAAAAATTGACAATGCAGTAGGTGCTGCATCAGTTTTTCCTCCATTCACAGTTACAGCTTCATTATCAGCTAAATGCAGTATCTGCACTGCTGAACTGTACACCATAAAACTAGCACTTCATCAGTTATTGAACTTTACATTTCAAGTGCTCCAATCTATACTGACTCTCAGTACAGTCTCTGCCATAAAGGAAAATTTCTCTTCCTTTTATCCCACGCTGAAAACCATTCACTACCAGTTACTCTCTGACAGCAAGTCCAATCAAACAGTAATATTTTGCTGGATCCCAGGACATTCCGAAATTCTGGGAAATGAGAGTGCCGATATTGTCACTAAACAACCTCTTCCAGTATTCTCACTACACCCTCAGGTTCCTTATATGAATTACAAGCCATATAAGGAACCTGAGGCATGTTTTTGATAACTGGCCACAGATCTGGCAAAGTTATACCAACAACAAACTGTACCAGATAAATAAAGATCCAAAATTGTTGTCTCTGGATTAAGACAAAACAAATGAGAAGAAGTGATATCTGCAAGACTGAGAATTAGACAAACTCCTTTTACACACCTGTTTTTATTGCTGGGAGAAAATCCAACCCAGTGCACATCCTGTCACTCCCAACTCATGGTCTGTCATTTTCTGATGGAGTGTCATCTTTACTCATTCATCTGCTCTAACACCTTTCTTCCAGTCATTATACAGCTTGAACGAAACTCAGATTTTTTATCCCATTTCCTTGGAAATCATGCCAGCATAGAACGGTTAACATGCTTGAAACATAGTGGTCTATACACATCAATAGAATTTAATAGCTGTAATATATTAAATGAACTAAACAGACCAATTTGGCCACTGTAACTCTTGTGTCGTAAAATATCATTCCAACAACAACATAAAAGCTAAGGCACTGCATCCATTTGACATGGGTGGCCAGTGCAGTATTGAGTCAGTTTGGTGTGGCATAAGCACTGAGAAAGCAAAAATTTGTGTAGGAGTGTGTTATAGGCCTAACGACTCTTGAGTACAATGAACAAATGTACAGAGAAATAGTGTTCCAGTAAATCAGAATGTCTTATAATGGGGAATTTTAACTTTCTGGATATTTGACTGGATGTGTAGATTGCTCACTTACACACTAGTGATATTTGTTGGATGACTTTTCTACAGTGGGATTTACTTAAAAATTTAATTACCATCAGGGATCAAGGAAAGGGTTTTTGCTTCCGTAAAGGTGAGTACAGTGGTCTCAGAAAGTTTTTAAATTCTGTACGGTGGGATCAACTGACGATGTTACCAACAGTAAATTCTAAGCAGGAAGCATTCAAGGAATTAATTGTGGATGCTACTAAAAGTTTCATACCTATTAAGAAATATTGTTCAAGGTTTAGGCTAAATGGTTATCAAATGAACTAATGAGACTCGTAACAGAGAAGAAAAATTCATGGGATGCATATAAATTATCAAGCGACTCAGAAGCCTATGGCAGATATAAGCTAGTCTGTAATCAGGTAACAAAGGAGGTTAGGCAGGCGAAGGCAGATTACGAGAAATCCTTGGCAAAAGATACTAAGAAAAACAGCAAGAATTTCTTTACTTATATAAACTCTAAAAGGAAGGGGATGAATCTGATTGGTCCACTTGACATTGATGGTTCGACTGTTGATGATCCTGCTCAGATAGCAAACAAACTGAATGAGTATTTTGCATCTACATTCACACATATGAGGAATTATTAAGGTTTGAAAATGGCAGAAGGTTATCAAATTGTAGCCGGATACTTAATGATTTTGTAATAACTGAGAGCAAAGTGGAGGAGAAATTGTTGAAGTTAAACATAGGAAAAGCACCTGAGGTGGATGGGATCTATCCAGTTATATTAAAGGAGGCAGCAAAGCCACTAAGCAAACCCTTAGCCATAATTATGAGAGCATCATTAGACTCAGGGGAGGTTCCCACGGACTGGAGATGTGCAAATGTATCGCCAATTCACAAAGGGAGATCGAAGGGTTACACGAGTAATTACAGACCAGTTTAACTTCTGTTCCGGGTAAAATAATGGAGTCACTGGTTAAAGATGCATTGCAGGATCATCTAGACAAGACTGCAGCAATAATTCAGACACGGCATGGGTTTGTTAAGGGAAAGTCTTGTCTGACAAATTTGATGGATATTATGATGTGGTTACAAAGGAACTGGATGCAAAAAATAATTTTGATATCATCTATTTGGATTTCAGGAAAGCTTTTGACGCTGTTGAGCATGAAAGACTATTGTACAAATTGGAGCAGAATGGTATTAAGGGTAAGTTGCTACAATGGATAAAAGGATGGTTAAGTGGGAGAAGACAGAGGGTGGTAATCAATGGGTGCTGCTCTTCTTGGACTAATGTTATTAGTGGAGTCCCACAGGGTTCGGTGTTGGGTCCACTGTTTTGTATATTTATCAATGATATTGATGAAGGTGTATCAGGCTTAATGTCGAAGTTTGCAGGTGATACAAAGGTTGGCAGGGTTGTTAATGACAGTAATGGCAGTGTGCTACTGCAACAGGATCTAGATAATTTGGGCAGATGGGCTAAGAAGTGGCAACTGAAGTTTAACCTTGACAAATGCAAAGTACTGCACATGAGTAGAAGTAACCCCAGAGAAACGTACCAACTGTGAGGTACTACACTTAAGGTGGTAGAAAATGAAAAAGACCTGGGAGTAATTGTGCAGGCAGATATGAAGTTTTCTGAGCAATGCAGACAGGCTGCCAGGGCAGGTCATGGGGTTTTGTCGATGATATATAGGAATTTTGCTAGCAGGGAAAAGGAGGCGATTAACCCTCTGTATAAGGCAATGGTCAGGCCACGCCTTGAGTATTGTGTACAGGTCTGGAGGCCTCATTTTAGGAAGGATGTAGATTTACTTGAGCATGTACAGAGAAGAGCAACAAGATTGGTTAGGGGAATGAAGGGATCCTCTTACCAAGAGAGGCTTAAGTCCCTCAAATTGCAGTGGCTGGAGACTAGGCACCTGCATGGTGATCTGATTGAGGTGTATAAGGCCGTGAATGGGTCGAGCACGCTGAATTCTGATGGGATCCTTCCACTTGTTCAGATTACGAACCTAAGGGGGTATAAATTCAAATTAAGAAAGGACAGATGTAGAATAGATGTGCGGAAATTTGCCTTTAGCCAGCGGGTGGTTAATTGCTGGAACAAACTTACATCTGTCATTGTGGATGTTGATAGGTTGAGTTAATTTAAAGAGGAACTGGACAGACATTTGGAGGGAATGGTGTGTTTTTTTTTTTTTTTTTTTGGCTGATGCTGCATAAGCTCATACACTTGCTTTCTTGCATCACATGCCACCACCACTACTACTACTACTACTACAGCAGCAGCAGCATATTAGATAGTTAAAGAGAGAAAATGATACACTCTATCTGATTACCAGCAGTGGCACTTCATGCATTAAGAATCTGCACATAAAAGAACTACTAGGTGGCAGTGGTCATACTGTATTGATGTGGGATTTAATTAAAGTTGTAGCTACCATCAAAGGTAAAGGGAAAGGTTTTTGCTTTCATAAAGATGACTATAGTGGTCTTAGACAGTTTTTAAATTCTATACAGTGGGTCTCAACAACTGATGACATTACCATCATCATCAATGGGTCCTTTAAAAGCCTTAAATACCTCAATCAGATCACCTACTGAGTCTTCAGACATTGCAATTTACAGAACTGAAGCCTATCTTGGTAAAGCCACCCTTTCGTTCCCAATCTCGTTGCCCTTCTTTTCGCCCCATTCCAGCAGATCTATATCCTTCCTAAAATGAGGCATTCAGTCCTGCAGGCAGTACTTGAGATGTAGCTTAAACATTTCCTTATACAATGGGATAATCGTTTCCTTATTCTTGCTAGCAAAGTTTCTCTATATCAATGACAAATCCCCATGAGCTGTGTTTGCAGCATGTCTGCATTGCTTAAAAAACTTAGAACCACTACCCAGAGAGTTGTATCACCACAGTTGGTACTTTACTCTGGGATTACTGCTACCATACATTCCTTTGCATTTGTCAATGTTGAACTTCAATTGCCATTTCTCAGCCCATCTGCCTAACTTTTCTAGATATTGCTGTAGCATACCATCATTACTGTCATTAACCACTCTGCCAATCTTTGTATCATATGCAAACTTAGACATTCAGCCTGATAAAATTCTGAATGCTATACCTTCATCAGTATCATTAATAAATACAGAAAACAATAATGGACCCAGCACCAAACTCTGTGGGACTCCACTAAGAGCAGTGTCCATTGAAAACCACTCTATCTTCTCCCACTCAACACTTTATCCATAGCAATAACTTGTCCTTAATACAGCATTGCTCTAATTTGTATAGTAGTCTTTTATTTAAGTAAAATTAAATGCAGCAAAGCATCATATCTTTAAGAGTATAATAATCTATATAATATTGGTGTAAACACACTATAGACAACTCTTAAACAAAAAACTATGTTAGTAGTTTTAAGGGCATCGTTTTATCTGTATCTCATATTGTGCTCTTCCTTCACGAGTTGCCATGTATTGCACTACCTCAAATAAATAATGCTTCACTAAAAGAGAAGACTATTGTTACTTATTCTCAGTGGGCACCACCACCCAGACGACACCGTTTCAAGGCTTGTTTGCCTTTCATCTGTGGGTGGACAGGTACCCTGGTATTGCAGACATGACAATCCAGTTGTGAAGATAATCCCACAATATGAGAGATGCCAGGTGTACATGATAATATTTTAAGTAAAATTAAATGCAACAAGGCATATCTTTAAGAATATAATAATCTATATAATGTTGGTGTAAACACACCATAGACAATCCCAGGGGCTCACATCTGGTGAGTATGGGCTTGGCACACCCAGGGTCCTAAGCTGGATATCATCATTCTTCTCTTTCTTTGTGATTCCTTTCTATTTCTCTCTCTCTCTCTCTCTCTCTCTCTCTCTCTCTCTCTCTCTCTCTCTCTCTGTCTGTCTGTCTGTCTGTCTGTCTGGGGTAACTGAAATTTTTTTTTGTCTGGTGCAGCAAAAGCCTTAAGCTTCCTTGCATCGTAAGGCTAATTATAAAATAATATTATAACTCTTAGACAAAAACTATATTAGTAGTTTGAAGGACATCATTTTATCTGTATCTCATATTGTGCTCTTCCCTCTTGTTACTTATTTGAGGTAGTGCAATACATGGCAACTTGTTGTGAAGAGCACAATATGAGATACAGATAAAATGATGCCCATCAAACTACTAACGTAGTTTTTTTGTTTAAGAGTTGTCTATGGTGTGTTTACACCAATATTATATAGTAGTCTTGCCATCCTGGTGTGTGCATGAGCTTGTATGTATGTTAGCGGTGTATAATATATTCCAGTGTGTGAATGTGGGCTTGCCATCCTGGTGTGTGTATGTATGTTATTAGTGTTGTATAATATATGCCAGTGTGTGAATGAATGGGCAAGTTTAACTAATGATTACCCGAGTTTGACCCTTTCTTGGGTAAGCTTAACCTGCATAAAAAAAAAAAAAAAAAATGTGTGTGCTATTTATATTTAGAATACTGTGACGAGTGAATGTCTTCATGTGAGTAAAAGAGAGTGACTGAGAATCTTCCTTCTTTTTTTATTATGAATGTGCACACTGAATATGGTTTATATATATAAAGAAATAACAATAAAATAAAATAAAATAAAAATTACTATTAATGTTGAAACGATAATTTAATATGTGAAATCGTGGTATGGCTGATCTTGGCAATGTGTGTAAACTGTGCAATGGCCAAATAAGTGTTTTTTGTCTTATATATATAGGTGCCTCCGTAGCTAGGTGAGCAGGAGCAGCAGTGTGTAGCACACGCTTCTTGATTAGACCGGGGTTCGAGCCCACAACCACCAAATACGGAGGATGCGGAAAGGTCAGGGTATGACCACTGCATATCCCCGGAGCAATATGGCCTTAGTTGCTAATGCTCCTAAAAACCAAATAACAAACAAACATCTTATATATATATATATATAAATAAGTGTGTATAGTTCATATTCAGAGTGATGTGATCTGTCAGTGTGTAAGGTGATGAGTGTAACAAGGCAATTGGGAGAGAGAGAGAGAGAGAGAGAGAGAGAGAGAGAGAGAGAGTTGTCTTTTTATTATTATTATTAGCAGCTATATGGTGCAATGAAGCCTGAGGCTTATGCTGCACCAGCCAAAAAAAAAATTTCTGAGTTACCCTGAGAGAGAGAGAGAGAGAGAGAGAGAGAGAGAGAAAACGAGTCAGAAGTAGAAAGGAATCACCAAGAAAAAGAAGAATGATGATATCCAGCTCAAGACTCTGGGTGTGCCAAGTCCATATCACCAGATGTGAGCCCGCTGGGTTGTAATGAATCCAAAATATGTGGTGTTGTGTTCATTTCCATGGTGCTGTGGTCAAGTCTGCATAAAAGAAACCAGTCTTAAGTGACTTGTGTGCATGTAGTATGACAGGTGTGTGATTGAAATGAGTGATGAGTTGTGCCCTCGTCATTATTATTACCTATTTACTCATTAACTCATTATTACTTACCTAGCAGTGAAGTAAAGGGACAGGAATACATTTCATTGCAAGTGTTAAAGGGATTAATAAAGAACATTTTGGGTGCCTCCCCACTGTGCTCTGCCGACACCATGCTGAATCATTTTCTCAGTGGCATGGCATGCTGACACTGGCTTCAGCTGATCTGGAACATCAGAATACAAAAAAATATGCCTAGACAGTGACCAAAATCCTACATAGGGCAAGGACCATTTGTGTATTGTATAGTGTTACTGTCTTGTAACACTTTACATTACACTATGTGGCCCACGGTAAACTTATATTCAAATTCTGTATTCCTTATGTCTGTATTCAAATTCTGCGTTCCTTATGTCTGAGTAAAAAAATGTCTCTAATATCCCAACAATGTTTGGTTTGCATTTGATGGCTTAATCGGTACTTCAGATTGATCAGATTTATTTACTATGCCCTAGCATTAGTGTACATGCAGGTATGCATGCACCTGTTCCTATTCTTAGTTACCCTAATACAGCCCATGTATTTACTTGTTTCATGATGACCCACAACGGGCTTGATATCCCTGAAGCTTTGCTTTCCAGACTGCTGCATGTTCCAATAGAAGCAATGCAAGAATCACTTTCACCTTTCCCTGCATCTATGTATCCTCCCAAACTAACAGTTTTCTGTTAGTTTGGGAGGATACATAGATGACACTGCCTCAAAAGCAACAGTGAATATTCTTGCACCCCTTCTATCTATGTGTATCCCATCCCATCCCTGTAAAATCGATCTCTCCTTTTAACAAGCACACACCACGCTGAGAAAAATTCTGTCCATGAGGCTTGCTCAGTCTCTCCAGGGCCATTGAGCCCATGCTGCATCCTTTGCTTACCATGAACATCCACCTTGCATAATCCTTTACAGTTCTGTTGACAGGAGGTGATATAATCTATTTGTACTCCTTAACTACAATGGCCTCTAATCAATGGACAATGCATGTGTGGAAGCATCTGATGCACAAGCTCCCGCAGTGGTGTCCTTTTGAAACTCCATGACATCTTTACCATGACCCATAACTGCTACTTTATAAATTTGCTTGTACAACAGATGAAAATAGAATAAATAGAATCTTTAATTGCAGCAATGATAGACATACAATTAGTCCCGTCATGGCATGGTGGTGCCAGGGGTTTACAAAACATATTTACAAAAGATACATGAGAAAAATTAAAGTTACATCAGATTATTAACAAAGCACAGTTTTACATTTTCAGTTCGACGAGGATACCCTTCCTGTATTTTTTATTATTGACCACTTCTTGGAGGTCCCCGTCGATGGCTTGCAGTGAGGGCAGCATTTGCTTTGGCAGGAATCTGTCGGTTAGTACTAGCCGGTTACGGTTTGCTAGCAGCTGTGCTGAAGACCGGAGATAAGGGGGAGGAATGTGCCAAGAGCAGTGATCCCAGAAGTTCGGCTCTGTAATTTTACCGGTGGCCATCTTGATGGTGAACAGCAGCCTTCTTTCTCCGATGTAGGACCGGAGCCTGCGTAGTTGAAGAGCTTCTGCTAACTGCATTGATCTGAGAGATGGGGGAAGGTGGAGTTTGCTGTTGGCCCATTTTAGAAGCCAGAATTCAGCAGAGAATATTCTTCTAATGTTGGATTCGGCAGCCGAGGCCCATATCTCTGAAGCATACAGTATTGTCAGGTAAAGGATTGATACGATGTATCTTTTTACCAGTTGTGGGTCGGTGGTGTGGAGCAGCTGTTGTTTGGCGACCCAGCGTAGTGAATTCAGCCTCGACTGTATGAGGTTTATGTGATCGTTGAAAGATAGTTTGGAGTCGAAAACGACCCCCAGATCTTTGTGTGTTTGAACACTTGGAACTGAGGAGCCATTAAGCACAGGCTCCAACAAATTACCAATATGGGCTGTGAGCTCTAGCATATGAAGCTATTCAGCTTTTTATACCGCAAGCTATGCAGTATAGTTCATTACAGATAGGATGATCATAATTTAGTAAACCAGGGTCATAACCCTGGAAAATCCTAGGTGTGCTAACTTTGAAAGAATTCTGTACCATTAAACAATTTTAGGGCCTTATCTTAATATAAAATGAGGACTAGTTTCCTTTGGGCATCTTTCTGTCAATAGTACTCAAGAATAGTCTTGCATCAGGTTATACTTACGTAAAGTGACAGTATAGTGGTTTCACCACTTGTCACTCATTTGAGGAGGCCTGAGTTCAATTCCCATTGATGACTGGGGGAATTTCTGAAGTCCTGATCACTTGAGACTGTAGTTAGCTGATCTTGGGCAGAAGGAGTAGGGTCCCCCATCAAAAACCTACACTACATGCAAATCAGCCTGTGAACACACACTTCTACATGATGCACACATGCTGATTTGGGTAATGCCTGGGGACCATTAAAATAATAATAATTATAAAATTATAAATTTTACTTAGGTGTTCCTCCCTGTAATTAATCTTACCTTATTTGGCATTAGCTGTGAGCAAGAGCAGTTTAGCATCTTCAGTTTGTTGGCTTATGAGAAATTTTGACACTTATCACTATCATAGTGATCTGAATACGCACTGGCTATAACATATTTGGATGATAATGATAATAAAGAAATCTTGTAGAAAAATTACCACCAGACTAATACAGGTTATTGCAGCAGTTAATGCTATTTGTAGCAAGGTGAAATAATTACGATATCTTGATTAGCAATCTGATATCAGAGTCACACCTTGTCAAGTATAACCTAAATTGCTGCATGGATAGTGCTCTTTTTTTTGCAACAGTCTCAGATTTATAACTACATTTTGTCATAATTTATAGTTGTTTCTTAATTTAGTGTTTTTTTATTGTTTTGGGGAGTGGTAAATAATTTTAATTTTTCATTTGGTGTTAACACTTTTCATACTCAGATTTTAGAAATTTTATGTAATATAGAAGTAATTGCACACTCACTCTCTCTCTCTCTCTCTCTCCTTATTCATTTTTCTGTGATGGAGTCCTGAAGTGGATTCCGAAATGTAGCCTTAGAGTCCGTTTATTGAATTATATTAGATATTGAAATACAGGTAGCCCTCATTTTGCATTGGTCCGATTTGCGCTGATCACTAACCATAACGCCATTTTTATTTATTTTTGCAAATTTCTATTTTTTTTTTTTTTTTAAACTTTTTATAAATTGAAAGTTTAAAATCGTCAGACAAAATTTATCAGCATCATACTGTGCTATCCACTGTTCACATGATTTAGGACAATCTGAGGCAATTAGCACATCCATATCAGAGAAGAGAAAGATTCCGCCCTCAAAGTAACCACTCGTGGATGCGGGTAGTAAAGGTCCATGTGGTGAACCATTCAGTTGATTGTTGTTTACGTCATTTACATGTGTTGGAAATTTATTACACTAGCATTTTTTATTAAATGTGCTATTAATAAATTAAATAAAAATAATAGTGATATCTGTGTGCAGTTTATGCCAATCGTGTTATAAAGTTTTTAATTTAATAGAATAAAGAAATGCCATGTCTGGTAAAAGAAGTTCATTGAATCCTAGTGCAATATTCGGAGGATGGAATCTGGTGAAAGCCACCTTAATGTATGTAAGGCTATGGATATGCCTCCATCAACTATTACTACAACTACGAAGAATGCTAATAAAATAAAACAATCAATGCAAAATGGTAGGTAAAATTTTTGGTGCCTGGAACCTAACCCTGACTCCGTTATATAAAGGGTTCCATTTGTGCCTGTCCCTCAAGGAACCTAACCCTGATGTAAATTGAGGGCTACGTATGTGTATTTTAATAATTTAATTCACAAGAATCAATCTCTCTGTCTCTCTCTCTCTCTCTCTCTCTCTCTCTCTCTCTCTCTCTCGCTCGCTTCATTACTCTCCTAGTCTTTCCTCATTCATTTTTATAATTTAGTTTTATTTTGGCCTGATGATTATTATTATTAGCCATATGGTGCAAGGAAGCCTGAGGCTTATGCTGCACCAGCCAAAAAAATTTCCGAGTTACCCTTAGAGAGAGAGAGAGAAAGGAATCACCAAGAAAGAGAAGAATGATGATATCCATCTCAGGACTGTGGGTGGCCAAGCCTATACTCACCAGATGTGAGACCCAGGGGTTAAAGTCCTGAGTTGGATTCTGAAATGTAGCCTTAGAAGTCAGTTTATTGAATTATATTAGATATTGGAATATATGTATGTTTTGTGTATTTTAATAATTTAATTCATAAGAAACTAGTTACGTAAACAAATGTGATGTATAAGTCTTTTTATAATCACAATAGCTATTTATACTTTCTAGATTTCTCCAGCTGGTAAAAGACGTCAGGTGGCATCAGCTAATATCAACATGAAACATTATGCAAATATGTTTCCCACACAAGCAGAAATAAAATTAAAGCTGAAGCCTTTATCCCAAAAAGTAGCTGAAGCTCATCTCTCATTTAGCTTATCATGTGTTTTTTTACGAGAAGGCAAAGCTACGTAAGTAATAAGACTATTTCTGTGGTTAAATCTAAAACTATGAACTATGCTAAAAATAATTAACAAATAAACTGTTAAAACTCAAATTAAAATTGTGTTTAAATTTTTACTGTATCATGTGTACAGTGTGATTTTTAACCATCTAGTGCATACACAAAAGACGATAACAACAGCAGGTCACGTGTGACTTTACTTTGCCAATCAGTTTTTTAGGAGTGGATGGAGGGAGGGGAAGTGCAATAAATAGTTTTTTTTTAATAGAAATCTTTAAAATTTTATTCTTAATTCTGACATATGAGATCAAAAAACATCATTATAAATACACACACACACGCATGCACACACGCATGTACACAGGCGCCTCCGTAGCCAGGTGGGCAGAAGCAGCAGTGTGTAGCACATGCTTCTTGATTAGACCGGGGTTTGAGCCCATCTCCACCAAATACGGAGGATGCAGAAAGGTCAGGAAATGACCACCGCATATCCCCGGAGCAATATGGCCTTAGTTGCTAATGCTCTTAAAAAACCAAATAACAACAACAACAGCATGTACACACACGCACGCACGGTGTCCATGAAATTGACGTCACTATTTATTGAGGGAATAGTTCATTAAAATACAAGAAGAGTCTACACTCGGTTTGAAGTAGAAGAAATGGTTTTGAGTTAACAGATTAGTGACATCATTTCCACTTCTAGCATTTTACAAACATCATGAAGTAGGGTATGCAAATCAGATTATTGTACAAAATGTTATGTAAATTGTCGTACTGTATTTTATATAAAATGTGTGATAAAAATGTAAGGCTGCAATGAACAAATTGTTGCTGTGGTACAGTAACTTCATTATGTGAATGGTGGGTAGAATAGTATTATCATTAGCAGAATATGCAGACATTCACTTTTTGTAGTAGTGGTGGCATGTGATGCAAGAAAGCAAGAGTATGAGCTTATGCAGCATCAGCCAAAAAAAAAAATTTACAAAACAATTCCCTCTAAATGTTTGTCCAGTTCCTCCATACATTTATTTAACCTATCAACTTCCACAACGACAGATGGAAGTTTGTTCCTGCAATTAACCAACCCACTGGCTAAAAGCAAATTTATGCACATCTATTCTACATCTGTCTTTCCTTAATTTGGATTTATGCCCCGTTAGGTTCGTAATCTGAACAAGTGGAAGAATCCCATCAGAATTCAGCATGCTCAACTCATTGAAGGCCTTATACACCTCAATCAGATCACCTCGCAGGTGCCTAGTCTCCAGCCGCTGCAATTTGCAGAACTTAAGCCTCTCTTGGTAAGAGGATCCCTTCATTCTCCCTTACAATCTTGTTGCCCTTCTCTGTACATGCTCAAGCAAATCCACATCCTTCCTACAATGAGGCCTCCAGACCTGTATGCAGTATTCAAGGCATGACCTGACCATTGCCTTATACAGAGGGACAATCACTTCCTTTTCCCTGCTAGCAAAATTCCTGTATATCATTGACAAAAATCCATGACTTGCCCTGGCAGCCTGTCTCCATTGCTCAGAAAACTTCATATCTGACTGCACAATTACTCCCAGGTCTTTTTCATTTTCTACCACCTTAAGAGTATTACCACAGAGTTGGAACGTTCCTCTGCGGTTACTTCTACCCATATGCAGTACTTGTCAATGTTAAACTTCAGTTTCCACTTCTCAGCCCATCTGCCCAAATTTTCTAGATCCTGTTGAAGTATCACACTGCCATTACTGTCATTAACAACCCTGCCAACCTATGTATCATCTGCAAACTTGGATACTAAGCCTGATATACCTTCATCAATATCATTGATAAATATACAAAACAACAGGGGACCCAACACCGAACCCTGTGGGACTCCACTAATAACATTAGTCCACGAAGAGCAGCACCCATTGATTACGACCCCTGTCTTCTCCCACTCAAATATCCTTTTATCCATTGCAGCAACTTACCCTTAATACCATTCTGCTCCAATTTGTACAGTAGTCTTCCATGCGCAACAGTGTCAAAAGCTTTCCCAAAATCCAAGTCATCATCATCATCAGCCATTTTCAATCCACTGCTGGATGAAGGCCTCTCCAGCAACTTTCCAGTTCCTTCTGTTTTGAGCACTGGCCATCCATTTACTACCCAAAAACTCATGAATTTCATTTATCCATCTCAGCCTTTTGTCTTCCAGGTTTTCTTCTAGCTCCTCTTGGGTACCATTCTGTTATTTTCTTAGTCCATCTGTCATCATGTCTTCGAGCTATGTGTCCTGCCCAAGACCATTTTAGTTCTTTAGTTTTGATAAGAATGTCCTTTACTTGAGTTTGCTGCCTAATCCATGTGTTTCTCTTATCTAACAGTCTGATTCCAGTATAATTCGTTCCATTCTTTGCTGTGTAGGTCTCAGATTCTCTTCCATTCTTTTGGTGAGTGCCCAAGTTTCACTTCCATAAGTCATGGTGGGGAGTATACATTGATTCATTATTTTACGTTTCAGACAAACTGGGATATTGCTCTTCAGTATGTGACTATATTTCCTGAATGCTATCCATCCAAAATTTATTCTTCTCTTGACTTCCAGCCATTTATCATTAGTACAGCTAATAACTAGTCCCAGATAAGTATATGACTCCACCTTTTCAATTACTGCTCTTTCAATCATTATTTCCCTTTCCGTGGCATACTTGTTCATCATTACTTTTGTTTTAGCCATATTCATCTTTAGTCCAAAATCCTTACTAACTGTGCATAACTGATTAAGATTTTCCTCTAATTCTTTGGGATCATGGCTTATGACCACAATGTCATCTGCAAATCGTAAATGGTTTAGGTACTCTCCGTTCACATTGACTCCTTTCTGCGACCAGTCTAATCTTCTGAAAGCTTCCTCAAGGGCAGCAGTAAACAGCTTCGGAGATATTGTCTCCTTGTCGAACTTCTTTCTCGATTTTAAATTTGCTACTGTCTTTGTCTAGTCTAATAAAGGAGGTAGCACTCTCATATATTTTCTTCAAAATCATAATATATGGAGTATCTATGCCTTGTCTTTCCAGTGCCCGAAACATTGCCTTATGCTGTATGGAGTCAAATGCCTTTTCATAATCCACAAATGCCAGGCATAATGGTGTTTTATATTCATTTGCTTTCTCCATTAGCTGTGATATTACGTGAAGGTGATCCATAGTTGAGAATCCTGTCCTAAAGCCAGCTTGCTCTTTCGGTTGATTCTCATCAAGTATTCTTTCTAATCTGTTAATAATGACCCTTGTGAACAACTTGTAGATATGGGATAACAAGCTAATTGGTCTATAATTTCCAATTTCTGATTTATTTCCTTTCTTATGCAGCAAAACTATGATTGCATTATTCCACTGCTTATGCATCACAAATTTTCTAATGCACTTTGTGAAGAGCCTTGCCAGTTTTTGTGTTATGTCTCTTCCTCCCAATTTTAACAACTCTACAGTAACTTTATCTTCCCTCGGGGCTTTCCGATTCTTCATTTTCTTCAATGCATGTTCTACCTCATCAGGAAGAATATCGGGTATGTCGTATGTGTTGCTACTTTGCAATCCATGTTCCCCACTGCTGGTATCATTCCCTCGCTCCTTGTATAATTCTCTATAGTAGTCTTCTGCTATTTGAATTATACCTTCTCTGCTGTTTATAAGTACACCATCGCTATTCTTCAGTTTCAGTATCATTTGTCTTTCTGTATTACTGCTCATGGCTGCTGATTTAATTCCTCTGTTTTCCCTTAATGCTTGTTCTACTTTTCTTGTGTTAAATCTTCTTATGTCCTCTCTCAGTCTCTTTCTAATGGCTTTGCATAACAGTGTTTTGCTTGCTCTTCATTTGTCGTCTTTGGTTCATCATGACAACTGTTTCTTGACTAATTTTTTCTTCTTTGGATTTCTGTTTCCCTATAGGTTTCTTGGGCTTTATCACTTTCAGAAAGTTGTAATATTCCTCGTCGATATCTTGGTCCTGAGCAGTCTGCAGAAGCTCAAACGTGTTCTTAAGTTCCAGTACATACTGCTTTTTCTCCTCCTCTGTTATTTCAAAGACCTTTGTATTATTTACTCGAGTCAGTTTTTTCCTTTCCTTTCCTACATCTATATCAAGTGTACATCTTACCATTCTGTGATCACTTCCAACATTTACCTTATTCAGCACGGTAACATCATTCACAAGTGAATGATGTAATCCATTTGGACTCTTCCATGTCCACTTTCTGTTCACCCTTTTCTTGAAAAAAGTGTTCATTACTGACAGTCCTTGAGATTCTGCAAATTCCACGTCTTTCACCTCTTTTATTTCTTTCACCAATTCCAAAATTTCCTATAGTTCGTCTTTCTGCGCTGTTTTGCCTTTTTCCAACCTTAGCATTGAAGTCCCCCATAATAATAGTGTAGTGGGTTTTCTGCTCATCTAGGATACTCTCAATTTCAGTGTACATTTCTTCAACCTCTTCATCATCATGGCTCGATGTTGGTGCATAAATCATTATAATTTCTTAATTCAAGAATTCAAGATTTCTTGTTAAAAATCTTGAATATTAGTCTTGACACCCTTGGTGATGTACTTTTGAATTCCAAAATGTTGTTTTTAAAATCTTTATGGACCAGAAACCCAACTCCACCTTCACTCCTTTCACTGTTTCCATTGGTGTACAGCAGATTTCCACTTGATAAACTTATAAGTGATTCATTTCTTCTTCTTGTTTCAGCCAAACCGATGATATTCCAATTCACATTTTCTAATTCCTTTTCCAGCTCTAATATCCTGTCTTCACCGATGAGTGATCGTACGTTATAACAGGCCAAGTTCAATTTCCGTGCATGGCAGCCTGGTCGTACCCAGAGATTCTTAGCACCCTCTGCTTCCACTCTGATCCTCTCGCTGCCGTAAGAGGGAGAGTGAAAGCTGCTGGGGACTGAGGGCCGTTTGTATTGTTGTGCTCTCATTGCTGGAGGGTTTGGTCTTTTCTTCTTCATGCTGACCAGGCGTCTTGAAGAGAACCACTCTACACGTTCGTTGCCACCTAAGTGACATAACAGGGCTTACCATCGAGAAGGTGTGCATGAGTGGATTTTAGGGAGGCAGGCCAACCGGACTTCTCCTAAATCTTCTGTAATAGAGAGATATTGGATCCATCAGTGTTTTAGGCTGAGTGTCTGATAACACACAGGATACCTGTTCCCCTCTAAGCCCCTCCTAAACACTGATCATTACTTACAGTTTTTGTAGAGGATGTTGGCAACGCTTCTGGAATATGTATATGAAAATCCAAGTGTATGATATCAAAATTATTTTTTGCATCCAGTTCCTTTGTAACCACATCATAATATCCAGTCCAATCCAATTGTATGTAAAGGAAATGGTAGAACTGCAGCCACCAAATTCCAGCATTGTTTTCCAACAATGTGACAACCTAACTGGCATATGTTTGTTAACATCCACCAGAATTTGAGTTAATGGGGTACAGTGAATGGGGATCATGACTGATGCCAGCACCAATCATATTCTAGGCAAACAGAAGAAGAGGTGCTGGATATCATGACACAGAGTTGCTGCAAGAACAGATCATTTAAGAATATTTGTTTGGTACACACTGCATGAACATGGGCTGTATGCATACCATATGCAGAGAGTTCATGCATTGCAAACAGGAAATTCACTTGTTCATGAGCAATTTTGTTTAGGGATACTTAATCATATCAACAACAGCCAGCCCATGACTTTCTTGTCGATATCCTGTTAACTGAAAAGGCAACATTTAAGCAAGATGGGATATTCACTATTCATAATCTCCATATATGGTCAGTGGAATTTCCTTGCACCATTTGGCAGTCCTGTTTCCAAGTGTAGTTTAGTGTCGGCATGTGGGCCCACATTGTAGGATATAACTTTATTCATAACTTTATTCATCACAGTTCCCTGCCCTCCTAAACACTGATCATTACTTACAGTTTTTGTAGAGGATGTTGGCAACGCTTCTGGAATATGTGTGCCTTTAGGTGTACATGATAGTATCTGATTTCAGCAGGGTGGAATTAGACACCATTCTGGTAAGAAAGAACCTGCCTCCACATTTTGGGGGACAGATAAGAACATTCTTAAATGATCATTAACGTTGCTGCAACTAAATGATCATTAAAGTTGCTGCAAGAACAGATCATCTCAGAATATTTGTTTGGTACACATTGCATGAACATGGGCTGTATGCATACCATATGCAGAGAGTTCAGGCATTGCAAACAGGAAATTCATTTGTGCATGAACAATTTTGTTTATGGATACTTAATCATATCAACATATCTAATGATCATTTAATGTTGTTCTTGCAGCAACTGTAATGATCTGATGATTCTTAAGTGATCATTATTTGCTTGAGCGTGTACAGAGAAGGGCAACAAGATTGGTGAGGGGAATGAAGGGATCCTCTTACCAAGAGAGGCTTAAGTTCTGCAGTGGCTGGAGACTAGGCACCTGTACGGTGATCTGATTGAGGTGTATAAGGCCTTGAATGGGTTGAGCATGCTGAATTCTGATGGGATCCTTCCACTTGTTCAGATTACGAACCTAAGGGGGCATAAATTCAAATTAAGAAAAGACAGATGTACGGAAATTTGCCTTTAGCCAGCGGGTGGTTAATTGCTGGAACAAACTTCCGTCTGTCGTTGTGGAAGTTGATAGATTAAATAAATTTAAGGAGGAACTGGACAGGCATTTGGAGGGAATGGTGTGATATTTTTTTTTTTTTTTTTTTTTTTGGCTGATGCTGCATAAGCTCATACACTTGCTTTCTTGCATCACATGCCACTACTACTACTACGTAGCCACTGGATTGGTCATGGAGGTTCAGTTTCTTGGCCACCCTGCTCTTCTGGCCTTAACCCATTGAATTTTTATGTGTTTGGTGTCACGTGAAACGAATAGTTTATATCACAGAGGTTAACAACCGAGATAACTTAATCAACGAACATTTATTGTTCTGGATTTATCAGTAGCCATGTACAGTACAAGTAAAATTATTCAGTTACTTAGTAATAATTAAAATAAAAAAATTGTTATGTAAATAAAATGTTCCTAATTAAAGTAAGCTTTTTCATAATTAGCATTAGCATTAATAGAGGCATTTGATGCAAGAAAGCAAGCTTATGCAGCATCAGCCAAAAAAAAAAAAAAAAAACCACTTCCACTTCACCCCTCTGTTCGTTCGAAATACCTGTCCAGCTGAGCCTTAAACTTATTTAGGCTATCAACTTCCACGACAAGGGATGGAAGTCTGTTCCACCAACCAACCACCCGCTGGCTAAAGTCAAATTTCTGCACGTCTATCCTACATCTGTCTTTCCTCAATTTGAATTTATGCCCTCTCAGGTGATTATTCTGAGCAAGAGGAAGAATCCCATCAGCATTGAGCATGCTCAAACCATTCAAAGCTTTATACACCTCTATCAGATCACCTCGCTGGTGCCTAGTCTCCAGACACTGTAATTTGCAAAACTTAAGCCTTTCTTCGTAAGAGCACCCCTTTGTTCCATTCACTAATCTTGTTGCCCTTCTCTGTACTCGTTCCAGCAGCTCTACATCCTTCTTGAAATGAGGCCGCCAGACCTGAATACAGTACTCTAGGTGTGGCCTGACCATTGCCTTATACAAGGGAATAATCACCTCCTTATGCTAGAAAAATTCCTGTATATCATTGACAATACACCATGAGCTACTCTTGCAGCCCATCTGCACTGCTCAGAGAACTTCATATCTGCCTGCACAACCACCTCCAGGTCCCTTTCATTCTCTACCACTGTCAGTGTAGTACCACACAGTTGATATGTTGCTCTGGGGTTGCTGTTTCCCATGTGTAGTACTTTACATTTGTCAATGTTAAACTTCATTTGCCACCTCTCAGCCCATCTGCTCAACCTTTCCAGATCCTGTTGCAGCAGCATAGTGTCAGTAGTGTCCTTGACAACTCTGCCTACCTTTGTATCGTCTGCAAACTTTGACATTAAGCTTGATATACCATCATCAATATCATTTATAAATACAGAAAACAATAATGGACCCAACACTGAGCCCTGAGGGACTCCACTAATAATATTAGTCCACGACGAGCAGTGTCCATTGATTACCACTCTCTGTCTTCTCCCCCTCAGCCACCCCTTTATCCACAGCAGCAATTTGCCTCCAATGTCACACTGCTCCAATTTGTGCAGCAGTCTTCCATGTCCAACAGTATCAAAAGCCTTTCTAAGATCCAAGTATATAATATCAAAGTTATTCCCTGCATCCAGTTCCTTTGTGACTGCATCATAGTATCCAATCAAATTGGTCAGGCAAGACTTCCCCTTAACAAAACCATGCTGTGTCCGAGCTATAACTGAAGTCTTGTCAAAATGATCCTGCAATGCTTCTTTAACTAGTGCCTCCATTAATTTTCCTGGAACAGAAGTTAAACTCACAGATCTATAATTACTTGTGTCAGCCTTTGATCCTCCTTTGTGAATTGGGGTCACATTTGCACATCTCCAGTCTGTGGGTACGTCCCCTGAGTCCAAGGAAGCTCTCATAATTATGGCTAAGGGTTTGCTTACTTCCTCTGCTGCCTCCTTTAATATAACTGGATAGATCCCATCCACCCCGGGTGCCTTTCTTGTGTTTATCTTCAACAATTTCTCCTCCACTTTACTCTCAGTTATTACAAGATTCTCTAGCTTACTGCTAGAGTCGAATACACCTCTGGCATTCCCCTCGCTAAATAACTCCTCATGTGTGAATGTCAATGCAAAATATTCATTTAGTTTGTTAGCTACCTGAGCAGGATCATCAACAGTTGACCCATCGATATCAAGTGGACCAATCTGATTCATCTCCTTCCTTCTAGAGTTTACATAAGTAAAGAACTCTTTGCTGTTTTTCTTTACATCCCTCGCCAAAGATTTCTCGTAATCTGCCTTCGCCTGCCTAACCTCCTTTGTAACTTGGTTACAGATCAACTTGTATCTATCATAGGCTTCTGTGTCATGTGTTAATTTGTTTGTATCCCAATGATTGCTTTTCATAATTTTATTATTATACACAAAATACTAGAAACTGTAATGATTTCACTAATCTGTTTAACGCTCTTACTGAAAACCCTGTTGGTCCAATGTCAAACTGAGTGTCGACTTTTCTGCTTATATTTTAATGAACTATTCCCACTATAAATATTGATGTTGAATTCAAGGACACCCTGTATATTTCTCATCTACTATACAGCCAAATCTTGCCATAGCAAAGCAAGCAAGCAAAAAAAAAAAAGAAAAAAAGCGAGTTAGCTAATGTACAATGTGTCACATTTCTGGCATGTTGAAAAATAGTAATAATTCATGATTTATTTAAAAAGAGAAAAAAAAAGTGAATGCAATGGCTTTAATGCGTGAACTGAGAACATTTTGTTTCTGGGCACCTGCCGTATTCCTCATTCCTTCATGCAGCAGTGTACCTTCATTCCTTCATGCAGCAGTATAACCTAAGTGATATTTATGGAAAAAAAAAAAGAAAGAAAGAAAGAAAGAATAATTTCCGGATTTCTCTTGGGCCAATTTCAATGAAATTTGGGAAGGCTCGACAAATTATTCTGGAAGAGCCAAATATAAAATTTCATGGGAATCCATCCAGAGCAGTAGAATTATTACATGTGGACAGATCGACAAAGAATTAATAATTGCCAGATTTTTACTGTTCCAGTTTTTGACATTTGTGATATCTAGACAAATCATGCTAAAGGAGTTTAAAAAAAAATCTGTCCACTGGGAGTAATTATTATGTGTAGATGGTTAAAACAAGAATTGCAGAATTTCTACTGGCTAAATTTTAATGAAATTTTGGTTGGCTTGGCAAATCTTTCTCTTCACAACTATATATAGTTGTCAACTCTTCAGATTTATGACGAAGAATCTTATCTTTCTGAATTGATTTGATCCCTTTCACCATTGTAACATACTTCTCCATCTTTTTCACAAAAAAATGGCAAAATTACTTTAAAATTAGAATTTTTTTAAAATTGGCATATTTCTTATTTTTGTTAACATATTGTCTATCAGGTATGCTAGTCTATGCTACAAAATTGCATTGTGGAATAACAGTGTTGTAGTAGTAGTAGTAGTGGCATGTGATGCAAGAAAGCAAGCGTATGAGCTTATGCAGCATCAGCCAAAAAAAAAATCATACCATTCCCTCCAAATGCCTGTCCAGTTCCTCCTTAAATTTATTTAACTTATCAACTTCCACAACAACAGATGGAAGTTTGTTCCAGCAATTACCCACCCGCTAGCTAAAGGCAAATTTCCCCACATCTGTCTTTTCTTAATTTTAATTTATGCCCCCTTAGGTTCGTAATCTGAACAAATGGAAGGATCCCATCAGAATTCAGCGTGCTCAACCCATTCAAGGCCTTATACACCTCAATCAGATCACCACACAGGTGCCTAGTCTCCAGCCACTGCAATTTGAGGGACTTAAGCCTCTCTTGGTACGAGAATCCCTTCATTCCCCTAAGCAATCTTGTTGCTCTTCTCTGTACACGCTCAAGCAAATCTACATCCTTCCTACAATGAGGCCTCCAGACCTGTACGCAGTACTTAAGGCATGGCCTGACCATTGCCTTATACAAAGGGACAATCACCTCCTTTTCCCTGCTAGCAAAATTCCTATATATCATTGACAAAACCCCATGACCTGCCCTGGCAGATTGTCTGCATTGCTCAGAAAACTTCATATCTGACTGTACAATTACTCCCAGGTCTTTTTCATTTTCTACCACCTTAAGTGTAGTACCACACAGTTGGTACGTTTCTCTGGGGTTACTTCTACCCATATGCAGTACTTTGCATTTGTCAAGGTTAAACTTCAGTTGCTACCCAAATTATCTAGATCCTGTTGCAGTAGCACACTGCCATTACTGTCATTAACAACCCTGCCAACCTTTGTATCATCTGCAAACTTTGACACTAAGCCTGATATACCTTCATCAATATCATTGATAAATATACAAAACAACAGAGGACCCAACACCAAACCCTGTGTTTAATTTTATTAATGAACATTAAACCCTGTGTTTAATGTTATTAATGAACTAATGTATTAACATTAGTCCATTAATAACACTAATTACGTTGTTTTCTATAACGTAATCATTTCGTTGGATTTGTGTGGCTTGTATGGGGCAAAGGTAATTAAAAATGTCCTTCAGTAAGATTCAAAAAAATATTCAGAAGATATATACACGCATGCTTAAAAGTTTGGAATTACAGCACATATATATATATATTTTTTTTTTTTATGAAAACCCCAAACACAAGAGGTATTAGAACTTATAGTACTTATTACCATGCTTGGGTTGGAGGTTGAGAAGATGAAAGAAGATATTTGTTGCCATTAGACTTGAACCTCTGTAGACTGTAATTTTCAGGAAAGACGTATGATGGAAGGTTGTTCCTGAAAACGGCAGTTGAATGAATAAATGGAGAAGGTGAAAAGTTGGTTTGTGAGTTTGAAGTTGGACAGTAAGTGGATGTTGACTGGTTGCGGCACGTGTTCTCACATGTTTGGAAGTAAGAGCGGGAATTATAGAAATCAATTCAGAAGAACAGTGCCCATGGAATTATCTGTAGAAAAGGCATGCAACAGGAACAGTACATCTATGAGACAGAGTGGAGAGACCCTGTTAGAGATGTCATTAATTAACCTAACTGCCCTTTTCTGAATGGAATCTAGAAGCCTAAGAGAGGTTTTGGGAGCACTGCCCCAGATGTGGGAAAATTATTCTATGTTAGGGCAGATTTGGAATTTGTACAGAGTGAACAGCTGTTTGGAAGAAGAGTAAAAGAGAATCTGGTTTTCTCTTTCACCGAGAGTGAAAGAGAAAACCAAGTTTTTCAGATTCAGAGGAAGCAATATTTGTAATGTGCTTGTGCCAAGAGAGATTAGAAGTCAGTGTAATCCCCAAAAGAGATATAACATCTTGCCTAGAAATCGGAGTGTCACCAAAGATAATTATAGGAGCAGAAGAATCCTTTTTGCGAGATATAAGACAGGATTGAGTTTTACAAGGATTGAAATCAAATAAGTTGTCTTTGCCCCTCTGGAGATTGGCATTTAAGGAATACCTGGAGATCAGCATTTAAGGAATTGGTAATGGATATTCAAGAAGTTGAAGCTGATTGAGCAGGGCAAGGTTTCTCAAACTGGAAAGTGGAATGCAATGTGCTATCATCAGCAAAACTAGGGATAGAATTTCTGGTCAATGGAATAAGGTCATTAATATACAAGAGGAAAAGAGTGGGGAAAAGAACTGAACCTTGAGGGGAAACCGGCATTAGTTGAGAAGTTACAAGACAGAGAGCCATCTACCATCACCCTCAGTGAGCGGTCAGAGAGAAAACTGTATAACCAATTACAAAAAACAGTTGACAAACCATAAGATGGAAGCTTGTTTAGAAGACCTTTATGCCAAACACTATCGAAAGCCTTTGAGATGTCAAGAGTAACTGCTTGTGTTTCACTGAACTTTTCCATTAAATTTTTACATGAATGGGAAACATAAGCCAGAATATCACCAGTGGATCGACAATGATGGAATCCGTACTGGTGATCATTGATCAGACGGAAGGTTTCTAGGTAGTTTAAGAGTTGGCGGTTAATTGATTTGTCCATTACTTTAGAAAGAGTAGAAGTAATTGCAATTGGATGATAATTGGATGGGAGGGATTTGTCACCCTTTTTAGGAACTGGCTGGATATGTGCAAATTTCCAAGCAGAAGTAAAAACACCTTTGGAATACAAAATTGGAAAAAGGTGGCAGAGAACAGGCATAAGTTCAGGAGCACAGGTTTTGAGAACAAGTGAAGAAATACCATCAGGACCTGGAGCTTTCTTAGCATTAAGATTCATCAAAATCCTTCTTACATCCTTTAGACGAAAGACTACAGGAGGCATTAAATGGAATGTGTTGGAAATGGTGGGAGGTGTTTTACCAAGATCATTAATGCATGAGTAGGGAAAAAAAATGGGATGCTAGCAGGACAGCTTTATCCTTGGCTGAAGTGACAATAGAAATATCTGGTTTTGACAGAGGTGGGAACAGAGATGGGCAAAAGTTGCGGCCAATAGCTTTGACAAGAGACCAGAATGCTTGGCTACCATTAGGGCAAGAAGCAAGTTTTCTACTCTTAGTCTGCCTTAGTCTGTTCAAAATCTACTTTGGACTGAATAATAACTGCTTTACAATTGTTGCGAGCTTTGGTGTTGTAGGCAGAAAATGAAGCTGAAGAATTGGAAACAAGCCTGTTATGATATGCAACATTCTTCTCTTGAACAGTCTTACTACGTTTATTGGAAAACAAAGGTTTAGATAAAGAACGAGATTTTAAAGTGGAGGGTGGGATAAAGGATTCCATTCCTACAAAAATAATTTCTCTGACATGATCTGAGCAAACGTTGACATCAAAAGTTTTGGAACAGTAATCCGACCAAGGAAAAGAAGAAAAGAAATCTCACAGGTCATCCCATTTTGCATTCTTGTAATGTCAGACATCATGAGTTTGACAATAGCCATGAGATAATGGCTCCGTTGAAGAAGAGACAATCACTAAGTTGTGATCTGAGGTGCTTAAAGGACCACTCACTTTGACCGTGTACTTAGAAGGGCTGTTTGTGAAAAGAAGATCAAGGGTGTTCGCTGTATGGTTAGGATTGTCCGGTATTCTGTTAAGTAAATGAACAATCTGTGCAAGGTCATTAGTAATTGCAAAAGCCTCAGCATCTCGACCAGCTGTGTCAGTGTGACTAGAAAATAGAAGCCAGCTGGAGTTGTGAACATTAAAATCACCAAGGAAAATTATCTCACTGTTAGAAAAGTTGGATGGAGAAAGTCAAGTTGCAAAGAGAGGAAGTCAGAGCTCCAAGTGATTAGTGGAGTTGGGAGAACGATAGAGACAGCAGATGAATTTGACAGAATGAGATAGAGAGATTTTAAGCCAGAGAAGATCAAAAAGAGGAGATTCCAAATTACCAAGACTCTGATAGGGAATATCAGAACCGACATATGCACTAGTACCACCTCTGAAGCGAAAAGAATCATACAGCAAATAATTTGGGCAACTGAGATGAGCAGTGGTTGAATAAACCGATAACTGAGATTCTTTCAGAAAAAGTACATGGGGTTTGGCAGACTGTAAGTGGAAATGGACATTGTTGAGATTAAAACTGAGACCACGTATATTTGTGAAATGAAAAAGGAATTGTTTGGGAGGTTTAGATCTTTTTGCAGATAAGCTTGCTCTATTAGTTTGACAATTCATGATGTATTCAATATTAAGAAAAAGTGTGCGGGAGTGGCCAGCTGTATGAAGTAATGAAATTTTTGGATGTGGCATACGCATGGTAAGAATATAACCAGATCCTTGACATAACATGGCCTCGACAATGCGCCCCCATACGCTAGCTGATCTGTAAGCCTCCTAGAGAGTTACCAATAGGTTCAGTCCAGGGTACTAACTATCGGCCATGATGCCATATCTCGCCATGATGTCCATCATAACCTCAAAAGACATCAGTCATACTGCATGATGGGAGAGATGGGGGAAGGGTTGACCGGAACTTATCTCTGGAGATTAAACATGGGTTCCACCACTTCAAACCTCCAATAAGCAAAGTGGTGGTATTGTACCGGTTGATGAGAGTCATCTACCACCTAGTATTGCCTGGTAACACGGAGGGGCGTCATTCCTCCGTGTGGTGTGATTGCTACACCTTGACCCCTGCTTACGTTGGTTCACACCTGGGTGGTCCTCCACAGTGTGCTTGTGCATGGGGGTTATACCCAGGATTACTAACAGTCCCACCATTGTGAAGGTGCAAGCAGAGGATATGGCTGTCACAGACCCTCCAAACTTCATCGAAATTGGTTCCACTTGACTTGAGTGTTACCTGAATATCAGTTCCATCAGCATTTTAGAATCTCAGGAAGCAAGCACAGATTATGACAGTAATTTTCATCAATTTTTTTTATATTAGCTATGGCAATATAAGGTTTAATATAAAAAAAAAACAACACTACAAAGTACTTTAAGCATTCAAAAATGTGGTGCAAAAAAAATATTGAAATGGTTAAATTGACAACTATACTGGTTTTTCATCAAAATGTCCTCCATGAGATTTTATCACTGCCCAGATCCCACAAATGTGGGGTTCTGACACTTAATTTTATAATAGTGTCTTAAGTAACATTATTTCAAGCAGTCTACAAGGTTTCCCAAAATATTTTGTGGAAATAGGCAGACTTTGTGGACTTGATGGTCTAGATCAGTGGTTCCCAAACTACTGAGATCTACGGACCCTTTCAAAAGTGAAAAAAAGTTTACAGACCCCTTCAAAAATCAAAAAAAGTTTGCGGACCCATATATACACTGATGTTCAAAGAAAGTGTATCACCTAGGAATTTCACATTTCTAACTCTTTTTTGCAATGGTATGTTACATTAATGACTAGCTCATCACATGTTACATCACAAATAGAAATATAAACAACAGATATTTGTTAATAGTTAAGGCAAAGCTAAGTAATATTTCATAGGTGTTCTCAAAATATTCCATAATGAGCATTTGCAACCATTATGCAACAGTTTTGGTAAACACAACAATTATGGCTGAAATGTTATCAGAAGCCCTAAATTTGCTTCAGTTTATCATTTTAAATGGAAAATAAAATGAAAAGTTCACCAGGTGCAAACTAATATTTAGTTGAACTGCCTCTGTCCCTGATGACAGCAGCACACCGTCGAGGCAATGACAGTTGCCACGGACTATCAGTTGATTATCTTCAGATAATCAACTGATAATTTGTGATTCCAAACTCGTATTATGGCTTCCTGAAGTTCGTGAAGGGTCTTTGGTTTCTTTCTGGCAACTGCAGATTCCACCCGATGCCCACAGTTCTCTATAGGATTCAGGTCCGGACTGTTTCCTGGCCAGCTAAGAGTTGTAATGGACCATTCTTCCAACCATTTTTTCACCTGTAACAAATGTAAACGCATTGCTGTTGAACCTCTAATGCAGAAATGAAGCTACAGTAACTACAGAAGTGCCTACTTACACTTCTCGCCCGATGATAAGGAGCAGAGTCGTCCTGAAAGATGCAGTTACTTGGCAGGTTGAAATGGTCTCTAATGGTTGGCAGCAATTTGCCTTCCAATATAGCCACCAGGTATCCATTGGCATTTACAGAACCTTTTATAAACTGCAGGTGATACAAAATGCACCCCATATCATTTGGCTGGTAGGGAATTTCACTGGAGACACCATACAGTCACCATACATGCTCCTTACTTCAAATTAATCGGACCTTTTTCATTTTTTGTGTGAGGAGGGGCTTCTTCTTAGAATGACTGGCTACAAGTCCATTTTTGAAGAGGGTGTCTTCTGACTGTTACTACACCTGCTACTACTCCTGTATGTTCTTCCCATTCTCTTTTCAGCTCAGACGAAATAGCCTTATAGTTTTTAAGGTATAAGTGCTTCAAAACGTGGCCCTGTTTTGGTGTAGAGACTCATTTGCATCCGGTTCCTTTTTTCCTATCAGCAGAACCAGTATTCTTGAGTTTGGAAAGAAATCTACTCACTGTCAACTGCTTACAAGACACTCTATAAGAAATATGACAGGAAGAACATCGTTCCTCATGTAAAGTAACAATAGCACTCTTTCTTTGTGGCGTCAACTTCATGTAACTTGCCATCCTGACACAGTCAAGGAATGATTGCAACTCTTGCAAAGCATGCTTATATAGCTGAAAGTAACAACTGATGCAATATTACATCATCACCTAAGTGTATCAGTCTTATCTGATGCAATCTGTAAGAAATATTGCCATATACTTACATTATTCAGATGACAATTTCAATTTTAAGGGGTGATGCACTTTCTTTGAACACCAGTGTATATACACTAGACTCCCTCTTATCCAGTCTCGCTTTAAGCATCCATATTTTCGTCGAGATTTTTCTGTGAATCAGAGTTCCGACGTCATTAGCCCAGCAGGAAAACAAAATTAAAAGATTCTGGGAATGAGTACAGTGCACTGTAATGATCCTATAAATTTTTTAACTTCAGTTAGTCTTTGCTATCTGTGCTGTTTGGATCACAGTCACTCCTTGTGTACATATTTTCGTCATTAATTTTTATTTTTTAAATTGCATTAACTTGAAATGATAGGCTCACACAAGTATAAACAGAATGTGTTAAATATTGAAACAAAACTAAAAGAATTGGAATGTATCAATAATGGAGATCCTGTAAAATGGATATGTAATGAACTGGGATGTCGGAAAAAGTACGATGACTGATTGGTGGAGAAACCGGAGATCCCTTCAAGACTTAGTATGCAAATAGAATCAGAAAAAGTGCTCTCAGACAGGTGTACTATGAAGAAGCCAAAAAATGAAGTCATTGCTGATGCATTATGGATATGGTTCATGCAAGAACAACAAAGAGGAACACCTCTTAGTGAGCCGGTTTTGAATGAAAAGGCAGTACACTTGCACAAGAAAATCAACAGCGGAAAGAATTCTTAGCCAGCGAGGGATGGCTTTCACAGTGGAAAAAGCACCATGGAATTCATTATCAACATCAGATGTTTGCGACGAAAAATTGTCAACAGATCAAAATCCTACAAGTGAATTTTCCCAAAATGTTTTAGACGTTATACAGAAGGAAAATCTTACTCCTGAACAAGTCATTAATTTGGATGAAACAGGCATAAATTTTAAGCTTCTTCAGCCGAAAACACTAGCAGCACCACAAGAAACATTTGTTGCTGGTTTCAAAATGAATTAACAGAGAATCACTGTGGCCCTTTGTACAAATTCTGCTGGGAGTCACAAACTGCCCATTTTCGTTGTAGGAAAGTCAGCCAAACCAAGAGCATTTAAAAATGTAAATTTCAATGCTCTACCAGTTGACCACAAAGTCCAGAGGTCAGCTTGAATGGATTCTTTTCTATTTGAAAAATGGTTTTCAACTGAATTCTTTCTAAAAGTTAAGGCACATTTGACCCATTTGAAATTACCGCTCACTGCTGTTCTTGTCCTTGACAACGCTTCAATTCATCCCATCGACCTATCTTCTGATGACATAAAGGTGGTGTTTTTACCACCTTTTGTTAAATCTTTGGTGCAACTTATGGATCAAGGTGTTATAGTTAGTCTGAAAAGACGTTACAGAAGAAAACTTCTTTCAGAAATTCTCGAGAAGACCACTAATGAAGAAACGGAACTCATGGATGCCCTTAAGAAAATTAACATCAAGGATGTGATTTACATGTTGGCATCTGCTTTTGAGGAAATGCTGTCATCAACATTTGTGAGGTCATGGAGAAAACTATGGCCTAATGCTGAAAAATTAACTGCAAATTGCGATCTGGACAAGGAGCCATGTGGGATCTCATCGACCATGATAAGATTGCTCTGCTTAATGATTTGAAACAATTATCAGAGTTAAAAGACTTGGAAGAAAGAGACATCAATAAATGGCTTGTAGGCGATAACATTCTAGAGAATAAAATGTTAACAGACGATGAAATTATTGAAGCAGTTAGTCAAAGAGAAATGGCAGAAGATGAAGAACGAGAGAACCGAGAAGCAATGACTGGAAATAAAAATAACAAAAGAATAAGTCATTCAGAAGGAAAGAAAGCACTTGAAACTGCAATAAGATTTATCGAACAGCAAGATAATTCATCTCGGATAGACGTGCGGAAATTTGCCTTTAGCCAGCGAGTGGTTGGTTGGTGGAACAGACTTCCATCCCTTGTCGTGGAAGTTGATAGCCTAAATAAGTTGAAGGCTCAGCTGGACAGGTATTTTGAACGAACAGAGGGGTGAAGTGGAAGTGGTTTTTTTTTTTTTTTTTTTTTTTTGGTTGATGCTGCATAAGCTTGCTTTCTTGCATCAAATGCCTCTACTAATGCTAATGCTAATCTGCCATTGATATAATTCTTATGAAAAAGTGGCTTGATTTTGCTTCAAAAAACAAATTTAAATCAAAAAGACAAATGAATATTACCGATTTTTTATCTATGTAAATGTTTAATAAACATTTATATAGAACACTGTATACAGTATATTTTTTTTATTTAATTTACAACCTATAAATGGTATTTTGTATGTGTTTTTGGATTAACCAGCCATTCATTTATCTGGCCTGCGGTCGGTCCGATAGGGGCCAGTTAATCGGGAATATACTGTATATATAAAAATATACAAAAAACAAAATTCAAAGCTTTATGTTTAAAACAACTCAACTTCATTTATTTTTGCATAAATATGTAATAATAACTTTACCATCAATTTGTTATACATAGAACGAATAATTTGACCAGTTCCAGAGGGTCTGTTTTGCGGATCCCAGTTTGGGAAACACTGGTCTAGTTGATTCCATAAAAGCTCTATTGGGTTTAAGTCAGGTGATTTCGTTGACCACACCATAATTTTTAATACCTTCCTCCTTTTGTTTATTTACTTGAAAATCCCTGCACAGCTTAGAGCTGTGCTTCAGGTCTTGTGGTAATATAAAATTTCTTCCATAAAGTCCAGAGGATATTGCATTATGTTCAAGAATAATTTTATAGCCTACTTTTCTTAAAATTCCTTCAATTCTGATGATCCCACCTACACCAGAAAAACAGAAGTGATCCCAGATCATGATGGAATCACCACCGTGCTTGACTGTAGGCCAAAAAAATGTGGCACTTTTTTTTTTTTTTCAGTTGATTGTCTCACATAAACTCTACAATTGGATCTACAAATTTGGATTCATCCATCCGCAGTACATTTTTCTACTCGTAATTTGTCCAATTTTGATGGCTCTTAATCCAAGCCAAATGTTTGTTTCGATTTTCTGTTTTTAATAAGGGTTTTCAGATGTTACACATCCATGAAGTCCCACTTGTTAAAGATGAAGTCTTAACAGTGGATGTAGACACAAGTTTCTCTGTTCCAATTTAACTCAGCTCAGATTTTATGTGCAGTAAGTCATTGATGTGTGCATTTAAAAATCATTGTTATGGTCTTATCTTGTGCTTCCATTGTTACACTGATCATCCTGATCATCATTTGATTGTTGAATGGTAGTTTGTACTCCATTAAATGAAACACTTAATTTTTTGCCAATACTTCTCATGGAATAACTTACTTTATACAGAATTGTAATAGCACTTGTTTATTTTTTTAACGCTCAGTTCTTTATTTCTTGCCATGTTTATCACAAAACACTAAATACTCTTTCTGAATTATGTTTTTTCTAGTTTATAAGCTACAGTTCTTACTCCTCAGTTTATATTATTGCAAAACACTCAAGCACCATCTATAATATTCTGTAATATTGAAACAATACCCTCACTTTCTAGAATATTCTAGAATCACCTCCAACATTCTACCCCATTCAGGTGCCTTCTATGCCTTTCTGGAATATTTTTGAATATTCAAGAAATTTCTTAAATATTATTTAAGTTTTTTGATTTTTATACATAATAGAAAATATTTAAATAAAAATTGGTAAACAAGTTGGTTCTGTTGAAAATTATGAAAAACGAAGCTGATTCCAAATTTTTAGACAGGAGTGTATATGGAAGATTTTCCAAAATTCTTTAAAATCTGTAAAGCATAATACATATGCTTTGTGTACTGGATGTAGATATGATTTTTTTTTCATTACAAGTTGCAGAAAATGCAATGTAATCAGGCATTTGCAAATAAATAAATATAAAGATAACCTGTGTGGCATAGAAAGAAAAATGCAAAAGCAGATGTAGCATTTCACAGTGACAGTGAAGTTGGCATACATGCCAAATGTTTTACATCATTTGTCATGAAACATAGTTTTCCTCTGAGTGTTGCTGATCATGCAGACACATTGTTAAAAAATATGTTACTTAACAATGGGTATATATATATATTTGGGTTGGTATATAAATAGGTATAGATTCAGGTGTAATTAAAAAGGCTGTATGCAAGTATATAAAACAGTTTAACAGCATCATTTCCAATCAAACCATTGGTAATGCTAATGTCATAAGACTCTGGGAGGGGGTCCTCTTAGGCTGGAGAGGTACTGATGTCTTACCAGTCCATAAAAGTAGTGCTAAAGAGGAGTTGGGTAACTATAGGCCAGTGGGTTTGACTTTTGGTGAAGATCATAGAGTTTGTGGTTAATGATGCAATTCAAGACTTTCTTGACAAGAATGGTGTCCTGTGTAGATCCTAGCAAAGGCTTATTAAGTGAAGGTCATGCATGACCAGGCTGGTTAGTTGTATAATGTAGTCGTTAAATAGTTGTGTGCATGTTCAATTTTTGATATTATATATCTAGATTTTAATAAAGCTTTAGAAATCATTACCTCATGGAAGGCTGCTATGTAAACTGGATGAAGGTAGGAGATGATGGTTTCACAAATGGTTATTCTTCAGAGTAGACCAGTGTTACATGTACAGTCCCTTAAGGCTCAGTGTCCGGTCTGCTCATATGTCTGATTTTCATAAATGATATTGAAGCTTTCAAAGTTTTCTGATGATTTTGAAGGTGGAAAAGGTGATTAAAAGTCCAAGACAAGCCAAGTTGCTTCAAAAAGACGGATCAGTTGCATATGTGGTCTAAAAAATAGCAACTGAAGTTTGCTTCTAAATGTAAGGTCATGCATTTGGGGGAAAGAAATTCTTGAGTCATGTATGAGCTGGTTTGGTGAGGGAATAAAAGTGATTCAAGATGAAAATTCAGTATGATGATTCAGTCTGACATGAAATTTTTTGTACAATGTAAACAGGCAGTTAGGAAGGCACATAATGTCCTGACAATGGTTAGACTGAATTTAGAGTATTGTATTCAGATAAAAAGACACAGAACTTCTGGAGAGGGTTCAGAGAAAGGCAGCTAGATTAATGATGAGAATATCGATGCTCATGCAAAGAAAGGCTTAGAAAGTTTGACCTGAAAGTGTGACAGCTAGATATCTAAGGAGAGATCTGAGAGGTGTATAAGACAATGAAAGGGTTTGGTAAAATGAATGAGGAAGATCTGATCACCCTTGTAGATGAGACAAGAATCAGGGGTCACAAATATAATTTTTCAGGAAATAATAGAAGACTGGGTTTTGTGAAGTGCACTTAGGGGGAGTGTGTCAAACTCGGGAATACAATGCCTCCCAGTGTGCTGAGACATCAGCTAAATTTAAAGCATAGTTGGACAGTTACCTTACAGAAATGGGAATAATATGAATGTTATGTTTTGTTTTACTTTTATTACTATTGGCTTTTTCTTTATTTACAACTTTTCTTTTCTTTTTTTTCACCCTCTGATGGGTACATACTGGTACCAAGTGTATGGGGTGGTTGGTTGTGTCCAGTTAATATTGTTATTATTACTGTTGGTCAAGGAACTTTCTCACTATCCTACAGCTGTTTTGGATCACAGCTTTTAAGAATTCCTTGTGGGTGTTCTCTGTGAGGACTATTTGCTGCTAGATTCTTATTGAGGCTCTTTGGTGCCATGCCTGTGATTGACATGGTTTGGTTGGGATGGTCATTAGTTGTTCCATATGCCACAATTCGACTTCCTGTCTTAGGCCAGTGTTCTTGCTGATCTTTTCCTTCTAGATTTTCATGAGATTGCTGCTTTTGGGCACCATTGTGTTGATCAGGTAGGTAGATAGCCATTTCCTTCTTGTCATGAGGATTAATAACTATCTGGTCTGTTGTGTGGGATCATTTTACCCGTTATTATGACACACTCCCAGTATAGTTTGAGTAGATGTCTCTAGTACAGCCTGGGATTTGTACTTGTAACATGGTACTCTTTCTTTCACCACCTTGGGTGCCTTCTGGTTAGGAAGTCCGTTGTCTTCCCTTCTCCTCTTGTCTAATGTTCTTATAGAAGGCTCTGGTTTTCATCAAATATCTGGTTGTTTGTTTTCCTCTGGGCACTTCCTTTATTGATGAAATCTCTTACTCAGTGGGTTTTTTTTTTTTTTTATCAGCATTAGCAACTAAGGCCAAATTGCTCCGGGATATGCGGTGGTCATTCCCTGACCTTTCCGCATCCTCCGTATTTGGTGGTGACGGGCTCAAACCCTGGTCTAATCAAGAAGCGTGTGCTATACACTGCTGCTCCTTCCCACCTGGCTACGGAGGCGCCCTTACTCAGTGCAAGGAAGTTCTGTTTGAGGGTGGCCCAGTATTCTTTGAGCCTTTGATTATAGGTCATGTGTTTGTTGTGGATGATGTCTTTCTTGAGGATGCTGTTCACTTTTCTGATCAGCTTCTTACTTCTGTTACCCCATTGGGACTGGGTCAGTTGGCCTATCTTCACTCCTACTATCTTCTGCTGTAGCCTCCTTTTCCAGTTTTTCCAGGTTGGTAGTTTCTTGTCTTTGCATTTTGTTTTTTATTGGTCTCTGGTTTCTCTTCTGTTCATCATGGTGGCTAGTAGAGCTGCATGGTAAATGACCATGCGGTTGGTGTCTCTGGTGTTACTTTGTTGTTGTTGAGGTTATTATTTGCCAATTGAGGTGGCCTGTGACTTGCCACAGGGTTCTGTAGGGTCTCTAACTTGGTATGGTATGGGTCTTTGTGGAATCCATTCCCTTGAATTCTGCTATTCCTTCTTATACTTTTCCTCTATTCTGGATATTGAGATCTTGTCTGTTTCTACTTTGGCTGCTCCAGGTTGTAGTTGCTGTACATCCTCCAGTTCTGGTTTGGTTGTGTGCTGTTCTTTGTAGTTGGGCACGCGCATCCTTCCTAATTTTTTTTCCAAGATTGCAGGGGACTATCAGGTTCGTGATGGTCTGTCTCTGGTCTGTTATTCGCTGTTTGGTAACCTGAACAGTTGGGAACTCTTCCAACCACTTGGTGTGTAGATTCATCCTGTACATTTTCATATTGGTCTCTAACTTAGTTACTTCGTACTATGCTTACATGATGAATGCATTCATTTTGATGCTCCACTTCATGCCTTGGCTCTTTCTTCCTTCCTGGGTGGTCTTGCCCTTCAGTTGTGGCAGCCATATGGGGGGAGAGAGTGCCACTTTCTCCACTGTCATCCTTGGGAGTCTATCTCCAACTGCCTCTGCCTAAGACAATGAAAGGGTTCAGTAAAACGAATGAGGAAGATCTGATCACCCTTGTAGATGAGGCCTGAATACGAATGACTTTATCCTGTGCCACACTTGATGCAGCTTGTTCAGTGTTTCTACCTCTCATCTTCATCCAGCCATGGAGGTGGACCTGTTTAGCTTTGGCTTTTGCATCCAGTGGTGGGTGAGTGGTAGTAGTTATTGGGAGCGACACTAGGTAGTGCCACTCTCTGCCTCGGCTTTTAACTTTGCAGAGGTAGATCCAATGAAGTACTTTCTCGATTTTTTTTTTTTTTTTTTTTTCCCCCATTCGTAGCCAGATTTCAACCGGGTCCATCACATTGGTAATCCTGTGTGGTAACCCTGGGCTAATCGTGCCTTTTATAATTATTATTATTAATTGTTTTATATTTATTATTATTTATTTCAGCTTATGCAGAAAAGGTCCATTTCCTAGCATCAACTTGAATTTATTGATACTCATAATGACAGCCAGAGCACTTTTGATAAGAAGCATGATTCTTTCCCTTTGCACCTCTGTGTCTCCTGAATATGCTGTATTCACCATAATGAAATTCTTCATCCCCTGTCTCTGAGTGGCACTTTATCTGTTAGTCCTGCTATATCACTGTGGCTGGCTTAAAAGCTCAGATTTGTTTAATTTAGTATTAGAATTTACGTGTATCAAGTAAGCACCACATATACAGCATTAGGAAAAAAACAATAATTATCCACTTTGTTTGCCCATTTATTAAAATTACAGACTTCCACAACACTAGGTAAAATTTATTCCATCACTTGATATTCTCTTGATTACATTTTCACATGGCTGTTCTACAACTATCCTTTTTCAATTTAAATTTGGCTGCTTCTCTGTCATATGAGAGAGAAAGAGAGAGAGATTAAAGATGACAGCATTTAGTTTACTTAAAAATTTTAAAGCCTTATACATTTCAATTAGTTTACTGCATATTATGGAATGCTGCATATAAGTTTCCAAACCTGTATACAGTATTCCACATGTGGTCTGCTATTGCCTTATATGAAAGGAAAATAGCCTCTTTGTCCATGTTGGCAAAATTCTGCTGACAGAACCCAAAAATAAATACTATTATTTTTGAAAACAGTCCTTGTGTATTACTTTATTCCTTATCTTAAAACAGCTTCTTTTTTTTTTTTTCTTTTTTGATTTATTTTAGTTTAATTGTCTGTTCAACTTGTTTTTTCTTAGTGATGAAGATATGCAGAGCATTGCTAGTTTAATGAGTATGCAGTCACCGCAAGATGTTGCAAATTTGGATGATTTCGATGATGATTCTGAATTAGACCGAAATGAAACAACTGCCAAAATATCGGAATTTGCTAATAAATTTTCTTTGTTGGCTTCTGGAGAAGTTAATGATGTGAAAAAATCAGGTATATGTATCATGGTTTAACTGTCTTATCTCATAATTCAGATAGTGTGTGGTGGGGGGGACTAATTTGGTTATTAGAAGGACATAGATAAAGGAAAGGAAGTAGTTATTGAAAATTTTAAGAAGATTGCTATAAATGTATATTATTATGTTATTCCATCAATGTTAATAAAGTCTTTGATAGGGAGCAAGTAAAAATAAAAACGTGCTCATTGTAAATTGAACATTTTTTGTTGTTTTTGGTTCATGAATTTTGTGACATATGGTGAGAGAACTGATGTTTTTTGAACTTGGCCTGATGTAGCTGATGGAGTGAGAATGCAGTAGCATGTACTCTTTAAATGGACCATAGTTCAAGCTTGGAGGACTGCAAAATGCAATTAATGATTGCATTCATGAATTATTGTAAACTCCTTTGATCTGGTGATTGTACTGGACTGTAAGGCGCCTCCGTAGCCAGGTGGACAGGAGCAGCAGTGCGTAGCACACGCTTCTTGATTATACCGGGGTTCGAGCCCGTGACCACCAAATACGGAGAATGCGGAAAGGTCAGGGAATGACCACCGCATATCCCTGGAGCAATATGGCCTTAGTTGCTAATACTCCTAAAAACCAAATAACAACAACAACTGGACTGTAAACAAGATTTTTTTTTTTTTTTTTTTTTTAACACCTTAAATTACCAATGAAGCAAAGGTCGAAACCTTGCAATGTGTAATGCATAAGGTATCACATTAAACGTTGAAATTTCCCAAACTTTCATTTAAAGTGAACTTCAAATAAAATTGATAGTTTCATTTCACTGAAGCTACCAAGTGCTGGACTATATAATACTGTTTATACAGCTGCAATAAACAGAATTGTTTATTTTAACAAAATCTCTATTAGTACAAAGAGACTCAATAAATTGTCACCTAAGGTACTTCCCATAGTTATATTTCAATAATTCATGATTTGTCATGTTACTACATATCTCAACTTGAATCATACTAATTTTTTATCCCACTGTGTTTTTAGGTTGTGTAACAAAAAGAAGGAAGACACCTGTACCAAATTATGGATTTGTTGAAATTGAAGCATTGTTCAGTCATCAAATTTCTCACCAAAGATGGAAATGGGACAAAGGCCATTCATGAAAGCATAGTGGCTGTGTATGGCAACAGTGCACCTTCAGAGTACCAGGTGAAATTCTGGTCAAAACAATTCGAGTGGGGTAGAGAGCTCATTGAAGATGATCCATGTCCAGGAAGGCCTGTGACAGCAACCACTTCAGTGATGTGCCAAGCTGTGTAAACCCTTGTGCTGAATGACAGATGTTTAAAGCTGTCCCAAATCTCTAGAAAATGTGACATATCTGGGGGAACAGTTATAACCATCCTCCATCAACATTTGCAGATAACTAAAGTCAGTGCAAGGTGCTTCCCCAGATTTCTGACCCCTGTGCAGAAGGTATTGAGAGTATGGCATTGTGAAGAGAATTAGCTAAAGTGATTATCTAACTAGATTAATTGAACTTGGTTCATGAATTTGAATCAAGTATGTTGTTTAGTTTACAAAATTCCATTTGTATAGAAATTCCCTATATTTTACTCTTTGTCATGGTATAGGTAAATATAAGTAATTGAATAACATTGTTTCTTTATGATATTATTTTTGAACAAAAAGTTATGAAATTTCGCTTTTTTGTTAAACAAATCAGCCTTGGAGACTAGAAGTGATTGTTTGCTTTCTTGCATCATTGAAAAAGCTTCATCAAGAGGTAGAATTTTTGAAAGAGACTTTGAGGGTACCTTGTACGTTGACAGGTCATGAACTTGTATCCTGCATTTGGAGCATTATTCAGGTTACTCTTTGAATAAAAATTAAAAACACGGCCGAGTTGAATATCATACAGTACATGCTGAACTTCATATCTGATTGTTGTTGGCGCCTCCGTAGCCAGGTGGGAAGGAGCAGCAGTGCGTAGCACACGCTTCTTGATTAGACCGGGGTTCGAGCCCGTCACCACCAAATATGGAGGATGCGGAAAGGTCAGGGAATGACCACCGCATATCCTGGAGCAATATGGCCTTAGTTGCTAATGCTCCTAAAAACCAAATAACAAACATATCTGATTGTTTGGCAACTTTAAACATGAAAAATTATGCATCATCTTTGTTCTCAAGATTTTAACAGCAGATAAGGCGGAAACAAGAGTTAAACTTTCAAAAGATCAAAAGAATTGGTTGAAATTCATGGTAATGATCCTGGATTTCCCCAAAAAAAAAAAAAAAAAAAAAAAAATAGTGATAGTAGATTAAATGTAGAGTTACCTTTATTTCTCATGGACAAAGCATTAGGCCACTGACTGAAAGTCTCCTATAATAAACCAGGAAGAAACAAAATTTGACTTTGACAATACCAGATGGTAGTTTGTTCCAGCAATCAATTACTCTCTGGCTGGAAGCAAATTTTTATTCCTCTATCCTGCAACCATCCTTTTTCAAATTAAGTTTATGTTCCCTTGTGTGTGTATATGTTGCCAAAGAAGGAGTAAGAACACTATCATCCTGTAAGTTTGCCAACTGGGCTAGCCGGGTGGGTAAAGTGCCTGCCCTGCAACCCAAAGGTTGCGGGTTCGAATCCCATCTCGGGCTTGGATCAGAGTAGAAAATGCAAAAACCTTGGGAGGTGCGATATGGCCACAGAAGCTGATGTGCCAACAAGTAATAACTAACAAAAAAAAATCCTGTACGTTCACTCGGTTCTTTTAAACAACTCAATCAGATCTCCCTGCTGGCACATAGCTTCCAGGCACTGCAATTTGCCAAAATAAAATTGTTTGTGTTAAGAGCCCTCCTTTGCATTCTTGACTAATCTGATTGCTCTTCTCTTCATCCATTCTAAGGGATTCACATCTCTCTTAAAATGATGCTTCCAAACCTGTATGCAGTACACAAGATGTGGCGTAACCATTATACAATAATAAGATAATCACTTCCTTGTTCTACTGGAAAAATTCCTTTATATCATTGACTGTCTGAACTACTCAGAAAAGTTTGTCTGACTGTACAATTACCCCCTAGTTCTTTTTTGTTCTCCACCACCTTCAGTGTGGTACCACCTTATTGGCATGTTATTCTGGGATTACTGCTGCCCATATGTACGAGGGGTTATCCAAACGTTTGTACACTTACCTAGAAATAATAGCCCTAGAAAGGTGAAACTTCACAGGAACTTCAATCCTTTTCTATGTACTCTCTGTGTATAGTAACACATTTCTCCCCATCTGTGGATGACTTGTTTAATGCCTTGATCATAGAAGTCTGCACTTTTTGCCTGAAACCCGATTCCACTTCATTGATGACTTCCTGAGACGAATTAAAGCAGCGTCCATGCAATGGTTTCTTCATTTCTCAAAACAAAAAGTCTGGTGGTGCTAGGTCAGGAGAATAGGGTGGGTGCTGCAGTAGCACAAATCCAACAGTTAGCGAGAACATTCATTCAGCATTGCTTCTGCAAAGGCGTCAGCAATCTTGGAACCCATCGTGTGGAGACCTCAGACATATGCAGTGGTCATGTAAAATGCTGTGAGCAGACCCATAACTAATTCCCACTGCATTTGCGATGAAGTGAATTGTCACACGTCTGTCACTCAATACCAGCTGCTCAACCTTTGCAACCATCTCATAGTCTGTGGATGTTGATGGCTTTCCTTCTCTTGGCTCATCAAAGACACTTGTACGACCACAGTGGAACTCTCGTTTCCACTTTTTTTACAGTGGCATAGGATGGACAATTCTGCCCATACACAGCTTTCATTTCTTCGTCTATTTCCTGAGCTTTCTTGCCCTGAACTTGATCTCTGCTCAATACTCCACTTTGTCAACCATTCCAGGCTCCACCTCTGGTGTATGATCACCTACAGGAATGAAATTTCTCGTTAGTTATTGACTATGTAGACAACTTATATTAAAAACAGCATCTTCCTACTGATATTTTATCTAGTTTGGGGTATGAACTTTTTGATACCCTCTTGTAGTGTCTTACATTAACCAATGTTAAACCTCAATTACCACTTCTGAGCTAAAACCTGCCTGATTTTTCTAGGTCTTGTTGCAGTAGTATGCCATGATCTGATTCCTGTCATCAACCACCTTGCCAACCTTTGTATCATCTGCAAACTTAGACAGTAAGCTTGATATGCCTTCATCAATAGGTGAAGGCATAACAAGTTTATTGTTAATAAATATTGCGAACTGTAGAGATGCAGCACTGAACATTGAGAGACTCCACCAATAACATTAGCCTATGAAGAGCACTGCCCATTTATAACCGTGCCCTATCTTCTGCCCCTCAGCCATCCTTTTATTCATAACAGTAACTTTTCTACAGTGTCACACTGCTTTAATTTTTTCAACGATCTTTCATGTGGAACAGTGTCAAAAGGTTTTCTAAAATTTAAGTGTATGATGTCAAAATTGTTTTTTTTATTTTTTTTTATTTAAATTATTGCCTGTATGCCATTATATTTTAGAACGTTTTCTGCACAGTGAAAGCCTCGACGAAGTTTCAAAATCTCCCAACATTTCATCTTCTTCCTAAAGTTTATGTAATATCTTAGTTGCCTCAATCCCACCCTCCACGTTCTACTGTCACTAGTTCTTTGAATACTGTGCAAAATGTCGGAATCATTCGGATATTCAGCTGCTGTGACCATGTAAACATAGACAGGAGAAATTTACTGGAAGGCGTCGATCACTCACTTCTCCAAAAAACATATGCCCATTTGTCAACGTAAAGGGGAACCACAACACAGTGTGACCAGAGGCTATTATCCATGCCGGGAATCTTCTTAATCCTCTAACTGGATGTGGAAAGCATATTGAATAGTGCGGCTTCTCGGTATGTGACTGTATAGGTTTTATGGACACCACTAACATTGTGAAACAGTAATCCCTTTCACCCTTAATTCATGCTTTTTGATTACCTAAAATTGCCTAAAGGTCAGAGATGAGAACAATGTGTACAAAGTTGTCTCTCATAACCATCGTTATATGGAAATTTTCTTTGTTCGACGGAAACTATTTTAAATGTATTTACCAAGGGGAATTCAAATAAATTCGCTATAAAGAAGTTTGTTAAACAGAGGACTGACTGTAATTAAATTAAAAATGAAGCAATTTTAAAATACATAACTGGTCGATGCGCCATTAAAATGCTGGGGATGGGGGCTCCCCATTTGCCCCACCATAGTTTCCGATCTGGATACTCAATAATTGCATTCAAGATTTCAAATGTAAAATAAAGGATCATCTCAACAATGGGCTTGCAAATTCTAAAAAAAAAATAACAATGGACTCTCGCGAGCCCACTATAACTCACCACTGCTGCCCTCTACTAGAAAGGGGTTACAAAAACAATTAAAAATTTTATTATATATTTATTATTCTAATCACAGCATAACCAGTTAAAAGTATTGTTAAATATATCATAAAAACAGAAAAAATATAAATAGGTCAGAAAATAAATTTTCGGCATGAAAAAAAGATTACATGGTATGATAATAATCAGTTCAACTTGTTAATAATAAGTATCACTTTTTTTTTATTAAAAAAAAAAAAAAAAAAAAAATATATATATATATATAGGGTGTTTCAAAAATATTGGTACAAACGTTTAGGGGAGGTAGGTAACATCTAAAGGAATGTGAATCGCATAGGAACCCATAACCGGAAATGTCACCGTAAGTCGGTAGACAGCGCTGTTCATCAGTTCGTGAGAGGGAAAATTTCTGGTTTACTCATTCAAGCAGTAGTCGCCGTATGAAGAGCATGCATCGATATACGAACTGTGAGCTGGCAAACATGCACCTAGTGTATGGATTAGCAGAGGGCAATGGACGAGCCACTCAACGAATTTATGGAGAACGCTTCCCAGACAGACTTGTACATGTGCAAACATTTGTTTGCACGTGTACATCAAAATTTGTGTCATTATGGGTCATTTAGGGGTAACAGGAGTAGTGTGGGCAGACCACGTTCGACGCGAACTCCCACCATGAAAGAAAGTGTGTTGAATGCCGTCCAGAATAATCCTACTACCAGCACATGTGCCGTTGCCTCTGCCTTAGGAGTGTCTCGTTGCAGTGTACAGCATGTCTGGCACGATGATTCCTTACACCTCTTTCATCTCCAAAGGGTTCAGTTACTGCTCCCCCAAGATCATCCTGCACTTGTGGCTTTTGCACGGTAGTTTCTCCAAGAAAGTGTTCAAGACTTGAATTTTCCAGCCTATGTTTTGTTCACAGATGAGGTTTATTTCACTCGGGAAGGCTTATTCAATCAGCACAATGCTCATGTGTGGGCTCACGACAACACACACGGTGTTCGCCCCCATTCGGCACAACATTGCTTCGCAATAAATGTGTGGGCAGGTATGGTCGGTGACTGCTTAGTCCGCCCATGCCTGTTACTATCCCACATGAACTCCGCTAAATATCAGATCTTTCTTGAATAAGTTCTACCAGGGTTACTTGACGATGTTCCAGCAAATGTGAGACGCAACGTTTGGTTTCAACATGATGGGGCGCCTGCCCATTATGGAAGGTGTGTTCATGACCATTTGAACAGGCGTTTTGGGTGTCGATGGATTGGGCATGGTGGACCCGTTGCCTCGCCCCCACGCTCAACTGATTTATCGAGCCTTGATTTCTTTCTGTCTGGGGGACCTCAGAACTATCGTGCATGAATCGCCTATGGAGACGGAAATGGATCTCATGGCGAGACTCATCTGCGCTGCTGCTACTGTCAAAGAAACTCCAGGTGTGTTCAACCGTGTCCGCCAACCATGCTGCGTCAGTGTCACGCATGCATCGCGTCTCATGGTGGAACCTTCAAGCATCTGTTGTAACATCATGAAATGCATCCATCTCGTACTCCATTGTTAATATTATGTCAAATAAACGTTTTCCACTAATTACTGTCTTGTGTCATTTCTGTTTCTTGTGCCTCTGCTACTGTTTTTATGTGACGTTTCCGGTTATGGGTTCCTATGCGATTTACATTCCTTTAGATGTTACCTGCCTCCCCTAAATGTTTGTACCAATATTTTTGAGACACCCTGTATATGTATATATAGGTAACAAAGACTACATATTATTTTAGTAATCAAAGTACATTCAGTTCAACTTGTTCAATATATATATATATACAGGGTGTTTCAGTTAAACGTTTCAGAACTTCTAAGAGGGGTAGGGTACATCCTGACAACTCGAAATCATATAGCAATGTGGGGTCGGAAATGCTTTCCTGAAGCGGTGTTGTACACAGAAGCACCATAAAGAAAAGAGACCGTAAGTGAGAAATCGTTTTAATAATACATGAAAAGAAGCAAAAGGTACATGGATTAAAGTAAGTGTTCGAAGTTTCTTCCACGGGCTACAATGCACGCCTCACATCTCCGACGCATGGACATCCGAACATTCTGGAATATTCCAGGCGAATTTCGAATTTCTTCGAATTACTGCGATTCTTGCAACCAGCTCCTCAGCATTGTCAACAGGGGTGTCATAAACTAGCGTTTTCATATGACCCCAGAAATAAAAATCAAGACATGATAGGTCGGGTGACCGAGCAGGCCAACGCACGGGACCACCACGTCCGATCCACTGTTGACCAAATGTGACATCCAGGTAGTTACGAACATCTCCGCTATAATGGGCAGGGGCTCCATTGTGTTGGAACCACGTTGTCTGTTGCGTCGATGCAGAAATCTGTTCATCTCTCAAAAGTTGTGGCAATACTTGCTGCAGAAAGATCAAGTAGATAGGTCCGGTTAGACGACACGGTAACAGGTAAGGTCCGATGAGGTGATCTCCCATAATACCAGCCCATACATTGACCGAAAATCGAATCTGTGCTGCACGACTTCGTATTGCATGCGGGTTCTCGACCGCCCAGATATGGTCGTTATGCGTGTTGAAAATTCCTTCCCTTGTGAAGGAATTTTCACGGTCATATGAAATCGCTAGTTTATGACACCCCTGTTGACAATGCTAAGGAGCTGGTTGCAAGAATCGCAGTAGCTGCTGTTAAATGTTCCTGTGCCATAGTCGATCGTAAATAATTTTTTATAATTTTAAGCTTCAAGAGACTTCTTTCCCCTGAAGCAACTGACACTGGTAATGTCAGAAAAATTTTTATGACTACTGAAATATTCAGAAATGCATCCTGTAAATTGTTCTCGTATATAAAATTTAATAAATCGTGAGGAGACATTTCTTTTTTTATAAAACATTGTAAGGATTTGATTCCTCAAAAAAGAGTTATGCTGTCACTATCATGATCATTCGAATTTTTGTTGTCACTTACTTTCATGTGCAAATTTTTGCAATGTTTTAATATACCATATTTCCCCATGTATAAGATGCACCTTAATTTTGGGGCCCGAAATTTGAAAAAAAAAATGTATTACATAAAGTTATTGAACTCAAGTTTTATTCATCATAAAATTCATACAACTCATCACTGTCAAAACTCCCATTCATTAGATTGTCCTCATCTGTGTCTGATGACGAATCACTGCCTTCATATATTGCCTCGTCCTCAGTTCCATCTATGGCATTTGAAATGCCACACTTCTTAAATGACTTGACAATGATCTCAATCTTGATATTATCCCAGGATCTTTTCACCCAGGTACAAACTTCTCCTATAGTTGGTTTCTTCACTCTTCCTGCTGGTGTCAAATTGGCCCCAGAAGACTTCATCCGTTGGTTCCATTCGTCTCTCATGGCAGCTTTGAAGGATTTGTTAATGTTGACATCAAGTGGTTGGAGCTGGGATGTCAAGCCTCCAGGTATGACTGCAAGTTTTGTGTTTTGCTCTGCAGCAATCTTTGTATTTTTTTTATGTGTGCCCTGAACTGATTAAGCACCAATAGGGCAGGTTTGCATAAGAACCCACCTGGTCTCCTGCTCCAAACTTTCTCAAACCAGATCTTCATCCCATCCTGATCCATCCAACCCTTGTCATGAACGTGGACAATCACTCCTCGAGGAATGTCTTCTTTTGACGATGTTTTGTGCTTGAAAATCAGCATAGGATGCAGCTTAGTTCCATCGGCACATCAAGCTAGAACAACTGTATAATGGCTCTTTTCATGTCCACTTGTCTTCACAGTTACAGTTTTCACTCCCTTCTTATCAACAGTTCTGTTACTTGGGACATCAAATTGAAGGGGGACTTTGTCCATATTTGCAATCTGTCCCAACTCAAACTGATGTGTCTTCCGACATTGAATGACAAAACAATGAAATTCAAGGACCTTCTGCTCATAGCTTTCAGGCATCTTTTGGGCAAGTCTGGTGCATCCATTAAATCTTTAATGAACCATTATAATGTTGGTGACCAAACCATACGCAGCATCGTAAAAAATATAGGAAAGCTATAGACTTAAAATTGACATCGCAAAAAATAAAGGGAAGCATCGTATTGGACACGCCAGTAGTGCATGGTAAGTTTTTTTTCATTTTTTATCTATCGCCATATTTTTCTACGTAGGTTGCTGAACATTTTTCTATACAGTAAGTCCCCGACTTATGCAACTATGGATTTACGTAAATTTTTTTTTACTTTATTTATTTATTTTTTTTTCCTAGGATTGTAAAATTTAAAACAAACAAAAATAAGCAATCAGTAACAGCGATCATGGCACACACAAGTGAGATGCGGAGTAACAAGCAAAAAAATAGGAAAGAAGAGATTCTTATAATTTATTTATGGTTTTTTTTTTTTTTTTTTATATGACTGAAGATTTCAGTGAAGGGGAAACACATTTGACCATAATAACGTAAAAACCCACACAATTCCAGCTATCGGTATTTTCGCAAATGCAATAAGATCAAGTTTACTACCTGTTTATAATTAGATGCACTAACAGAAAAGCCCAATAAACCGGAAACTGCAAATTGTTTTTATTATTTTATGGTAGTGACCTCCAGAAATGTGCTTTAGTAAAATGTGAGTTCGTGTGAGATAATAATAGTGCTTCCCCCTTAACCCTGTGAAGTTCTTTAGAGAAAATTTCCTTTTGGCCGTTATTGTGGTGCCGATTTAAGTGAATAAGTGACAGCGCTACTAGTAAATCTTCCAAGAAAAGGATAGCCATCGATTTGAATCAGAAAATTAAACTTATAAAAATTCAACTAATAAGATTGTATGAAAATGGCAATTTTCATGCATCCTTATTATTTTAATTTTCAAGCATTAACAAGTATCGTGCGGAATTCAGATTTGTGAGTAATAATATAGTAGCAATATGTTACTAGTCATTCCCGAGTTATGTAAAACTCGACGAAGTAAGAAGTCCTGGAATATATCTCTTATGTCAGGGACTTTTGTGTTTTTGGATTAACCGGGATTTGTTTTATACCATCTATCCCAGAAAATCGAGAGTATACTGTATGTAGGTCTCTTTTTTTTTTTTTCTTTTTGATTACTTGTGTAACAGTTTAATTTAACTTTGTTATTTTAAAAGAATTCATTGGTGATCTTCTTATATCCTTTTCTTGTTTAGGAAGCAGTGACCCTCATCCTTTTGATTCAGGTTCAAAAATACATAATACTCAATCTGTATTGAATTCAGTTGCTCTACAAAATATTAATCAAGATGATAATACCAAATCAGATGAATTAACAAATGCATCATCTTCAAGTTCTTTTAATGTATCTAGCAATGAACTCCTCCCATTCTTACCATTGAATGGTCAGCAGAGCTGCTCATCTCTACTAGAGCCCGCACATGAGAAAACTAAGATGATTAATGGTGAAGGAATACAGAATTCTATTGTTAAAGTAATTGCAGAAGATGGCGATAAATGTTTATTCAAGTGAGTATTTTTTCCCATGTTTACTTCATGTTTTTCTTATAAGGAGGAAATGTATGTGTGTGCCTTATAAATAATAAGCTAATTCTGGTTACACTATAATTATTCATTAATAGATGTATAATATAGAATATCAAACAGCACTATGATCATTTGAGAAAAACCACTTCACTTGGTTTTTCTCCGATGATCATAATAAATTTGAATAAATTAACGCTAATTTGTTTTATCCTCAAAATAACAAATATTTTAATTTTAAAAATGTTCATTGATTAAATTAAGGACAAAAGGGTTTTTTTTTTTTTTTCTGCTTTTGCCATCTTGTACTGTGTATGTATCTCATTTTTTGGGTTGTTCGGGTTTACATGTTGTTTACTTGCCCACTGGTGTTTCCAACTGCATATATACCATCCAACTGCAGTTTCAATCCCAAAAAGGGATTGAAACTGCAGTTGAATGGTATATATAAATAACAAATATGAAAATACTCTTAAATGACTACAACCAAGTATACAGAAGAAAAAAATATATATAATAAAATAAACATATAAAAATATATTTATACATAAAATATAAAACTGGTTAAAAACTGATTAAAATAAAGGGAAAGTGGATTAAAACAAGGGAAAAAAGGGTAAGCAGTAGCTTTTGACATCCCAGGATGCCTTTGTCAGCCCTAAAGTTCCTTAGAGAGCAATGCTGTGATAAGTAGATTCTGGACTATATTACTTGTTCAGAAATGTGGTTTATGCTTAGACCTAGGTTAGAGTTAAAGCAAGTGGGGGTGGGAGGTGATTCCAACAGCAGTAGTGCAGCGGACAGGCATGATCAATCATGTAACCTTAATAAACTTGATTGGGAACAAGTGCATATCCTGTATTCCAAAACTGTTCAGCCAAATGGGAAGCCTCTGCATATCCCCTCCCCCCCCAAATAAAAGTCAAATGGTCATCTTTGTAATCTTGCAAATACCTCTTGGTTTGACCACATAGTACTTATTCATTCAGTCAGGTGGGTGGGGATCTAAATCTGTTCACTTTTGTCTCAGGAAAAATGCATTCAAGAGATTTGCAGATATGTTTTGCAGGATGACTCTAGTATTGGTGACAGAACTAAGCTAGCAGTTACTGATATATGCACAGGCCTTCTACCTTTTCTAGTCAGTACCACTACAATATTTGATGATTGCATATTTTGTCAAGTTAAGAGCACTGTCTTGAGGAAACCTACCAGTTTCATGTCAGATTTAATAATGTAAGGTTTTTGAGGTAAGGTTTTACTTGCCCCTCTATGCCCGTCTTCTGGCGCAGTGATGTGGAAGATGTGTTTTGCCCTTTAGCCGACTTAAGAGGACTAGGCTTTGGTATATGTCATTGGGTTTGAACCTAAAATACATTGGAGAAGGTGGTAAATTCTTCCCTCCCCTTAGTTCTATTAGTCATATGTGGGCCTCCGCATTGAAACCTTCTGTGTATAGGAAGCCAGTGTGTGCAGATCATTTCACACACAACGACTCCAAAGCTCATGTCTTGTTACATTGTCAAATGGGTATTTTTTTGAGATGATACCAAACAGCAATTCTTGACCTGCATTCATTCAGTAGGAGATCTGCAGACTTACTTAACAAGTACAGGTCAGTGTTGAAAAAGTCATGAGTTAGAGTTAAATTTGGAAGCATCTGCAATTCTACCCAGACAGGAGAGGGGGGGAGTATATGATGAGAGCCTTGTCAATCATTTTGGCCCTGGAGAGTATGCACAAGGCTCATGGGGTAGCATTTTGCTCAGTTTGGTCTGAGAGAGAGAGAGAGAGAGAGACTGCTTTTACATGAATGAAATACACTTAAATGGTAAGGGTGTGAGATTGTTTGATGATGCTATCAAGGCAGTATTAGGTGGGTCAGAAAACTGCTGGCTTTTTTTTTTATATGTAAACCCCAAACACGAGAGGTGTTAGAACCTACAGTACTTAGTACTGTGCTTGGGTTGGGGGTTGAGAAGACGAAAGAAGATATTTGTTGACATTGGACTTGAACTTCTGTAGACTGTAATTTTCAGGAAATACGTACGAAGGAAGGTTGTTCCAGAAAACGGCAGTTGAATGAATAAACGAGGAAGATGAAAAGTTGATTCTGTGAGTTTGAAGTTGGACAGTAAATGGATGTTGGCTGGTGGCGGCACTGTTCGGACTGTTTTGAAAGAGAAAGCAGGAATTATAGAAGCTAATTCAGAAGAACAGTGCCCATGGAAGTATCTGTAGAAGAGGCATGCAGCAGAAACAGTACATCTATGAGATAGCAAGTGTAGAGACTCCACTTTGTGGAGTTTCTACACTTGTGATGCTAGCTCCAAAGTGATGCTAGAACTAGGGGACATAAATTCAAGTTACGGGGGGAAATGTTTAGATTGGACTGCAGGAAGTTTTATTTTAGCCAGCGAGTTATAAATTATTGGAATAAGTTGCCTTCATGGGTGGTAGAGGCCGACAGTTTGGGGAAATTCAAAGGTCATCTGGATAGTACTTTCGGGTAGGGAAGCGCATAGGATGATAGGATTCATTTCCTTTTTATTTATTTTTTATTTTATTATTATTTTTTTTATTTATTTTTTATTTTATTATTATTATTTTTTATTTATTAATTATTATTATTTAGTTATTTATTTATTTTTTGTTTTTATCATTATTTTGTTCGGATTTTTTTTTTTTTTTTTTTTTTTTGGCTGGTGCAGCATAAGCCATAGGCTTTCTTGCACCATACGGCCGTTACTAATACTAATACTAAAAACAGCAAATACTTAGACTTCTTTACTTAACCCTAGGCCCCGGGTGCCAAGCGTTCCGTGACCAAGCGATTTCTTTGCGTATCTCAAAGCGTTATCTCTAAAGAGCTTTTAAGTGATAGATTATATTTTGTTTCAACAACCGTTTTCTTTATTTATTAATTAGTGTAGTTCTTTTGCACTAGAAGAAGTAGGCAAAGGCCCAGAAAGGAAAGTTACCTTTCTGTTTTTTATTTCTAATAGTACTAACTAACTAACTTAGCCGCTTGGTCACCTTGTGGCACTGCTCCTGCCTCCCCGTGGTGGGGCCCGAAATCTGGGTGGTAAAACCAACCCCCAGGGCCAAAAGGAGCAAAACATGGACTGTGACAATTTTCCACCGATTAGGACTGCAAATCAAATTCATTGGATTTGCACATACCCGATAATGACTCATCCAATCCAAAGAGACTGAGGACGGATGCTCCCCGAATGGAAAACCCAAGTTTTTCTGATTCTGCATTCACTAACTAACCAATCCTTGGGTAGTTTATCACCATTCCTCATTCAAAAATGTCTTGATAGCGTAGCTGGCTCCCCTAAAATGGTATGACGACTGAAATCTGGCGACCTGCTTGTTGAGAGCACCAACTCCAAACACTCTGAGTCTCTACTCAGACTCACCTCATTTGGTGGAGTTCCAGTTAAGGTGTCCCCACATGCCACACTTAATACATCCAAAGGTGTTATTTCTGAATGGGACCTAATGAATGTATCAGAAGAAGAAATTGTTCAGGAACTGCAGGATCAGAAAGTCACACAGGCAAAACGAATTATGATGAAAAAAGATGGCGAACTCCTTCCAACTCGCAGCATAATTTTGACATTCAGCTCACCTAATTTACCTTCATCAGTAAAAGCAGGGTATTTGCATTGTCACATTCGCCCATATATCCCGAACCCAATAAGATGTTACAAGTGTCAGAAATTCGGACACTCACAAACAGTCTGTCGAGGAGACCCTGTATGTCCTAACTGTGGTTCAAAAGATCATTCCCAGGCTGACTGTAAAGCCCAGGCTCCGCTCTGCCCCAATTGTAAAGGTAACCATCCAGCCTTTTCTAAAAATTATGAACAATGGAAATATGAGAAAAAAATCCAGAAATATAAAATAGAAAAGAAAGTTTCATTCCCAGAAGCAAGAAAGCAAATACAACTAATGACACCTAGACGCATGTATGCTGAAGCCTCTAAAAAGTTTCATTCAATATCAGTCCAGACTGATACATCAATACCTCCAAATATCTCTATTTCGGAATGGGCTCATTCCCTGCTCAGTTTTGTTCCTCAACCTTCAAAGCAACAGATTTCTACTAGAGCTAACAATACACCAGTCACGATACCACCTTCTGCCGATTTCAGATCCCGTAAGATCCATCCAAGCAGATAACGCAGATTCTAATCGAAAACAGACATTTAACTCCTCCCTTATGGATACTAATGAAATTTCAAATCAAGATGATACCAAAACCGTTCTGGAGATCCATCCAGAGGATGAAATAGACAAAAGACCTGTTTTCTCAAAAAGAGATAGGATTAAAATTGACCGTGCCAAACAGACTTCCAAAAAGCAGTCAGATTCAGTTCCTTCATCTAAATTGAAACAATGAACAACGGTGTCCAATGGAATTGTAGAGGCTTTAGGAGCAACATTGATGACATATACGACATAATTAAGCAGCATAAACCAGTGGGCATCTGCTTACAGGAGACATATCTGACTCCTCAGGTATCTCCCTTGATAAAAAACTATACTCTTTTCAGACAAGATAGACCTATTGCAAATAATGCTCGTGGTGGAGTAGCCATTCTCATAGATTCGCGAGTCCCATGCAGACGCATTTCTTTACAAACCTCTATAGAAGCCGTTGCTACCCGAATAGCAATTGGCATCACTCTGACTCTTGTTTCGATCTATCTACCACCCAATCATCCGTGTACTATTCACGAACTTGAAAATCTTATAATGCAGTTGCCAACCCCTTTCTCTTTATTGGGCGACTTCAATGGACACCATCCATTGTGGGGTTCTCCCAATGCAGATGGACAAGGGCAACTCATTGAAATGCTCATTGACAGGCAAAACATAACCATCCCTAAATACTGGTTCACCAACTTACATCCATCTCCCAACAGGAACAGTGTCTGCAATAGTTCTATCTATATGCTCTCCGATCCTTTTTCCTAATATTGAGTGGACAGCTCTAGATAATCCACTAAACAGTGACCACTACCCATTAATCTGTAAGATCCAAATATCACACTCTTCAACTGCAAAAACCAAAATAAAATGGAAATTTTCCAAGGCAGATTTGGCCAAGTATACCTCTCATGTTTCATTTAATAAACAGATTGTCGAATCTTTCCCAATTGACACAGCCACTGATCATATCACCAAAGAAATTCTAGCAGCTGCATCTATTGCCATCCCACAATCACAATCAGACACCTACAGACCCATAAACTATTGGTGGAATGATGAATGTAAGAATGCCAAAAAAGAAAAAAACGAGCGTGGAATATATTTCGCAAATACCCTACTACCAATAATCTTATAAATTATAAGAAACTAAGAGCCAAAGCCCGACACATCAGAAAGAAAGCTAAAAAAAAATCTTGGATCCGATTTGCAACTTCAGTAAATAAAAATACTGATGTAAGAATAATATGGAAGGTCATTAGTAATTGCAAAAGCCCCAGCATCTCGACCTGCTGGGTCGGTGTGACTAGAAAACGGAAGCCAGCTGGAGTGAACATTGTTGTTTGTTTGTTTGTTATTTGGTTTTTAGGAGCATTAGCAACTAAGGCCATATTGCCCCGTGAATTCGTATTTGGTGGTGACGGGCTCGAACCCCGGTCTAATCAAGAAGCGTGTGCTACACACTGCTGCTCCTTCCCACCTGGCTACGGAAGCGCCATAGGAGTGAACATTAAAATCACCAAGGGAAATTACCTCACTGTTAGGAAAGTTGGACTGGAGAAAGTCAAGTTGCAAAGAGAGGGAGTCAAAAAGCTCCAAGTGATTAGTGGAGTTGGGAGAATGGTAGCGACAACAGATGAATTTTACACAATGAGGTAGAGAGATTTTATGCCAGAGAAGATCAAAGAGAGTAGATTCCAAATTGCCAAGTCTCTGACAGGGAATATCAGAACGGACATATGCACACGTACCACCTTTGATGCGAAAGGAATCATACACCGAATAATTTGGGCATCTGAGATGAGCAGTAGTTGAATCAACCGATAACTGAGATTCTGTCAGAAAAAGTACATGGGGTTTGGCAGTCTGCAAGTGGAAATGGACATCGTTAAGATTAGAATTGAGACCACGTATATTTGTGAAATGTATTAGGAAGTGCTTGAATGTGGACATGTGTTTTTGTAAGGGGCAGCTCCTAGAACGTTAGTTCAACTCCACCGCATAACTCTGTGAAGAAGAGAATCAACTGTAAAGGGCCAGAAATGTGTTGGTGTAGGTTTATGTGTTCTGTTCTGGACTCTTGGCTGCCCATAAGCATCAGTCACCTGGAGAGATGATTCTGGATACTCGTCCACACCACAGAAAGGTAGGCCAGATTTCTCTGGGGGCTCACCCAAGAGAAAGAAAAAAAAAAAAAAAATCTGTGGTGTAAAAAAAAAAAAGAAATTATAACAATAAATGAAAAATAAAAAAATCCCAAATAAAAAAGTTCTTTCAGCTACACATGAGTGTAGAACATGTGAGTGAAAAAAAAAATGCAAGTGCTGTCTTGCTGGTGGGGCTTTAGCATTAGCAGATGCATATGATGCAAGAAAGCAATCTTATACCACAGTATCAGCCAAATAAAATTAAAAAAAAAAAAAAAAAACCTTCTCGTTTCACCCATCCATTCGCTCCATCATGTCAACATCCCTGGTACCGCTTTTTCATCATACTTATATCCTGATGCAAGTGTTATCCTTGCTCATCACTTACATCCCCCAAGTTTTGAGGGAAAAAAAACTAATGGGAATGAAGAAAATGAATGTTCAATAACATCAGCACCCCATATCTTTATAAAATTGCAGTAAATTTTACACTAAAGATTCATAATTGCCTTCTTTCCTTCTGAGAGAGAATATGCACAATTGCTAGTTCAGTATCCTATAGTTTTGTTTCATATACATCATCATCTTTAAAGAATTTCTTTGAGGCCAAATTTAAATAAAATTGTAGAGCAACTAACGCTCACTACAGCCACATAATATAAATATTAAAAAATTATTAGATTATGAAGAAAAATAAAAAGGGGCTGGAGAAATAAAGAAATATTCGCAAACATCACAGGCTACATAACCAACAACGTATATCCTTGAAGGTAATGCATTTAAAGTAAAATAGAAGAGAGGCAGAATGGAAAAAACACAGATAAAAGCAAAGAAACAAAAAGTTAAACAAAGACAGTAGTTAAACCAAGACAGAAGTGTGGGAGGGAAAAGAGTAAAGAGAACAGTGGAACAAATACAGTCAGTTTTGTGTAATGCTCATTTTCGAAACACGAATTTGCTCCAACGCGACTGATATATTAGCAAACAGTTTGCAGTATAACGTGATTTTCATATTTCATCTACAAGTAACACCAGGTGAGCGAAAACTGGGCACCAAGCTGAATAGCAACCTTCCCAGCAATACATACAAGTTTGTGAAGCTTAAAAAATGTCAAATGTATGAGAGCTATATTTCTCATTTATTGTAGTTGTATTTGTCGGAGACACACCGTTGTCATTCACTGTATTCACAAGATTTAGCTGCTGTTGCACCGTAAAACCAACAACAACATATTTACAAGATACGTGATTTGTAGGCCCACTGAAGTTTTCGGGAGCTCACATTTTTTCTGTTTGAACAGAATTTCATGAGACGGGATAGCATGAGCAGAAGAGCATATTTCTGGAAGTCACTACCATACAACTGTATCTTTGTTGTGAAAAAAAAAAAAAAAAAAGATAAACTGCAGCCATTATCAACCCACTGCAGGATAGAAGCCTCCTCAACAATTCATGCTGAGGGAAATGGACCATAATCTGCCACGCTGTTCCAGTGCGGGTTGGCAGATCGACCATATTTAGCAGTCAGAGGCTTGAACCCCTGTCTACTCAGAGCATGTGCTACTGCACTCCCGCTCCTGACTACTTGGCTACGGAGGCCATTTTTGTTGTGAAATTTAACATTATTTGGCCTTTGCAGTAACTGGTAGTCGCCGCTCTAAATTTGTTCCTTTTTTTTTTTTTTTTCCTTTTAAACCTGGCTGTTTTTGCCTACTTACTATCTTACATATTAAACATTTTTTTAGATATGTGTTCCTTCAACTGCATTTTTCATCGTAGTTTTCTATTTTCTTTTTCTTCATTTATTTATTATACTTTTGTAGATGATTTACTGTATCTTTTTGTGATTTTTCATGTTTTTGGCCTAGGCACCATAAAGAGGGTTACAGTCTAAATTAGTTATTTATTTATTGGCTCATAATCATGCCTTTTATTTATACTGTTCTAAATTTTTGATACATTTTCCTTCCACTGTACCCTTTACTCCTTTTTTTTTTTTTTCTACTTCTGTCTTAGTTTAACTACTGTCTTTTTTTAAGTTTCTTGTTTCTTTGTTTTCTCTGCTCTTTTCCATTCTGCCTCCCTCCCTCATATTTTACTTTACATACGTTATATATTAGGTTTTTTTTTTTCCTTGTACTTTCTGTAGTCTTTCAGTCTCCTCCTTGTGCTATTTTTCTACTTTTCTTTATTTCTTTTAGGCTGATGTCGTGTACATTGAGCACTTCACTCTACCATATTCATACTTTAATTTTTAATTTAAATATATATATATATATAAATGTTCACAAAAAATACCTGATAGGTTTAAATTTATATAATTTTCATTGATAATCATTCTATATTATTGTATTTTGTGTGGTGTCCTTACTTAACGTTTACTTGTCATCTGCAGGAATGGAAATGAAACACTTAAGTTTTGAGATGAATGTTTGGAGCCATAGTGTAATTTGCTAATACTGGACAATGATATATATACCTGTATGCATATAATTTTAGATATTTTAAGTATTATGTACAAATTAAGTAATTATTAGAAAAAGTTATTATAGCATGTAAATATTTATAATTAATTTGTAAATATCGTTTTTGATGAGCTTTATCTTTTATAGTGAAAACAGTGAATTTGTACATGACTATCACAAAGATGTATGTATTAGCTCCACTATTTCAAACGGAGAATCTCTATTAGAATGGTCCAAAGAAGTTACCAAAAATTATCCAGGTGTTAAAATAACAAATATGACCACATCTTGGAGAAATGGCTTGGCATTTTGTGCTATCATACATAATTTCTGTCCAAATCTGATTGATTTTGACTCATTATCACCTCATGATATTAAAGGAAATTGTGAAAAGGTATTTTAGTATTTTGGAATAATATTAAGTTCTAGTCATTTTTTCTTTATTATTTTTAATTTCTTATTTTTGTGTTATATATATATATATATATATATATATATTTTTTTTTTTTTTTTTTTTTTCACTGTGAAAAGTATATTGAAATATAATATGATGTGCATTATAGAAATACTTGTGATTTTTTGGTGTTCATTAATTTTCAAGGAATACTTTTGCAACTTCATGTAATGTCTCCTCAGGTTGCTCGGTGAGGCTAACAGCAGTACATTGTGAAAGTCAAAGTAAACAAGGCATTTCTAACCTGTTTTTCACCTATCATTTAATATAGGGCATAGTCTTGTTAAAACAGAAATGCCCCCTCCCCCACACACACACATAGAACTTCTCAGGGTAGGGAATAATGTAGTAGATACCAGCATTCATGCTGCTTAGTAAGCAACCATTACTCCCAGTGGAAACTGCAGAGTGTGTAACGTACTTCAAGAAGTGAGTCATATATTTTCCAGATCCAAATTGCTGAAGCAATCTGAACACGGTTTGACATTGATATGTATTACTGTAGATTTGTGGATGAGAATGGTAGTATGGACCATTGAGAGGTATGGTATCCCATGTTATGCATTGCTTTCTTCAAATGCTGCTGCTCCTGCTTGTGATTAGTGGTAGTAGTGGCATGTGATGCAAGAAAGCATGTGTATGAGCTTATGCAGCATCAGCCAAAAAAATGATGATGTTTCTTATTCATTGCTGTTGTTGGCATGTTTGTCACTGATTCACCAATGCTATTTCACTGGTCTTCCTTCACTGATTCACCAATACTTCATCCTGTCAGTTCTGTTAACATTTTCAAGCTTTTGATGGGTGGCATCATTTCTGCAAATTATTTTCTTTCTGCTATCACATTGTTCACCGACTATTTAGAGGTTGGCTTAGTGATTATCAGCCAAGTTTGTTAATCTTCTTGGTTCATTGCTAGCCTATGATTCTGCATTCTTACCTTCATAGTAGGTAAGAATGCAGAAGGCATTGGGGGTAGGAAAGCAATGGGGGAGGGAAGAGTTAAATCCAAGTTTGAAAGGAGGAGAGATGGATGTCTAGCATAAGTTGGGAAAGAGTGGATGTACCTCCTCTTGTTCTAATAGATTTTTGATATCTGAATTAGTTTGGATGATATATGTTTCAGCATATTCTCTTTTTTTGCTGTAATGTCATTTTTATTTTAGGATTACTGTATATCAAAGCTGTACCCCACAGATGTGGAATAAAGTGTCACAATGCTGGCTTTATGGTTGACTTTTCTGGTATATCTAGCATGCTGAGCCACTCTCTTTCACAAATACCTTTGTACCTATTGGTTTGAACAAATTTAAAGTAGGATGAAAATGTATGAGAACTTGTTTTAATTTAGTGTTCCTTGGAAACTTATTTTTAATGATTTTTCTGCATAAAGGTTGGAGATAGCCATTTTTGGAGTAGTAGGTGCATGGGGCCCTCAGAGTGATTATTTCTGTTTTACCACCCAAAGGATGGACCAAAATTTCATTTATGTATATTTTAATATTGGAAAAAAAATGACATCTCCATGTTTATTGATTTCTGTCCTTTTAAAAAAACAATTATATATTTTTAAAAAAAATTATCTATACACATACAGAATAGGTGCATGTATTTTTTTTTGTAACTTTTTTTTTTTTACTATAAGTATAAAATGTTACTTCATTACAGAAATTAAAAGAAACAAACAAACACACATGCATGTGCACACACACACACACACACACACACACACACACACACACACACACACACACACACACACACACACACACACACACACACACACACACAACAGTGTAATATTTGTCAATTAATATTGATGATATATTTGAGGAAAAATTAAGCAGTATTGCCAATAAAATAAGTAGAGCCAAAGATGTTCAGCAGAACTGGCGCCTCCGTAGCCAGGTGGGAAGGAGCAGCAGTGCGTACCACACGATTAGACCGGGGTTCAAGCCCGTCACCAGCAAATACGGAGGATGCGGAAAGGTCAGGGAATGACCACCGCATATTCCGGAGCAATATGGCCTTAGTTGCTAATGCTCCTAAAAACCACAACAACAACAGCAGAACTGTTTAACTATCACTAATAAAATAACAAGTAATTTAATTTTATGCATCTTGTTATTTTATGAATCATATCACAAAATTGTGTCAGTCCTTGTAGATTTTTTTTTTATATTAATTTATCCTCCAATAAAACAAATGCTTATCATTTCACAGTCAGCATTATTGGTATTCCAAGAATATTCCTCTTGGCATTAATTTCCTTCTAAAACAGCTACTCACTCTATACTAGTACCAAATCCATCCTACCATGGAATATCATTCCTCCATCTGAATCCATCACCACCAAATACGGAGGATGCGGAAAGGTCAGGGAATGACCACCACATATTCCCGGAGCAATATGGCCTTAGTTGCTAATGCTCCTAAAAACCAAAAATAACATAACATAACAACCATCTGAATCAGTGCTCACAAACTCTCTCAAGCTTCTAGACTCAGTTTTAAAGAGGGAAGTTGGGTTAATTAAGGACTCATCTCTTACAAAATATCTTCACTCTGTGTCTCATAGACATTCAGCTTCTGCTGCATTCCTTTTCTATAGATACTGCCATGAGTGCAGTTCTGAATTGGCATCTGTAATTCCCCTGTCCTCTACCAAAGATTCAACCATTTAGTATCATTCACTGACTCCAAACTCAACTAACGTTTCTTCTTCTTCTTCATTGTTGCCACTGTGATAGTATTGATATAAGTGATACTTGGAAATTATTCTCTATAGCTTTGTAGCAGTGTAACCAGTATCAGAAGAGGCTTATAAACTACAAATTTATGGAAATACAAATGTGTCTTAATTATGCAACTTTATCACATAGTAAGTAACATAATCTGAAAGAGCTTGGTTTGTACTGTCATTAAATAAGTGGGTTTAGTGTGTTGTTTTTAAATTAAATTTAGACCAAAATCATGCCTCAGATTAGAGCAGCAAAGCAAAGCAAAGGTCTTAAAGTAGCTGGAATGGTTTGATTTGGGAAGGGGGGCAAAACTTCCAAAGGCAGTTCTCCAACAAATCAGGATTATGTCATGTATTACTTGTGCTTTTTGTAAAGCTACCTCTAGCAGGACTTGATACAGCCATAGGTGATGCCACTGTATATTTGTTGCAAAGTGTTCAGCACAAACTTGGCATTCTGATGGGATTATATGAGGGCTTGAAGAATAGTGTTGATGCCCTTGAGTTAAAGAGAGGACTCATCAAGCACTCAGCCACCCAAGCCAGTGCTTGAACCTATGTTCCAGTATCAGACAACACAAAGACATCCCCCACTGCAGGCAGAGATCCTTGTCTGGCATAAATGGCTATAGTTGGTGACTTTGATTGTCAGGGAAACATTCTGTAAAAAAGGACAAGTGGAATAGGATCAGGGTATGTCGTTCCGGTTCAGAAAGGACAGACAGGACAGGAAGGGGTGGTTATGCTTATTAGTTCAGAAGCATATAAAATCTAAGGCAATGCATTCAGAGGATATGGGTGGCCACTGCAATGTTAAGTCAGTTTGGTGTGACACAAGCACTGGGAAAACAAAGATGAGAGTAGTTGTGTAGTGTAGGGCTGTTGACTGTGATGAGTATAATGACCACTGTACAGACATACAGGGTGTGGCAATAAAGTTCCTGGACTGGTATTGTTGCAGCCATGTTCACTGAGGTTGAAAATAAATTGAAATGGTATGTTGTAGTTCAGACTTCCTTCAACAGATGGTAAGAGAGATTGTCCAGTAGATAATTCACACACAGATCGTAAGTAACACCATTTCATTAGTAGGATTAATGTTCCATGTCATGATTTTGCAGTGGCACAACAAATGAATATCAAATTTTGCTTTAAAATTATAAAATCTGAAACAGAAACATATTAAATGTTAAATACTGTTTATGGTGATGAGATGTTAAGCTCTATTAGAGTGTTTGATTGGTATAAGCAGTTCAAAGAAGGCAATGAGGGTGTTTACAATGACCAAAGAAATGGGCACCATCATCATCTTGAAATCTATCTTGATCTGGTTATCAGCAGTGATTATTTGTGTATTAATAATTTGCAGATAAAGGAACCACCTAGTGGTTCCTTTATCTGCAAATCCCACACCAGTACACTGATCACAGTATACTGGTGTGGGATTTACTTAAAGATATAATTACCATCAGGGGTAAAGGGAAGGGTTTTTACTTCCATAAAGATGACTGTAGTGGTCTCGGACAGTTTTAAATTCTGTACAGCGGAACCAACTGAAGATGTTACCAACAGCAAATTCTAAGTGGCAAGCATTCAAGGAATTAATCGTGGAAGCTACTAGGCTTTTCATACCGTTTAAGAAATATTGTTCAAGGTTTAGGCCTAAATGGTTGTAAATGAACTAATGAGACTTGTGGCAGAGAAGAAAAATGCATGGGATGCATATAAATTATCAGACGACACAAGCCTATGGCAGATATGAGCTAGTCTGTAATCAAGTCAAAAAGGAAATTAGGCAAGTGAAAGCAGATTACGAGAAATCTTTGGCAAAGGATGCTAAGAAAAACAGCAACGACTTCTTTACTTATATAAAATCTAAAAGGAAGGGGATGAACCAGATTGGTCCACTTGATTTCGATGGTTCGACTGTTGATGATCCTGCTCCGATAAGTAACAAACTGAATGAGTATTTTGCATATACATTCACACATGACGAGTTATTAAGGGAGGAAAATGCCAGACGTTTATCTCAAACTGTAACAGGGTGCTTAGTGATTTTGTAATAACTGAGAGCAAAGTGGAGGAGAAATTGTTGAAGTTAAACTTAAGAAAGGCTCCTGGGTGGATGGGATCTATCCAGTTATATTAAAGGAGGTGGCAAAGGAACAAAGCAAACCCTTAAACATAGTTATAAGATCATCCTTGCACTCAGGGGAAGTCCCCACGGACTGGAGATGTGCAAATGTATCCCCAATTCACAAAGGGGGATTGAAGGATGACATGAGTAATTACAGACTAGTTAGTTTAACTTCTGTTCCGGGTAAAATAATGGAGTCACTGGTTAAATATGCATTGCAGGATCATCTAGACAAGACTGCAGCAATAATTCAGACACAACATGGGTTTGTTAAGGGAAAGTCTTGTCTGACAAATTTGATTGGATACTATGATGCAGTTACAAAGGAACTGGATCCAAAAAATAATTTTGATATCATATATTTGGATTTCAGGAAAGCTTTTGACACTGTTGCGCATGGAAGACTACTGTACAAATTGTAGCAGAATGGTATTAAGGGTAAGTTGCTACAATGGATAAAATGGTGGTTGAGTGGGAGAAGACAGAGAGTGGTAATCAACGGATTCTGCTGTTCATGGACTAATATTATTAGTGGAGTCCCGCAAGGTTCAGTGTTGGGCCAACTGTTGTTTTATAAATTTATCAATGATATTGATGAAGATATATCAGGCTTAGTGTTGAAGATTGCAGATGATACAAAGGTTGGCAGGGTTGTTAATGACATTAACACCAGTTAATTACTGGCAGTGTGCTACTGCAACAGGATCTAGAAAATTTGGGCAGATGGGCTGAGAAGTGGCAACTGAAGTTTAACATTGACAAATATAAAGTACTGCATATGGGTAGAAGTAACCCCAGAGGAACATACCAACTGTGTGGTACTACACTTAGGGTGGTAGAAAATGAAAAAAACCTGAGAGTAATTGTGCAGTTAGATTTGAAGTTTTCTGAGCAATGCAGGCAGGCAGGCTGCCAGAGCTGGTCATGGATTTTGTCAGTTATATACAGAAGTTTGCTAGCAGGGAAAAGGAGGTGATTATCCCTTTGTATAAGGCAATGATCAGTCCATGCCTTGAGTACTGTGTACAGTGGAGGCCTCATTATAGGAAGGATGTAGATTTGCTTGAGTGTGTACAGAGAAAGACAACAAGATTGGTGAGGGGAATGAAGAGGTTCTCTTAACAAGATAGACTTAAGTTCTGCAAATTGCAGCAGCTGGAGACTAGGCACCTGTGGGGTGATCTGATCAAGGTATATAAGGTTTTGAATGGATTGAGCATTCTCAATTCTGATGCGATTCTTTCGCTTGCTCAGATTACGAACCTAAGGGGCATAAATTCAAATTAAGGAAAGACAGCTGTAGAATAGATGTGTGGAAATTTGCCTTTAGCCAGTGTGTGGTTAATTGCTGGAACAAATTTCCATCTGTCGTTGTGGAAGTTGATAGCTTAAATAAATTCAAGGAGGAACTGGACAAATATTTTGAGGGAATGGTTGTGTGAATTTTTTTTTTTTGCTGATGCTACATAAGCTACATATTATTACTAAATGAGGGCAGAAGTGCAAACAGCTTGGGAAATTGTGGCAAGAGATGCTTAGAATAATGGCTAATGAGTTGGATAGGAATGAATAGACAATTCATCAAATCTGTGCAAAATTTGTACTGCACAGACTCACGGCTGAGGAGAAGCAAAAAAGAATGTCATCATTCAAAGATATCATCCAGACTTGTCAAGGCAAATTCTAATTTCCTTGATTGTATTGTCACTGGAGATGAGTGTTAGGTGTTTCAAAGACAAAGTATCAAAGGATGCAGTGGACTTCAAAATCATCAACGAGGTCCAAAAAGTTTTCTTTAGAGAAGTTCAGGATCAAGTTGATTCTGATCATGTTTTTTATAAATAGGCTGTGATTCTCAATGAATTTTACCCAAGGGGGAGAGTCAATAATGCGTTCTACATACAAGTGCTTCAAATACTAATGAAGGGCCTTTTCTGGGTGAGGCCATAATTTCGTGAGAAAGGCAGCTGGTTCTTGCTGCACCAAAATGCCCCCACCCATTCTTCAAATATGAATACATTTCTGATGAAACTGCATTTTACAGACCAACTATGTACCCACTTCTCTCGATCTAGAATTAGTGGACTTCTTTCTCTTTCCCAAAGTGAAAACTATTCTCAAAAGAAAGATTTCTGGATTGTGAGGACAGAAAAAAAAATGTAACTGCTGAACATCATCTCTTTGGACACCTTTACTGACTTTTTTTCAGACCCTTTCAGAATGATATAATAATGCATTCTATCAGGCGATTTTGAATAAAAATGAAACCTTTTTTTCACTTCTTAACTTTGTGTTTTTTTATTGCACAAGTCTAGGAACTTCATCGCCACACCTCATATAGAGTGTGCCAGTAAATCAAAAATCTTGTAATGGAGGACTTTTAACTTTCCAGTTATTGACTGGACCTTGTTGGTTGGTCACTCATGTAGCAACAAGATTTTATGGATTTATTGGATGATTGTTTTCTACACCAGCATGTTAGAGAGACAACAAGGGATAGCAATACTCTTGATGTGATCATCAGCAGTGACCTTTCTTGCATTAAGATGTGCACGTAATAGACTCACTAAGCAGCAGTGATCATGTATTGATATAGGATTTACCTAAAGATGTAAATCTCAGACAGTTTTTAAATTCTATGCATTGGGGCCAACTGATGAAATTACCAACAGCAAATTCTAAAGGAGAATCATTTAGAATTGTTATTGTAATAGCTACTAGGCTTTTTATACCAATTAAGAGATACAGTTCAAGGCATAGACCTAAATGGATGTCACATGACGTGATGAAACTTGTGCAGTGAAGAAAATGCATGGGATGCCTATTAATTATCAGGTGATATAGATGCCTACAGTAGATATAAACTGGTCTACAAAAAATTCACAAAGGAGGTTCGGTAAGCTTAGATTACAAGAAGAATCTGGCAAAGGATGCAAAGAAAAGCAGCAATGACTTCTTTACTTATATAAACATAAGAAGAAAACAGTTGAATCACATTGTTCCACTAGTTATGAATTGATTAACTGTTGATTATTAATATTGACATTGTAATGAATAATACTGACATTTCAGATTGCTGACAAACTGAGTGGGTATTTTTGAATCTACATTCACACATGAGAAATTTTTTAGTTGATGAAGGTATATCGGACTTAATGTCTAAATTTGCAGATCATATACAAAAGTTAATCACAATCATCAGGGTATGCTACTGCAACGAGATCTAGACAAATTAGACAGATGAGCTGAGAAGTGAGAATCGAAGTTTAATATTGACAAACGAGAGGTACTTTATGGGATGCACTTCCCAGATTAACATACCAGCTGTGTGGTATGTTAATCTGGGATTAATCTGGGCAGTGGATAATGAAAAGTATTGTAATTGTGCATAATTGGGCATAATTTTCTAGTCAAATATTAAGTTCTCTGAGTAGTGCACACAGGCTTCCATGATAGCTCATGGTGTTTTGTCAGTGATATACAGAAATTTTTCCAGCAAAGATATGAGGTGATTTCCCTTTGTATAAGGCTTGGCTTGATTTTGAATACTGCATACAGGTCTGGTCTGGAAGCCTCATTTTTGGAAGGAAGTGGATCTGTTGGAATGGGTACAGAGAAGAGCAACAAAATTGGTGAGAAGAGCTAAAGGGTACTCTTACCAGGAAAGGTTTGAGTTCCGAAAATTGCAGTGTCTTGAGACCAGTCATCTACAAAGAGATCTGATTAAGGTGTTTATGGCCTTGAATGGATTGAAGAAGCTTCTCATTACTGATGGAATTCTTCCTCTTGCTCAGACCACACTCATGAGGGGGGCTTACAATTCAAATTGAGGAAGCATTGTTGCGGGTCAAATGTGCAGAATTTGCATTCTGCTAGAGCATGGTTGATTGTTTGAACACCCTTCCATCTGGAAGGGTGTTCAAACAATACTAAAACTTATGTAAACACTAGAAGGAAAGGGATGAATCAGATTGGTCCACTTGATATTGATGGTTCGATTATTGATGATTCTGCTCAGGTAGCTGACAAACTGAATGAGTTTTTTGCATCTACATTCAAGCATGAGGAATTGTGTATCGAAGTGGAGGCCAGATGCTTATCAAACTCTAACAGGGAACTAAATGATTTTGTAATAACTGAGAGCAAAGTGGAGGAGAATTTGTTGAAGTTAAATAAGACCTGGGGTGGATGGGATCTATCCAGTTATATTAAAGGAGGCAGCAAAGGAAGTAAGCAGGCCCTTAGCCATGATTATGAGAGCATCTTTAGACTCATAGGAGGTCCCCATGGACTGGAGATGTGCAAATGTATCCCCAGTTCACAAATGGGGATTGAAAGGTGACATGAGTAATTACAGACCTGTTAGTTTAGTTTAATTTCTGTTCTGGGGAAAATAATGAATCACTGGTTAAAGAAGCACTACAGGATCATCTAGACAAGACTGCAGTTATATAGTTCAGACACAGCATGGGTTCATTAATGGGAATTCTTGTCTGCTCAATTTGGTCAGATATTATGATGTGGTCACAAAGGAACTGGATGCGAAAAATAATTTTGGTATTATATACTTGGATTTTAGGAAAGCTTTTGATACCCTTGCACATGGAAGACTACTGTACAATTTGGAGCAGTATGACATTAAGGGCAAGTTGCTGCTATGGATAAAGGGGATGGTTGAGTGGAAGAAGACAGAGGGTGGTAATCATTGGACACTGCTCTTTGTGGAACAATGTTATTACTCGAGTCCCCCAGGGTCCGTGTTGAGCCCATTGTTGTTTTCTGTATTTATCAATGATATTGATGAAGGTATGTCAGGCTTAATGTCCAAGTTTGCAGACAATATGAAAGTTGGTAGGGTTATTAATGGCAGTAAGGGCGGTTATACTACTGCAACAGGATCTAGAAAAGTTGAGCAGATAGGCTTAGAGGTGGCAACTATAGTTTAACATTGACAAATGCAAAGTACTGCTACCCATATGTTACTACACTCAGGGTAGTGGAGAATTAAAAAGACCTGGGGTAATTTTGCAGTCATAGGAAGTTTTCTGAGTAGCTCATGGGGTCTTATCAATGATATATAGGAATTTTGCTATCAGGGATAAGGAGGTGATTATCCCTTTTTTATAAGGCAGTGAGTGGGTCAGGCCACACCTTGAGGACTGCATACAGGTCTGGAGGCCTCCTTTTGGAAGAATGTAGAGTTGCTTGAGCAAGTACACAGAAGAGCAACAAGATTGGTGAGGGGAATGATTGGGTCCTCTTACCAAGAAAGGCTTAAATTCTGCAAATTGCAGCCTTTGGAGACTAGGCACCTGACAGGTGATCTTATTGAGGTGTATAAGCCTTTGAATAGTTTGAGTCAGCTCTATGCTGATGGGATTCTTCTTCTTGCTCAGATTCTGCACCTGAGGGGGCATTAATTCAATTTGATGAATGACAGTTGTAGAATAGAAGGGCGGATATTTGCCTTTAGCCAGCCTTTAGGAGGTTGATTGCACAAACTTTCATCTGTCATGGAATTTGACAGTTAAATTAATTCAAGACTGAACTAGATAGACTTTTGGAGTGAAATGAGAAGTTTTTTTTTTTTGTTTTTTTTTGGCTATATAAGCTTGCTTTCTTGCATCATATGCTAATGCTAATATCATCCATGAGAGTAATGACCAATTTTGAAATCTCACACAGTTTGCTAGTAAATTAAATTCTCTTATTAAATGGTCCATGAATATTATAAAAAGAAGCAATTACAAGGTGCAGTCCCGCCTCACATGAAGTTTAAACTATTTTCCAGTGCTTTCTTTAGTCATCAGTGCAGATTTGCTATTCTTATACAAACATTTTATTCCTCTGTATATATTTTCCTTTATACAGAGGTTATGATTTATCATGTTTTTCCAAAATTTTAAATGACATGTTTCCAGTTACTTTGTGAAATCTTAAATACAGGTTCCTGTATTTCAGTGGCTTTTCTGCAGTTTGTCTTAATTCATATATTTGATTTTGACTTCCTTGTTTGGTCTTGAAAACCTTTACATCTTTTGTTCAAGTTTACATTCAACAATACTCCTGACTCTCTTCTCTAACCTAGATTTTACTCAGAACACTAAGGAATGAAATTCCTTTGTAATTTCTGCATTCAGTTTTATTTGTTCTTTTTTATGTATTGGTACAATTAATTCCTTGGTCCAGTTTTCTTGGACTTTGCCTTCATGAAAGACCCTCTAAATAATAATATTGTGATTATCATGATGCAATTTTCCATCCAGCTGCTAGGATTTCAAGTCTAATTTCATCTACCTTTCCATATTTCATACTTACCATGATGATTTCTACCTTGATAATGGAGTTAGTATCATATTTTCAATATGCAATTCCAACCTTTCACCATTATGGAGTTTAATGTATATAAAATTTCCAACACATGCTTTAGCTGTGCATCCTGGGAGTTAAGTTTCATGTATAAAAACACACACAACTTTCTTTTTCTGAAAAAACTAACTGACGATGTTTCACAAAAGTCTCCTGTCGAGGCTCTTGGTTGCTTAGTTCTCATTACAGTTTTATGTATGACAACCTAAGTAAAGAGAAGTGCACTCCTTTTTTTCCTTGAGGCATTTTTAACATATTCATATCTTCGAACCATACAGATTCAGAGGTGAGTACCCTTAAAAACATAAACCCTTGCTAAAACTTAATGGCAAAAATAATCTGTAATATAATTCCTTTTTATAAATAATTCACATTTAATTCATCAAATTATTTACTCCATATTTCTAAAATATCCTTATCTTCTGTTTTAACTTGTAATTTTTGATTTTCATAGGTTATGATTTTTCCCTCTATTCTGAGATTTGTAAACTAAAAATTTTTCCAGTTTCCTAATACAGTGGACCCCTGCTTTATGATTTTAGTGTTTGGTTCACTATATGATCAAATAAATTTACGATGGAGTTTCCGTAATAAAATACCATTCACTATATGATATGTATTAAGTGCCAGTCATTGTTATCATGTTTGCGAATTGAATTTTAATTCTATTAAACAACAGTTCAACATTTTTAATTCTATTAAACAACAATAAGCAAAAATAGGAGGAATATTATCAACAGGCTATAAAAGTAAAGATATAAAGCACAAATTTACACTTTATTACCTTACTAATTAACAAAATTAAACAAGATGTGAAAATCAGTAGAATATTTTCTATAGGTTAACAAAATAAAAATAAATTTACACTTACACACAGCTTAATTAATACTGTAATATGTACATACTAACTAATTGATATTTATGTTCACTGACTTTTTTTTTTTTTTTTTTTGGGTTGTAAAATTTAAAAAAAAAAAAAAATATGTGCAATCGATAACAAAGAACATGGCACACAAATCGCAATAACGCACAAATGAGATAGAGTAACAAGTTTACGAAGCTAAAAAATAGGAATGAAGAGAGGATTCTGAAAATTATTTATGTTTTTATATGATTGAAGAGGAAGGGGAAACTCGTTTCGCCATAATAACGTAAAAGCCACAGAATTCCAGTTATCAGTATTATCGTAAATGCAATATGATAGAGTTTATTACCCTTTTATAATAGATTGCATCAACAGAAAAGCCCAATAAACCAGAAACTGCAAATTTTTTTATTGTTTTATGGTAGTGACTTCCAGAAATGTGCTTTAAAAAAATATCACAGAGGTGTTCAAAATTGATTCTTATAACTGAATATATGATAACGATTGAAAGTGTAGTGCATTTTAATGATTTGAATTGGTTTTTTGAAATTTGATTCTATCAAGAGGCTGATTCTACTAACCAGTGATCACTGGCACCTACTTATTTCACTTTATGATGGGCTTACGATTGTCTCCAACCAGACGACATGGTCCTTTCTCTCAGCGTTTGTAAACATGTTGCTTTTGCATCCTTTAGTTGAAGTGATTTTTTGTATTGTGCTTTAATTGGTATATTAGTTTTAATTAATTTTTTAATCAGTATGTACAATTTTCATTATAAAAATCACCTTTTAGAGAGATAAATAGCTTAGTTATATAGCGAAAGTTTCAACTTCTGAATTCTTGGAACGAATTAGCAAAAAACAATGTGCTATTGAGTTCACATTGTGATATTTTCATGTTACGATAGTGTTTCTGGAACGGATTAATATCTAAAGCGGGGAGTCCACTATAATGTGTTTTCCATGTCTTTCCTAAATTCTTCCCAAGATTTTTCTTTAAATGAATATGTAACTGTAACCCTTCTTTTGTACCTGTTGTTCGCAGTTCATGAGATTTTATGTCATGCAGTTTTATGATTTCTAAGCTAATCAGTGGTTAGGATTAATTATTAATTGGTATCACTTATTTAATTTCCATCACTGAGTGAGTATGTTTCTTGAATAGTGAAGTGAGGTGTTCCTTGTACTTTCCCCCTCTGTTTCCTGTTGATTTTAATTTCTTAAATGTGTGCATTTCATTGAAATAATCCATTCTTGTTTGAAAGATGATTATTTGTAAACCATTCTGGGTTAAGCTGTTTCTGTGACATCTAGTTAGATTTGAGGCAGCTTATGAGTCACCCTGGGAAGGTGTGCAAAGGTTTTGCCTAGTCAGTTATTACTAGGATGTTTTTTGTTTGAAGTTTTTTTTCTTGTTTGTTTTTCATTTGCAATAAGCTACACAGTTAAGTTGTCATTATTTGCACACTGCCATTGTATTGAAAATTTTTTGTGAATTCTAATTGTCTAAATAGTTTTATAGGCTCCTATTGGATTATCATTTTCTCCTTGCATTTAATAATATGCAGTAGACCTTGTTCTGGCGCCTCTGTAGCCAGGTGGGAAGGAGCAGCAGTCGTAGCACACGCTTCTTGATTAGACCGAGGTTCGAGCCCGTCACCACCAAATACGGAAGATGCGGAAAGGTCAGGGAATGACCACCGCATATCCCGGAGCAATATGGCCTTAGTTGCTAATGCTCCTAAAAACCAAATAACAAACAAACAAAGACCTTGTTCTATAACTTTCTGTTTTGGCCTGATGACAAGATTTCACATGGAACACAAAAGCATCACCCATAATTTGGTTATTTAGTTGATCAGTAATAATTAGGTTAAGATGTATGTAAGAATGTTAAGATATACACTCAGTGATCACTGAATTATGACCACTTACTTTATACCATATTGGGCCACCATTCTCATGCATAACAGCCACTATGCATCTAGGCAGACTCCACTAGATGTTTTAAGACATCCGTAGGGATCTGCAGCCATGCTGACTACAAGGCTTTCCATGGTGTTGGACGAGATGATGGTTGTGTGTCCATACACCTCACTTCCATTCCAAAACATCCACAGGTGTTCACTTTGATTGAGGTCAGCTGAATTTGGAGACCAATCAAGATGGGTGATATCTTCCTGTGTTCCTTGAATCACATGTGCACAATACAGGTCTGATGACATGGTACATTATCATCTTGGAAGATCCCTTTTCTGTCTGGGTAAAAATACAACATGAAAGGGTGCACGTGGTCTAGTGGCAAATGGGTCCAGGACCTCTTGTTGCTTGCACCCTAAATGAAGGCATCCATCAGCATTGCACCAGGTATTTGGACTCATCTGACTGGTACACTTGTTTCCAGTGTCTAATCAATGTATTGTTGACACCACAGCATTTGCCATCAGTGGTGAAGAGAGGGCATCTCTTGGGTGGTCTACTGTGGAACCCCATACATCTGAATATGTGCTGCATCTTCATTTGAGATATTGTTCTTGCATTCCCCATGTCGTATTACTTTGTCATCCGTAACACAGTGACCTGCTATTTAGCTCATACAATGCACTGTACCTTTCACTCACCATGAACATCCACCTTGCATAATCCTTTACAGTTCTGTCGGTGGGAGGTCGTTTAACCCATTCAACACCATTCTTTATGAAAACAAAAAAAAACCGCAGTGGGCTGTGAGCAACCGACAAGAAGTGCTGTTTCCGATATGGAAGCACTTGATGCATGCATTCCCACAATCATGCCCTTTTGGAACTCAGTGATATCTTTACTAAGTCCCATAACTGCTACTCTGTCACTTTGACGCATGACCAGATGCAAGTTTCCACTGCTATAGCGTATAAAGCTGTTCAGCTTTTTATACTTCAGGCTATGTGGAATATTCCATTACAGATGAGTGTGGTCATAATTCAGTGATCACTGAGCATATGTAATGCAAATTATAATCTTATACTTGCATTTTATTAGAACCATCCTGTTGGGACATGCAGTAATTTGCAAACTAGTGCAGAGACATATAGGACAAATTTTGAAGCCTGTGCAGTCTAAAAGACTTTTAACCTTTCTTTGGTTGTATGAACTAAGTAGTGCGTGTAACCAAGGGATTACCAGAGGTGAAAGCGATGCTATTAACAAAGGTAATAATTGCAATGCAACAATATGTTAATTAGTAATTATCTCTTAAGAGTAGCAGAAGCTCTCCGAGTCTTGACAGAAGAGAAGGAAGCATTATGCTTTTTGTTGTCAAACATATCAAGTAGTTGAGAACTATCAAGATGTTATCGAGTCAGTCTGGTGCAACAAAGTGATGGGAAAGCAGAGATGAACATTTGAAGGCATACTACAGAAAAAATGACCGTGATAAATATGATAGTAATTTAATATTAGTACAGGCCAATCGCAAGAAAGCAAGCTTATACAGCATCAGCCAAAAAAAAAAAAAAAAAAAAACCATGTCACCCATCCATTTGTTCCAAAAGTTTGTCCAGTTCTTCCTTGAATTTATTCAAGCTATCAACTTCCACAATGACAGATGGAAGTTTGTTCCAGCATTCAACTGCCTGGTGACTAAAGACAAATTTCTACACATCTATTCTACAACTGTCTTTCCTCAATTTGAATTTATGCCCCCTCAGTCGCATAATCTGAGCAAGAGGAAGAATCCCATCAGCATTGAGTGTGCTCAAACCATTCAAGGCCTTATACACCTCAATCAGGTCAACATGTAGGTGCCTAGTCTCTAGATGCTGCAATTTGCAGAATTTAAGCCTTTCTTGGTAACAGCAACTCTTTGTTCCCTTCACTAATCTTGTTGCCCGTCTCTCTTCTTGTTTCAGCAGCTCTACATCCTAACTAAAATGAAACCTCCAGACCTGTATACAGTACTCAAGGTGTTGTCTGACCACTGCCTTATACAAGGGGATAATCACCTCCTTATCCCTGGGATCAAAATTCCTGTATATCATTGACAAGACTGCATGAACTGCTCTGGCAGCCTGTGTGCTCTTCTCAGAAAACTTTATATCTGACTGCACAATTACAGCAGCTTGTGTGCCATTAAACACCCATACCACACACACACACACACACACACACACACACACACACACTGCACAGTTACCTCCAGGTCTTGTTCATTCTCTAATGCCCTGATTGTAGTACCACACAGTTGGTACGTTACTCTGGGGTTGCTGCTACCATATGCAGTACTTTGCATTTATCAATATTAAACTTCAGTTGTCCCCTCTCAGCCCATCTGCCCTAACTTTTCTAGATCCTGTTGCAGCAGTGTACAGGTGACCCCCGCTTAACGCTGATAATTCGTTCCGGAAAAACAGAGCGCTACGTGAATCCGCGCTAAGCGAGCGCCGCATTCCCATAAGGTCACATATGTATTTGTGAGTTGCGGTCGGTGCCATAGGATATTTCCTAATCAATAATAAACGGTAATAAAAAGATGCACAAATGTCGGTCAAAATATTTAATATTCAAATATTTGTACATATAAAATATTCTGCATTACATACGTATATAATTATGTGGTAACTACTTATGTATCAAAATTAAACTTAAAATTCCAATTAAAATCATGAATTTAATTGATCTAAATTGATTTAATTTAATTGATGAATTTAATCAAGAAAAATGTGTCGATTTTGGGTTGAACTTTTGCCCTCTTCCAAATAAACTAAAAGGGGTATTAATTTTAAATCCCCTGCATCGTTATCACCCAACAATAAAGTCAACCGATCCTTCGCCGCTTTGAAACTCGGCATGTTTTTTACTTCTTTCAATATGAAACTTCTGTTAGGCATTCGTTTCCACAAAAGTCCTGCTTCATCTGTGTAAAAACTTGTTCAGAAGTATAACGCATAATATCCCTCTTCAATAATTTTAACAAGTTCTTTTTTGAAAGTTTCGGCTCCTTAATCTGCATTTGAGGCTTCTCCCAGGATTTTAAATCTATTCAACCAGCCTTTACTAGTTTTAAATGGTTCCACATTTTTTTTTTTTTTTTAGGTGAGTTTTCTTCAGATCATCATATTTGCTAATCTCTCTCTCTCTCTCTCTTTCTTTTTTTTTTTTTTTTTTTTTATAATATTTAAATTAACTGAATTCTGCATTGGATATTATCTTCAATAAAATCCTAATAGCTGGCCTAGCCCTAGTTGCTTGCAATGGAGCAGCTATCTTTCCTGCTGCTAAAATTAATTCTTTATTTTTTTTATAATTGTTCTTGCAGTTAAACTTGCAAATCCTAAATTATGGCACACATCTGCTTGTCTTTGACCGGAATCGATTCGCTTCAAAATGTCTAATTTAATTTTCAAATTCAGTCTTTTTCTTACATTTATAGTCTTCGTACTGCATCCAGACGTTGTGTTGTTGCTTTTTCATTCTTATCGGCCATTATTAACTCTTCAAAAATGTAACTGCGTTGGTTGCATTAATTATGATACAATGTTCGAGTAAACTGTCCGTTACGCACGATGTCTAATACTGTACTGAGTGGTGACTAGACTTCGGATAAATGCATATAACGCAAATATTACAAGCAATATACAGTAAACCCCTGCTATTTGCGGTTTCGCGTATTCGCGGTCGCTGATTTAATATAAAATGAAACCTAAAAAAATGTGAATTTTAAAGCGCTGTGAACATTTTCCACCATAAAAAAACGTGGGCGTGGCTAAAATTATCTTTTCCGGTCAAAACAGCGCTCAGTGGTTTGGGGGGTGAGGGGTGACAAAATCGCGAGCGTAGATGTTTCTCGCTAATCCTTGTTCAGTATGTGTTATGCACTTGTCATGGAAGGTTTCGTCGTTTGCTTTTAATTTATATGCTTATAAATTGAATAAATTTATCAATTTATAAATTGATATGCTTACAAAAGTGATAAATCTACCGTTTTGCAGTGTAAAACAGACTTTTTCTAGTGTGTTAATGGAAGAAAGTGACTTTATTGTGGACAAGTTCTTTCTAACCCGTACAAAAATATGGCTACGAATAACAAGGGAAATGTGAAACGATCAAAGAAGGTGATGACATTAGCGAATAAAATTGAGTTATTAGACAAAATTTCTAATGGTGAAAGTGTCTCCTCAGTGGCAAAACATTATTAAATCAATGAGTCAATGGTACGATCAATCAAAAAATCGGAAGAAAAAATCCGCCGTAGTGTCCGTGAAAACGCGCTAATTGCTTCAAAAATTTGCTCTGTAACTCGTGATGTTAAATTAGAAAAAATGGAAAAAGCTTTAAATCTGTGGATAGAAGACCGAACTCAAAATAAAATTCCGTTAAGTTTACTCATCATTCGGGAAAAGGCAAAACACCTTTATCAACACTTTAGAGAAACTGGTGATAGCACTGGCGGGATAAGTTTTGTAGCTAGCAAAGGCACTGGTTTGAAAGATTTGTTTCTTATTTTCATTTCGATGTCATATGCTTGTATTTCACTATGTACATAGTCATATTATGAAGGTACATATAATACATACATAGACAAAATTTTAGACTAGTTTTTCTTATATATTTCATACTTTGGAACAGAACCCCTTTATTACTATGGGAGCCATAACTCAGTATTCGCGTTTTCGATATTTGCGGCATTTCTCAGGAACGTAACCCCTGCGAATAGCAAGGATTTACTGTACTTGATCATTTTTTAAAAGGTTGATCTCGAAACCCGTAACAAGTCACTGTACTGCAATTAAATTAGTGCGAGAAAATTTCACTGAGCGTGGGAAAATTTCTCAAGTCGGCGTGGGAAACGTTTTAATGCTGTTTTGCTATTCATTTTCAAGCTATCAACTCCATCAAATGAAATGATTTCATTAAATATGCCAAAAATGCAATCTGTAAAAGAGTGTTATAGTGATCTGAGACAGCGTTGTAGTCAGATACGGGTTATAATATAAGAACAGTGTTATAGCGAGTCAGCGTAAAGTGAACCGCGTTATAACGGGGGCCTGCTGTACTGTCATTACTGTCACTAACAACCCTGCTAACCTTTGTATTGTCTACAAACTTGGACATTAAGCCTGATATACACCTTCATCAGTATCATTGATATATACAGAGAATAACAATGGGCTCAACAGCGAACCCTGAGGGACTCCACTAATAACATTAGTCCACAAAGAGCAGTGTCCATTGATTACCACTCTCTGTATTCTCCCGCTCAACCACCCTTTATCCATAGCAGCAACTTGTCCTTAATGCCATTCTGCTCCAATATGTCAGCAGTCTTCCATGTGCAACAGCATCAAAAGCTTTCTTGAAATCCAAGTATATGATATCAATCTTTTTGCATTTTGTTCCTTTGGGACTGCATCGTAGTATCCAGTCAAATTGGGCAGACAAGACGTTTCCCCATAACAAAACCATTGGAGGATCATCTAGTGTTGTCTAGATGATCCTGCAATGCTTCTTTAACCAGTGACTCCATTATTTTCCCTGAAACAGAAGTTAAACTAACAGGTCTGTAATTACTCATGTCACCCTTAGATCCCCATTTGTGAATTGGGGATACATTTGCACATCTCCAGTCCATGGGGACCTCCCCTGAATCCATGGATACCCTCATAATTATGGCTAAGGGTTTGCTTACTGCCTTTGCTGCCTCCTTTAATATAATTGAATAGATCCCATCCACCCTAGTGCCTTCCTTATGTTTAACTTCAACAATTTCTCCTCCACTTTACTCTCAGTTATTATAAAATCATTTAGCTACCTGTTAGTTTCATAAACGTTTAGCCTCTGCTTGCTCACAGAATTTATGCAGATAAATGTAGTGTATAAGCAGATATGAATGTATTATCATTGAGGGACTTTAATTTTCAAGAGATCTATTGGGACCTGTGGGTGGTTGCCAATATATCTTTTGAAATCGAATCCAGAAACATACAGCAGTATGTTTCTAGATTGATCAGACAACTGCTGCACATTATAGAAATGTCACACAGGAGAACAATATTCTTGACCTGAATTTTATCAAATATTTAATTAATACTGTGAACTTTTGCATTAAGGAACCATTAGTAATGCATTATATCTAAAGAGAAAACTGTTATCTAGGGTAAAGGAAAGGGTTTTAATTTTTGCAAGGAAAATTATGATGGCTTTAGCTAATGTCTTTTCCAATATGCTATGCAACAGTGATATGGTCTTCCAACCTCCAAATAGCAAGGCCAGTACAAACCTCATAATCATCTGTTGGATTCTCCCCCCCCCCCAGTTAGCATAAGTCCATCAAATTGGAAATAAAGGAATTTTATCTCCAGTTTAATAGTTTGAGATTAATTAAAAGTTTGCCATTTTGATAAACTTGTAATCAGCTGACTCCACTTCATAGTTGAAACAAAACCTCTATTAAAAAATGTAACAACGTTCAAAATGAAAATTAGATTATTGTTTATTAATATTTGATTATGTACTGTGATCTCTGCTCCTCTTCTATTTCAGATTTTATTGATGTTTATTTAGTTTTAGTTTATTGTTATTTGGTTTGGCTGGCCTATATGTCAAAAAAAGTAGTAAATGCATTTCAAAAAATTATTTGTAATTCATGTTATGTTATTGATGTCGTTACATTCAAAACTAAAAGTGGCTGCATCTTCAGTAATGAAAGGTGTAAGGACTCATGTTTTTTATACATCTTTAATATATATTTTTCATCTGTAGAATAGGCTCTCCTAATTAAGTTACATAGTTATGGAGAATCCTGCATAATAAGCATTTTTATGCCATATAAATATTTTGTATTATTAAAAATTTTTATACATAAGAATTACTGATGTATTTGTTAAAGGTCCCTGCAGAGGTATAATTTTATAGGAAAACAAGCTGTTCTGCATGATAAATATCTAATAAATTTTAATTATTTGTTCTACAGAGCAGTGTTTATCTTTATATACAAGAATAGTAATTATGGTTCCAGTTTTCTTTTAATAATTCAGTTTATTCCCTTAATTTACTTTAATTAAAGCAAATGCATTGCTTTAATTTAAAGCAATATATTTGCTTCATGCTAAATGTTTATTAGTTTTGATGTCTAAATGTTTGTCTTTTTCTTGAAAATCATGTTGATTTTAAAGTCATTAATCCTGTAATTCTCTCTCTTTAGGCTTTTGAAGCAGCAGCAAGTATTGGCATTTCTAAATTAATCGATCCATCAGATATGGTAATATGTGTTGTACCAGATAAAATTGCTGTTACCACCTATCTTTCTAAATTAAGGACGCATTTTAGTGAAAATAGATTGGAGTTTCATTATGAAGAACAAAATGTTTGTAATTCAGAGATTATTTCATCAGAAAATCACAAAAATGTTTTATTCCCTACTTCTGAAAATGAAGCACAAAGTTCTGTATCCCCAGCATCCCTAAATGTTATCAGCATTTCGCAAAATTTAAGTGATTCTTCTAGTCATTCTGATATTATTTGTGATTCTCAAAACTCCAGTGCCACAATATGTAATCCTACCTTATCAGTTTGTAATCAGAATGATAATGCTGTTAGTAAAGAAGAAGATATTCAGGTAATTTGCAAAACTGAAGATGAACTTCATTCACTGCCATGTGCAGAGCAGTCACATGCAATCCCATCATTTCAGTTGTCATTGTCATCACTGAACATACTACCTAAACATGAGAAGTCATTTTTACCTAAATTAAGAACTACTGAGCTCCTCAAATTTCACAAAAAATTTTCTCACAAGGAAAATCAAAATGTAAATCAAACAAAGAGTCAAACGTCTTGTAAATTAAATACAGATTCTAAGAGTTCCCCAACTCAAGATAGGCCTAAACTCATGACAAGAAAACAGCTCATGAATCCATTTGACTCAGATGGAGAAGAGGAAGAAGAACTAGCTGCACAGAGTGGACTTTTAGACAGTTCTATTTCTTCTCAGAAAGAAAAGTTGTTTCAGACTCTGGAAGAAGAGGATTCTGTGCCATCATCCTTTCCTCACCTTTCTCCTTCAAAGGAACCTGTTAACCACAGTGATAAATCAAAATCATGTTTGTTACAACTTTCTGGTGATGACTCTGAAGACAAAAATAACACAGTTGCAAATACACCTTATATATCTCATCCAGTTATAGATAGACTGTCCACTTCTACAAGAGATGGTCTGCCCCATGAGGTGCCAGGATTGTTAGATTTGTCACCAACAAGAATAAACCGAACAAATTCTATGCCAAATGGCCATCTTGGCACTATCACTGACCGCAAGGTAAAGATAAGATGTAATTAAAATATTTTTATTAATGATTTTGATTAATAAATGAAGAATGCATGTCCAGAAATTAATTATTTGAATGTAGTTTTGTCACCTGGTTTAAAAGGAAAGCATGTCCGTACTACTTTATAACTCATAAAATTATAGGAGTGGAGGAATTCGGTTAAATTTTTGAGAAACTGAAATTTATTCAAGCATATACCAGTATCACATTTCAACATATTTGTTATTCAAATTATTCCCAATAGTAAAACTGTATTTTTTTTTTGTTATTATTTTATCTTTTCACTTAATTTGAAAAGTCAACTTATCAAGTGATATATACACTGTTAATGAAATTCATACTTTGTAATCTGGGCACTTAACTATAGCCACTCAAAAGAACTTATTAATGGGTAGTCAGTGAATAGGTATTCAACAGGGGGGAAAATGCTAAAGGGGAAATGAAAACATACTCTAAGATGTCTGGCAGAAAGTTGTTTACATATTTATTTGATTAATAAATGTATAGATTTGAAAACAGAGAAGTGTATTTTATTTCATAATTTCAGAATTGCTGTATTTTCTGAAAAATGTTCTTTAACAGTTCATGTTATGAATTAACTTGGCAGTTGTGGCACCCTCATCTAAGGCAAAAGCAGTCGCAGGCCCCTGACAAGTTCCCATATTCTTTTAAATTTTTGGAAAACGTTCTTGGGTTTTTTTTTTTTTTTCTGAATTCTGCTTGAACAATGCCAATATTTCAGCATTTCTTAATATTGTAATGATTATTGGATGCAACTTTTTAAGTTTAAAAAAAAATAAAATAAAATTTTTAATACAAAACTGTATGGTTTTTCACCCTTTATTTAAAAAAAAAAAAAAAAAAAAAAAAAATCAGTTTTGCTAAATATTACAAAAAGTGTAGACATAAAATAGAAGTATCATTCTCCTTATTCACTTCCATTTTCCCGATTTAAAAGTCCTTTAAATGTGTGTAATTTTATACTGTGTTTTTTTCATATATTTCTGTTTATTGTGTATATTCAATACTATTAGTTGCTTCCATTTTCAGGCTTATTTCAAAATTTATTTCCAATTTGGCACCACCCATTTGTTGCATGCGAAATTTCAAATTGTGTATAGGAAGCAACATACATCATTGCAAACATAATAATTAATATGTTCAATATAATAATTTATGTTGCTTCCCATAGAGTCGTGGCCATTTTGAGAGAATACCAGGGTTCATGTTAACTTAATGCTGTAAAAACAATAAATCTTTTAAGAACAACTAAGATAAGACAGTAGATTTTTGTTGACCTAGCAGGAGAAGGAAAAACAAGTAACCTGAAACTTTAAATAAACACAGCATCAATGCTTGTATGGTACTATACCATACTCCATGCAAAATCCAAATAGTTGCAAAAACAGCTGGAAAATCTGATAGGTTGTCACACCCAATTTCTGTAAGAAAATCATAATTAAATCACTTTAGAAACTATTGCAGTAAAAGTTTGACTGTATTTAGGAAGATAGAAAAATTTCACATTTTTAATCATTAATTAATGCTGGAACATTATTTCAAGTGGTGCCTGTTGGGTGCGTGATCCATCACTGCTGCCGGGTTAAGGAATGTCTGAATTTTATTTGTGTGGTACCTGGGTTAGTAATAGTTTAAAACAAGAAAATAATCATCTTTGATAATTCTAATTTCATAATTTTGTAAAAAAAAAGAAACTGTACATGCATTTTTAAAAATAGGAAGTAAATCCAGTGATACATATTTATCTTTTAAATATTTTATGAGAAAATATTTTTTGAACTTTCTTTAAACTTTTAGTATTCCCAGAGTTCTCTATTACGAATACAGAAAATGTTTATAAGCAAAGTTGGTATATTACTGATATATTCACTGGAGGACACTGTATATAATACTCTCATAATGTATTTAAATTATGTTAATTTATATACATTATGAACATGAAATATTATACAGTAAGTGCCGGTTATAGTGATCACGTTTGCAAATTGAATTTTGATTCTAATAAACAATGATTCTAATAAGTGAAAATCAACAAATATTATCCACAGGCAATAAAAATACAGATATAAAGCACAAATTTACACGTTATTACCAAAAGTTTGTTACCGATTAAATGATGCATGAAAATCAGAAGAACATTATGCACAGGTTAGCAAAATAAACTTATACTTATGTAGAGCTTAATTAATATACATATTAATTAAACATAACACTTTGTAATGTAATTAATTTTAAATAGTCACTTATTTTAGATTGCTTTAAATTATCACTACAAAGTCTATTTATAGATTTTTCATTATTGTATAAAGGTCTATATTCCCAATCACTTGCACCAGGTTCTTCCAACTCTCTCCTCAGAACAGCTGTAGCTTCATAGCCGTCCTGAGGAGAGAGTTGGAAGAACCTGGTGCAAGTTGTGAATTCCAGTCACAAAACGAGTTTGCTGTTTTGTGACTGGAATTCGTTCTGGTTCATTTTTCTCCTCCTTGGCAAAATTATCAGTAATAGACTGGGCAATTTCTTCTTCTGTTAAAGCTGTAGTAACGACCTGTTTATAACAGATTGTACAAACAAAAAGGCCCAATAAACCAGAAACTGCAAATTGTTTTTATTGTTTTATAGTTATGACCTCTAGAAATGTGATTTAGAAAAATATCAGAGAGGCATTCAAAATTGATTCTTATAACCAAAGATGTGATTCTAATAAATGATGAAAGTTTATTGATTTGAATCGGTTCTTTGAAATTTGATTCTCTAAAGTGGCTGATTCTAATAAACAATGATCACTATAACTGGCATTTACTGTATCTACTTTTTACTTGAACATTAACTGTAACTACTCAAGCGCTTTTATATAATTTTTTCTTTTTTAATTTATATGCAGATAGCATAGTAAATTCTGAAAATAATTTGATAATTTTAGGATAGCCAGACATTTGGAGATGTTCTTTAAGGCTTGTGAACTTAAAATAGCTGCTTGAGGTGAAATCTGGGCTTTAGATAGGATGCAGAAGAACTTAAAATCCCAGTGCAAAAATTCTTGCCAATGTTCCATGGCTGTAGTGAGGTCGTACATTGGCATGTTAAGCTACATTGCTGCAATGCCATTCTTACCCATTCGATTCTTTTTCAGGATCTCATTGTACTGACTGAAATGACTGTAGCAATCTCTTTTTTCAAAAATTCAGTGTGGTTAACACCCATAGAATCCTGCAAAACAGTCAACGTCACTCTGCCATCTAATGCTTAGGCTTCAATTTTTTTTTTTTTTTTTGGACATGACGTTTTATGGCAGAATTTCTTTGACTGTCCTTTGTTTTCCAGATTATAATGGTGAATCCAGAATTCGTATCCAGTCAAAATAATGTTTAAAATATGCCTTTTTGCATTCAGAAGTTGTGAACTAACTTCCACTCATCTTTTGTTTAAATCACATGTTCAAAGATGCTTCCATTTACAACTGTGTAATTTGTAAACAAGCAACCATGCAGAAATGCTACTTCGTGCAACAGTATACATATAAATTTAAACCCCAACCTTGATCACCTTACATAGTCACCTGTAATTGAACCACAGTGGGAAAAAAAAACCTGTACTTCTCAAAATACTTTTCACTGATTGTCTTGAAAATTTCCCCCACCCCGGGAACATATGCTTTCCAGCTGTTGACTTAGAGAAAGCTCACTTCCTGCATTGCAGCTGGCAGTGGTTTATGCTGCATACAGAGTACATTTCTCTTTCTACCAATCTCAATCCAAACATTTGGAAGGAGTACCAGCTGTTTTTCCAGATATTATATCTAATCAGCATTTCTTTAGAATGCAACATATATACTGCAGAGCTTCTTGCTATCAAACTTGCTTTGGACCACATCGAACCCAAGCATATAAACAAATGTATGTTATACGGACTCAAAGTACTCTACAGGAACAAGACTTTCATATCTAGTCGTATCAGATTCAACAGAAGTTAGAATCCCTGTCAGAACTTAAAATGTTAAAATCTGTTTCTTTTGGATCCCAAATCACAATAGGATCAAGGGAAATGACATGACCATTGAGTCATGACCATTTAAAGGACTTTCACCCAGTATTATCATATATCAACTATAGGTAATTAACTTGATCCAAATGCTCATCAATATGGCAAATGATGTCGCATAAGGAGAGGAATAAGCTAAAAATAACCTACTGAAAACGATTACTAAAATTATTGATTGGTTATGTTTCTGTTGAATTATAACAAATCGGATACATTGAGCTTTACATACATTGAGCACATGGTACTCAATGTATGTAAAGTATGAATGGAAGAAGTTGTTCTAAGTAGGCTTTTACATGGTTATCTCTCTGCATTCCATTTTTGCACCGAGCTGATGAGTCTGCAAAAAAAGGAATGTGCATGTGTAATATTGCCTTAACAATACAATATATATTAACAGACCACCCACATTTCATAAATGAACAGCATACTATTTTTTTATCACTTCTAGGCACCTCTCTAAGCCTTTTGCACTTTTCCAGATTTAAGCAGACAGTGGCAATATCCTAGATACCTTTTCCTTTCTGCAAAGAATAAATTGCCATCATCAGATTTAAGTGGGAATGGATCCTCCCTGTCAGTCAGCAGTTGCTGGAAAAAGTATATTTTTGACTATAACAAATATAAAGAAATCCCTAAATGAAATCAAAACTGACTTGGAATGTGTGCTAGTGGAAGCTGTTGCTTTATGCAGTGAAAGACCTGAAAGGCACCTTTCAGATATAATAGAACTGAAAATGGTTGTGATGTGAGTTTGGTACATTATATGGGAGGAAAGGGTTTAAACAATCTCAAAGAAAGTGAAAGCAGCAAGGAAGAAGAGTGATGCAATTCAAAAGCCTCAGCTGTTGCCTGAAGCATTGGTAGAGATTTTAGGCAAGCCTAAGATTCTGGCTGACAAGAAGCTTGAAAGGAACCCTTTGATGAAATGTAGTCTAAACTTTAAGACGATATTGAAGTCCCTTGCAGCCTCTTACAAGGAAGTTATAGGGATTTAAAACAAAAGAATGTCCACAACAATTTTTTTTTTTAAGAACATTGCAACATTACCATAATCTACAGACTATTGTAAGTCACTTTTCCAGAAAGACCTTCAAGAGTATCTCATGTGACTAATCCATTCTCCTGTGTCACAGTCATCCTCATTATCTTTTCAATATCTTCATCGTTGTTGGGTTAGACGTGTTTTGTAGTTTATTTATTTATTCTTAATATATTATATTTATATTTATTTTTGAAATAGCAAGCATGATTATTACACATTAATTTTCATTAATCATGAACATTCACCTTGAATTCCATATGAAAGGTCCACCTAACCCCTCTTTTTAACTGGTTTCTGCACACCCCTTAACTTTCAGTTGTCATGCTCTAACTAAAATTTTTAGAAAAATAAAAACATTGCTAACATATTGAAGTATCTTCTGCAGAAAATTATCCTACCTATAACTGTAGCATGTTTTAAGTTATGTTTCTCTAGCCACCTCAGTTGAAATAGCAAGCTCGCTGGCTCTCTCTCTCTTAAAAAGCTTGTTATGTCTGATAGTTTAATTTTAATTTGAGTTACTCCACTACCTACTGAAAACAATTACTAAAGTTATTGATTGGTTATGTTTCTGTTGAATTACAACAAATGTTAAAAAGTATGCATGTTAATATCGAGGTTAGGAAGAGGGTACTGAATTACATTAAACTTTTTTTTTTTCGATAACATGAACAAAATCAACTGATTTTGACTAAACCATGTGCTGAAAACGAAAATGACAGTAGAAAGTTCTTAGCACGTCAAATTTTCGTGTTAGCTTCTTGCTCCTTTTTTTCCAAAACTTATGAATTTTTACTTATCTAAATGTACTTGACTACTTTTCTTGTAAATTAATTGATTGAAGTAGAAATGATGACAGTAAACATTCCAAGTGGATAAAAAATAATATATTTAAACTTTATAAATACCTATTTGGATTTAAGTAAGCAATTAACCCACAAAAGTGGAGGCTAAAATAAGAAATCGTACTACTTACAGTTATTTTTTACTCTTATGAGCAGAATGGTCCTCACTTATCAGAAACCAGCAATAGTCACCCATCATCCTTGATACCTCTGCTCCATAATGTGGATATCTTGGTGGAATCGTTCCCCCTGCTTGTCACTGACAGATCCCAAGTTGTCCAGAAAGAAGTCCAGGTGTGAATGTAAGAAGTATATCTTCAGCGACATTCGGCATCCTAACTTTTGATAGTTATGCAACAATTCTTCTATCAACTCTTTATAGTTTTCTACTTTTTTATTCTCTAAAAACTTGCTAACAATGGCTCTGAAGGATTTCCATACAGCTAATTCAGTGGCGTTAAGTTTAGTTTCAAATATTTCATCCTTTCAAAGCTATCTAATTAACTAATCTAATCTAATCAAAGCCATCTAAAAAAAAACCTCGCATTTCACCCCTCCATTCATTCCAAATGCCTGTCCAGCTCAGCCTTAAATTTATTTAGGCTATCAACTTCCACAACAAAAGATGGAAGTCTGTTCCACCAATCAAATACCCGCTGGGTAAAGGCAAATTTCCACACATCTATTCTACAACTGTCTTTTCTCAATTTGAATCTATGCCCCCTCAGGTTCTTAATCTAAGCAAGAGGAAGAATCCCATCAGCATTCAGCTTGCTCAACCCATTCAAGGCCTTATACACCTCAATCAGATCACCTTGCAGGTGCCTAGCCTCTAGGCACTGCAATTTGCAGAACTTAAGCCTTTCTTGGTAAGAGCATCCCTTTGTTCCCCTCACCAATCTCGTTGCCCTTCTTTGTACTCATTCTAGCAACTCTACATCCTTTCTAAAATTAGGCCTCCAGACCTTGGCCCCTCATATTAATTTCTAGCTTCTCATAGACACCCATCAGAACACTGAGTTGGCACCTAATTTTTCTTGACACTCTAGGCATCTAGCACACACAAAGACATCCTCCTTGGCTAGATCATGGCCTGTTTTAGAAAGTTCAGCAAACATATCATATTTCGCACATTTTTTAAGGCTTCGATGCGTTGGAGAATCACTCCCTTCGTTTCTCCCCAGAGTCACAGCACTCTCACTAGTCTGTGATCTTTGCTTCACAGCTCTAGTCTTGGTCATGATTTCCATTTAAATTCAGTTCAATTTACAATGAAATTTAATAAGATTAATAAATATTTTTGATTAATTGATAATACTATACTAAGCTAACAGATTCCTAATACAGTGCTTCGTATTGCGTTATCTAGTTTTACCTTATACCTTACACTGTCAGTTCGAGATATATACATTATGCTATTTCGTATTAATTAAAATATGGTGGCTAGTTCAACAATATTGGCGCCAACACCAGGAGTCGTAACTTCCAAAAATCACTAGTTAAATTCAAAATAAGAAGCTAATGAGTGCTACTAAACCTATTTAATATCTTTGTAAAACAAAATGTAGTATGTTAATAAACAAGAATACAGTAAAATTATCAAAAATACCTATCCCTTTATAGCAGCCAAAAATCCACTGACCCTTCTCTTCCGTGACCAGAGTGTCCTCATATTAAAATTGTGTACCAAAATTGCTTTTAAACTGAGTTTAGAAGAATCACTGAATAATCTCCATTCTTCAGGATTGTGTTCAAACCCTAGTTCATCTATCAATCCATTTACATCTTTGCAGACACAAAGAGAACTTCCATTTGATAATAACCGGCAAACTTTTCATTTCGGTTTCTGAACACAGAAATCCTTGTGGTTTTTGCCAGCAAATTCCACTGTTGCAACCTAGATCCTAATAGCTCAGCCTGTTGCTTTGAAAGATTTAAATCCCTAACCAAATCATTAAGCTTACTTTGCTGAATTAAGTGTGGGGTTTTGTCATTTTCAGGATTGTAACAAGGATCAGCAGACATTGAGGGGACAGGTATTGGCTCTAGTGACTCTTTCTGTTCTTCTGGAATAATGATTTCTTCACAACTAGGTGGAGGAATAGGGAGTTCTGCTGTGTGTGTGTGTGTGTGTGGCACTGGTCTTATTGTGGACAGAAAGTTGGGGTATTTTATTTTAACTCTATTTTTCCTTGAAACCCCCTTAGTATTTGTGGGGCAGAAATAACGATCTTCGAGGTGACTTGTTCGTTCTTGCCAAGTCATTGGAACAGCAAAAAGCATTTTAGAATTGTTCCCCTTCATCATTCAGTCAGATTTACATAGCACGTTATACAGCACTATGTGGTTGCCCGCCTTTTATCCTGATCACCCACGTGACAACCAAAATAAAAATAATAAGCTTGTTTCACCTTGTCATTGATTGATCGACATTGCAGCTTCACTCTAAATTGTCCACAAACATAGCAAAAACTGGCGAATTAACACATACACGGCATTTTTCATTCCATTGCACGAGTTTTCGCAAGACCAAAATGGAACTTTAAAACACCACAACCTACCACTAGACCTTAAAAATTGAAACTAACCCAAAAAAATGTACATTTAAGGGTGAAAGACAGCTTGTAAACAAGTTGTCTTTTACAGAAGCGCCTGGCCGCCAGAAATATAGTAGGGTCCAAACAGAGCCATGCCGAAGGTTGGCGAACGAGGCTCTTGCCTCAGGTTAAATGCTGAAAGGGGCACTAAAAGAAAGATTAAATAATTACCAATGTTGCTATCATTAACAGTAGGGTGCAATTTTTCATTCTTGCCTCAGGTACTAAAATGGCTCTGCACGACCCTGGGTCCAAATGTGCTGCCACATAATAAGGATAAATATAAAATAAAATAAAACTAATATTTGTGTACCATTAAATAACACAGATATGTCTCTTTTGTAACTATAAATTTGACCAGGAAAGGTACAGAGTGCGATGTTGGACGATTTCATTGATTTTGTAACTATTTTACATTTTTTTAAAACTGTTTTTGCATTTTTGTAAAAAATGTGATGTGATAGAAACTCTTTACTGCCATATTTGTAATAAGCACATACAAATTAACATATGAACTGGCACATTATGACCCATGTAGTCCATGCGCCACTAAACCCCAATACAAATCAAACCAAACAAATTAACAAAAAATGCTTACTTTCACCCATGTTAGCAAAACTTTGTTGATCTGTGTTATTGTTGTTTTCAATACTTCTGTTTTAAATCCTCTAGCAGGTACTTTAGTGCCCTTTGTACACCACAGACAAATTTTAAAAATTAAAAATGCTTGTTAGAAATGGCAGTGCAAATTTTAGTATTCCTTTATTATAATATACACTTTCAGTCTGCATAATTAATTTTTTTATTTGAAGAAGTTTAGCTGTAAAATATTTGTTAAGGTTCTGTATCTGTGTAATGGAACAAAGTTTGCCATTAGACAGACGTGGAACGGAACATTACACACACACACACATTTCCCATTAACTCACATTGGAAATGAGTTAATTGGAAATAATTTTTTTTATAAGAAGACTGCTATTAATAAAGATAATTGTTCTTATTGTCCAATATAGTGTCAGAATGAATTTAAAGTCTACCATTTTCAGTAATTTCATGCCTTTTATCCCAAAACTAAATGTTGTATGAAATCAACCATGCATCTGAATTTGAATAGGAAGTTGAATATGAATATCCAATCTCGTTTTATTTTAACTTAGCCAACGTTGTTGTTAATTTATTTGAAAAAAAAGTGAGACTTTATATTCCCTCCTATTGTGAACTGAAACTGTTACTAGGATTTTTGTGTTATAAAATTAAAGCTGTGATTGTTAGCTATCAGCTGCCCTGCTGGCTCATTTTCTTTGATGTATCCTTGGTCTTCACGATCTTTGATCCTCTTAAAAGTCGCTCAGACTGCTCACCATATTGACATTGGGCTGTCAATTTACTTTATATGTTGATCCTCTTGTAATGATGGGTTTGAAGGGGAGATTGGTCCTAACTAGTTCTTTTTTGCTTTGATGTGGAAAGGTATGTTTTTATTCCCTTATTATTAATAATATTGTTTCTTATGCTAGAACACAAGGTATGCAGATGTGCTCCAAACCTAGGCTTTTGTAAGTGGAGGATGGTGTGGTTTTTCATTGAATATTTTTGGTTAATCATTGAATTTTGGGATGAATTTGATCTTTTGGAGTTCTTGAAATTCCTCTTCTGGGCAGGTAGGAAGAGCACTCAAGGTATTCTTATTGTAATCTTTGATTTAATGTTGTGGGAATTATTTGAAGTAAATTTCAGGATTCTCTCCATGTATCTCACTGATTTTCCAGTGAGCCGTTGTGGCATATGTTCTTTTGCTTATATCTATGGATGATCAAAAAGGGAGGGTAAATGTGTCTGTTCAAGATGCTTTGCAATGTTAGTTTTTGTGTGAAGGTAGTCTGTCTGTGTGTATTTCATTGTTGAGTGTTTTGGTACTTTTTAGCAGGATGTTGGTGAACGTTAACTTCACGTTCACCAAAATCCACAACATATGCATATACTGTGCTTGGATGTTTTTGAGCCATCGAAAGAGTTCTGAATGTCTTTAGGTTCCTGGATATACTAAATGTGAAACAAATGGACTTGTCAATATAAGGTATGTTCGTGTCAGACGGCACCTGGGATTTCTCCCATCTCTGCGTGTGTTTGCTGTATTGAGGACAGTACAATGTCAAGCCAGAGACTTGAAAGTGTGTGGGCCGTGTCTGTGCAGTGTGATGTGTTGTGCCCATTGTTTGGCCACCAGGCCCCACTAGGGACCCGACGTTGCCCATACCTCACCACATGGAGGCTAGCCAGGTGTGTCCAGTATCACAACAAGTTGCTCTGGCAGCTCCTGCCACCTGGTTTCCTGGGATTTCAGTGGCTAGGACCTTAAAAAAAAAAAAAAAAAATGATGTTTTTTAAATTCATATGTTTGACGTAAATGCTTAATGAGATTGCTGTTAGGAAATCGCTGGTTCGGGTTGAACGCTAGAGAAATGTCTTAAAAAGGCCTAATAGGTCAATTGTCAAAAGTAAAAATGCCAACAATGAAAATGCTGACCATTAAAAGCACTTATACTTCAAAATACTGACAGGATGAAAATGCCATCTTAAAACACTGAAAGGTTCAGAATGCTGATAGGTTCAAAGCATGAATGAACACTCAGTGCTGATTGAGCAAGCTTGATCAGCATTGAACTTGCTCAATCCATTCAAACCTTAAACTCTCAATCTGATCACATCACAGGTGCCTAGTCTCAATGTGCTGTAATTTGCAGAATTGAAGCCTTTCTTGGTAAGAGCACCTTCCCCTCACTAAGGCCATTTTCATATTACATTTTTTGTTTGATGATTGGAGTTATTGAAATAACAAAAGTAAAAATGTAATTGTAAATATTGTGTGCATAATCTTTGATAAGGAAAAAAAAATCAATCAGAAATATTCATAAGCAGCTAGACATGTTTAACTTTTTCATTCCATATCCTTTAGAAGAAACATATACTTCTAAAACAGGACTGGAAAGATTAGTACAGTGTCGTGTTTCTGTGTATCCGAAATACGTGATCTGAACTTCTTAGGTAATAACTTGTACAAGTTAGACCAAAACCTAACTTTTAAATAAATCTAAATATATCCTATATATTTTTCCTATCCTAGATACCACTTTCTCGACGGGAGGAGTTAAAAGAGCGACTTCACCAACGTTTAGAAGAAGTGAAAAAGGATAATAACAGACCTGTTAATGAGGTGAGGCAATGGTTACATTTACTTAATGGCATAAAATAATGAAGCTTTAAATGAAACAAGTATAGTTTCCAACAAATATTGAGCTACTAAAAATGATAGCAAGCTAATAGAATGAAAATATATACATGTAATACAAAAATTACATGGTTTTTTTTTAATAATATTCATTTATTTGATAGCCTCTTTGCATCGTGCAGGTGACATGTACAAGACAGTCATACCAGTGAAAAAAAAATATTTTTTTGAGCTCATTTCATTAAACAAATGAGCCATCATGTTAATAAGTTCCTTTATTGGAAAATCGTGTATTGTATATTTCTTTAGTAAAAACCAATTCGAGAATATTGCATATTGTCACCTGTCGACCATGTCCTTGCTATTTGTGATTTTATGTGCATGATGATTTTAGTATTTAATAATGATTCATTCAGATATGGGTACTTTGGTCCATTAATTCTGAGTTTATTGAGCAAGTCATAGTGTTTTTTTCATGTATACTTATTTAAGATTTGTACTGTTTACAGCATGTATATGCTCCTGGAGGTACAGTGCATTCCGGATAATGGGACCACATCGGGGAAAATGTAGTCCTATTATGCGGCTGGTCCCATTAACCGTAGCTTAAGGGAATGCAAAAAAAAAAAAAAAATAAGTTCAAATCACAATCTCATTTATTAAACTACAATGGAACTGATTAAGAATGTACAAAACTTAGAATTAATGAAAAACAGGTTCAATTACATTTAATTACGAACTTATCCAAAGTTGGTTGCTATGTGCTCTCAACTGACTTCATATGAACGAAATCACAGTAGTTTTTGTTTCCTTCCTGCATAAAATAGTGTCATAAGTCAGCAATACATTTCATTGCATCTTTGTATTTCACTCGGTCAGGTATGTCATCTTCATCACTAGCCAACTCTAGATATCTTGCACTGTTTCGCTAGAATTTGATCAACAATGTCTTCAAGATCATTTTCATCATAAAATTGTAGATTTTCGTTGACACACAAAAACTCCTCCACATTTGTAACTTGCTGAAGTGACAGCACAGTTTCAGTTTCGACTGGTGCTGTTTCATCATTTTCTATGTCTGAATGCTGAAAGCCAACGTGAAAAAAACAGTTTTTAATTGTCTTGCAATCGATCTCATGCTAGCTGTTTGCAACATATTGTATCGCATGTAAAATTGTCACCTTTGCACTAATTTCCTTTGCTGTTGATGATGACGTATAGCGGTTTTCTTCAATGGCTTCAAGTATATAGTTAACCAGTTTTCTGCGATACGTTGTCTTCGGATTCTTTATGATACCTATATCCATGGGTTGTATCAAGAATGTTTTGTTGGGTGGGAAGAATTCCATTTGAATGTTGTTCAGATAATCAAAGTGAGGGTGTGCAGCTCAGTTGTCAAGAAGCAACAGAATTTTTCGTGAGTTCCACTGTGGTTCAACATTCCAATTCTTTAGCCATTGCTCAAATATTTCAGATGTCATCCAAGCATTTTTATTAGAGCAGTAGATAACTGGTAAACTATCCAGTCTAAGTGCCTTGAAACATTGTGGCTTTGCTCTTTTCCCACTCACCAAAAGCTTCCATTTATCAGATCCCAACATGTTTGCACAGCATAACACAGTTATGGGTGCCGCCATAGCCAGGTGGGCAGGAGCAGCAGTGCATAGCACACGCTTCTTGATTAGAGTGGGGTTCGAGCCCATGACCACCAAATGCGGAAAGGTCAGGGAATGACCACCGCATATCCCCGGAGCAATATGGCTTTAGTTGCTAATGCTCCTAAAAACCAAATAACAACAACAACACAGTTATGTGATCCATAGCCATTTTTGAATGCACCAAAATTTCGTGTTTGTAGATCAATGAACCATCCAGTTTCGACTGGTGCTGTTTCATCATTCTCTATTGTTGTACATTTAATTAAATGTACAACAATAAAGCAAGCTTGTTTCGTCGGCATTGTAAATCTCATCAGCAGAAAATTGCTGAAGCAAATTGGGTGATATCATTGATTTCCAATGGTCGGCACTTACAAAATCTGCACTACTCTTCTCGCCATGTCCTTTCTTGAACTTAATTTCATGTTGAGCTTTCCACTGTGACAACCAACTATCTGTCGCTTAGAAATCATTGTGCTCTAGCTATTTAGCAAACTACTCTACTTTATTTTTCAGCATTGGGCCACTGATACGTATACCTCATCCAGTTACAATGGAGAACCGTTCTTTTAGTGCTTCTTCTACGTCGGGGTCCTTTCCTTCTCGCTTCCTTTTCCATGAAGTTCCTTGCTGCCATTCACATGATGCCCATGCATGTCGTAGTTTATCTTGTTGCTTAATTAAATGTACAATTGTTGTTTTTGCTACTCTAAGTGTCTCTGCCACTTGCCGTTGACTGCTGTTAGGTGGTTGACTTTTGATCTTGTCTATCAAGGCAATATCTTCTCAGCAGGTGTCAGATATTTTCTTTTTGATATCCTTCTTATAAACAAAAAAAGAATTTTTTTTTGAATGAGCCACATGTCTAGTTGAATTTTTTTGGAAAAATTAATGAATTCTTATACTATCACAGGTATTCAATATGTACTTGATTAATGTACATTACCTATTATCCATTAATGTACATACCTATTATCCAATTACTGGAATTCCTTTTTTAAACGAGGTTACAATATGTAGGTCTGTGTAAGAAATGAGGTTGCTCACAGGGTCTGAAGAGTTGCTTTAGTGAGACACGGAACTCAACAATTTGGAACAAGCTCTACCGCTACACCACGGATGAGAAACTTTTATAGTCAAGGCCATTACTGAATAAGCTGCCATTAGTGTATGCAATGTACGTGTACGTAACTAACAGCACTTACAAACCGCCCTTTCTCCCTTCTATTTCCTCTAATCCGAACTGGTTCTACTGGTCCGAATAAACATTGCGCTGGTTCTAATACACAAAGTAAATTAGGGTTAATTTATGCATTTTATTCAGTTCTTGCTCATTTGGTCCTAATAAGCGACTAGTCCTAATATCCTGTGGTTCCATTATCCGGAATGCACTGTATATCTTTAATTAAAGAATTTGTATTTGTTTCAAAAAAAAATATAAAGGCAGACGTATTGGAAGTTAAGCTCATCAAATTGCTTGAGTAGGGAGAGGACCAGGATTTTACTTTGATTGAAATTCAAGGCAACTTAATTTAGTTTTCTCCCCCCCCCCCCCCCCCCCCCCCCCCCGTGCCCCCAATAGTGTCAGGGATGGAATAAAATTTAAAGACTTCTTTCAGCAGCTTTGTGCCTGAATTCTTCTTGGCCACATTCCATATATTGCCAACTACTGATAAATTCACTGGAGGGCATACTTCTACATACACTGGTGTGCAAAACTTAAGGACCGACACTATTTCTAAAGGTTACAACCACAAAATCTTTACTTAAGGTACTCTTTGCTGATGAGAGCAGATTCAGACTCAGCAGCTATTCTGGACCTTAGCTAATCTGGCAAGAGGTTGACACATGATATCACCCCCACAAACATCACTGAAAGGGATCGATATGGCGGTCGAGGTGTTCTCATCTGGGGAGGCATTATCTTGGATGGACATAAACAACTCCAGATACGGGAAGGTGGTACTGTAACCGGTGCACGCTACTGTACTGAGGTAATCCTTCCCCATTGCGCCCGTTCAGAGGCGCCATTGGCCTCGAGTTTGTGTTTATGAATGATAACGCCACACCCTATTGCACTGCAGCTGTCGATATGGTCTTGGAAAGTGAGAGCATTGTTCATATGGATTGGCCTGCCTGTTCCACCGATCTAAATCCCATCGAACACATATGGGACACTCTGGGGAGACGCCTAGCAGCACGTCCACACCCACCAGAAAATGTTCACCAGCTGAAGATGGCACTGACAGAGGAATGGACGATGTTACCGCAAAAATTTATCAACAACGTTATTCTAAGTATGGACAGGCGGTGCAAAGCCTGCATCGACATTAGGGGTGGCCATATCTCCTACTGAAGACCGCCTCTTCCCTTTGTTCTTTTGGCAGTGATGCATCCGTATCATGACAGCCAGTGCTAGTTGCCATTTTTGAATAAAGTCCCTCTGTACCGTTTTGTAGTAGTAGTAGTAGTAGTAGTGGCATGTGATGCAAGAAAGCAACTGTATGAGCTTATGCAGCATCAGCCAAAAAAAAAAAAAAAAAAAATCACACCATTCCCTCCAAATGCCTGTCCAGTTCCTCCTTAAATTTATTTAACCTGTCAACTTCCACAACAACAGATGGAAGTTTGTTCCAGCAATTAACCACCCGCTGACTAAAGGCAAATTTCCGCACATCTATTCTACATCTGTCTTTTCTTAATTTGAATTTATGCCCCCTTAGGTTCGTAATCTGAACAAGTGGAAGGATCCCATCAGAATTCAGCGTGCTCAACCCATTCAAGGCCTTATATACCTCAATCAGATCACCGTGCAGGTGCCTAGTCTCCAGCCACTGCAATTTGCAGAACTTAAGCCTCTCTTGGTAAGAGGATCCCTTCATTCCCCTCACCAATCTTGTTGCACTTCTCTGTACACGCTCAAGTAAATCTACATCCTTCCTAAAATGAGGCCTCCAGACCTGTATACGCAATACTCAAGGCGTGGCCTGACTATTGCCTTATACAGAGGGACAATCACCTCCTTCTCCCTGCTAGCAAAATTCCTATATATCATTGACAAAACCCCGTGACCTGCCCTGGCAGCCTGTCTGCATTGCTCAGAAAACTTCATATCTGACTGCACAATTACTCCCAGGTCTTTTTCATTTTCTACCACCTTAAGTGTAGTACCACACAGTTGGTACGTTTCTCTGGGGTTACTTCTATCCATATGCAGTACTTTGCATTTGTCAAGGTTAAACTTCGGTTGCTACTTCTTAGCCCATCTGCCCAAATTATCTAGATCCTGTTGCAGTAGCACACTGCCATTGTTTCCATTGTTGCTGTTGTGTCGGTGTTTTTTCCTTCATTTCTGTACCTCATAAGTTCCTTTGGTATGCTTTTCCCATATCCAGGCCACTCCTATGAGAAACTACAGGCCACTCCTATGAAAACCTGACTGGTCCTTAAATTTTGCACATCAGTGTACTAAGATCCAAATATATAATATCAATATTATCCCCTGCATCCAGTTCCTTTGTGATCACATCATAGCATCCAATCAAATTGGTCAGACAACACTTCCCCTTAACAAACCCATGGTGTGCCCGAGCTGTAACTGATGTCTTGTCTAGATGGTCCTATAGTGTTCTTTAACCAGTGCCTCCATTAATTTCCCTAGAAGAGGAAGTTAAATTAACAGGTCTGTAATTACTTGTGTCGCCCTTTGATCCTCTAGTTCACAACTTGGTGATAGTCTCTTCTCCAGTGGAGTTCCTCTTAGCCATTCCCAGCTCATTTGGCATTGCAAGAATGCAAAATAGGATGATCTGTGTGATTTTTATTTCTTCTACTCGTATTATGCAATATGAAGTTATGATGGGTCATCATAGCTACAACCCATATTTCTTACATTTCACAAGTACAGTTTTAATATGATTTTTTTTCAGGCTAGCCACTAGATAATCCACCAGACTGAACTTCTTGGTAACACTGAGTCAGAGCATGCTGCCTCTTCTCCGCCGACTAGTGACGGGGGAGTCAAAGGATGTGTGTATGGGAAGCACTGTTGAGGCACATTCTTTCATTGATTCTTTCTCCCATGCTTTTACTCTTGTGTGTTAATGACCTTCTGCTGACTGGAAATCCCCTCCATAATTCTGGTGGTGATAGCACCAGAGTAGTGTGCTATCATCACCGAAGTTTCAGAAAACCTTTTCTTGCACAGACAGCTCTGCCACTACTAGTATCCACTACCAGTTCATTAAATGTATCTCCAAATAATTCTCCAATGGGGCAAAGAAAGCTTGGTTACTTCAGTCCCTCTAAAATTCAGTAATGTCTTATTTCTCACAAAAAATAGTGCCCCCAAATCAAAATTAGTCTGTGTTACCTCATATTTATAAATTCAATTAATTCAGATGCCATGGCCTTCTCCCCCCAGATCAAATTATATTAGTTTGATCATTCATGATGCAGAGATAACTGATGTTATCTCTGCATCATGAATGATCGAACTAATATAATAAACATACCTACAAAAAAGAACTGAACCTCTGAAAAACTTCCTAATTCATTTCACAAGTATATGTGGTCTCAGTTCCAATTTCAGTGATCCATTACCACCTGGAATCTGCCAAGCCTCACTTCATTTTTCAGAAGTGATTTCAATTATTGGTTCCTCAACCACTGCTCATCTTAGTTGCCTAATTATTTGCTCTGTGATTTCCTTTTTTAAAGAGACTTCCTAATCTCTTCTTTTTGAACTCCTCTGGCTAAAATCTCTTTACCCCATTCTGTAAAATTCATCTCTTACCTCTATCATTCTCCCAGTTGTAAAAACACTTAGAACTTTTTGACATTCTTACTTTGAAACTCTACACTCTCTAATCTAAGTTTCCTAACAGTGGGGAATTTTCCTTGATGATTTTAGTGTCCACAACTTTAGCTGGCTTTTCTTTCTAGTCATAAAGATCCACCTTGAAGCTTTTGCAGTTACTAATGACTTTACACAACTTGTTAATTTTTCATAAAAAAAAATTTCAAGGCAATCCTAAGTGTGCACACACACGCGCGCATGCACGCACGCGCACGCATGCACATACACACACCTAACATTGTTGAGCTTTTCAGCACTAGCAATCCCTCAAAGTACCAGTCAGCATTAGTTGGTCCTCTAATCACCTCTCACAACTGGATGATAGCCTCTTCTGCAGTGGAACTTCTCTCTCTCTCTCTCTCTCTCTCTCTCTCTCTCTCTCTCTCTCTCTCTCTCTCTCTCTCTCTCTCTCTCTGTCTCTCTCATGGCCATTCTTAGCCTTATGTGATTTGGCATTACAATTATGTGAAATGACATGATTTGTTTGATTTATATTTCCCTTTTCCTTGGGTGAATTATTGTTTTGAATCTTTTTGCACAGGTTATCCTTTGTTCCACATGCCTCCAGTAAATGCAATATGGTTGTTCAAGTTAAGAATGTAACATGTTGCATTTGGTTTCTATCCAATTCAACAGTTTCATTTTTTTGCTTACACTAAAGCTTGCAATAATTCAAAAATAGTTATATTCAATTAAAACTCAATTTTGAATTCAAACTATAAGTATTCATCTTGCTTCTCATCCACCATGGCAGTTGTGCTTTCTGATATCTTGTTAAAAGATCAGAAAGCACACTTGATCTCTTCAAACAATTCGGGCCCCAGAACAGAATAACCAAGTGCAAATTGCTCTTAATGACTAATGGATTGTCAGATTGTTAAGGGGGTAAAGGGAATGTTATTATTCATGTGGGGAATAATGATATTAAGCACATGCGATCTGACAGTTTGTTAGACAAATATAGGACCATGTTGAAGAAATGCTACACTTTAGGTCAGAATGTTCGTGTCTGCAGTTCTGCCCAGACATGTTAGGAGGGATTATATGCTGAAAGCCTTGTGGATTAACTCAAGACTTTTTGGGGGGAAATTTTTATCAGCTTGGCCTACACTTGTAGGTAGAAGGAATCTTTTTTGCAGAGATGGGATACATTAAAAAAAAAAAAAAAAAAGGTGGCACAAGAGTTTTTGCTAGTATCATTGAGGATATCTTAAAGGTTCAGGGAACCTGCTAGTTTTGGTGGGACAAGGGTAATATAGATATACGTTTATTTAAGGTTATTTAATGATATTGGTCAAAGTAATGCTTGCATTTACAGATCATATTAGCAAGATGTTCTGAGGGCAAAAACGTTTCAAATGAGTGGGTAGCTAATGCCAGGGAAGCAAGCTTAAATAACTTCAAAGAGTGTGTCAGGGTAGTTAACTATACAGGAACACCAAGTCTTCATTGTTTATACAGTAATGTCAGAGTGTTGTCAATAAAATGAGTGAATTCGAACTGGTTACGACAAGTAATGTTGGCATAATAGGGCTTACAGAAATGTGGTGCTACCTGGAGATGGGGGAATGATGATGAGTTTTAGTATGGTAATATGTATAATGTATTTTGGAAGAATAGGGCAGATAGAAGATGGTGGGGTCATGCTTTTTATCAAAAGCAACCTGAGTGCCATGAAAGCTTTCCCAGATTCAGACATTTTGTATGCTAGTATAGAATTTGTATAGTATGAAATAATTGGAAGCAAAAGTATAATGAGGGTAGGAGTAATTTACAGGCCAGGTGATTGTGAAGATTATGATGAGAGCCTCTACATGCAAATGGAATGGGCAAGTAAGTGTGAATATCTTATTAAGGGTGATTTTAATTTGTCTAATTGATTTGAGCAAATGGGAAGGAAACTTGACATGGAAACAAAATTTTTAAATCAACTAGATGATTGTTATTTGTATCAACATGGCAGAGAAAGTACTAGGGAAAAGAATATTCTAGACCTGATCATCACCCATGAATCAGATGACATAATAGGGCTGACAGTACAGGAACCAGTAGAAAGAAGTGATCACAGAGTTCTATGGCCAACGATGATGAGAGTGGTAGCAGTAGTTAAAGGCAAAAGAAAGAGTTATAATTTCAGAAAAGAAAATTACGACAGCTTAAGGTGTTACATGGCCTCTACTAACTGGGTAGATATCTCACAGAGAGTGAATACAATTGAATTATGGTATACCTTTAAAGCATTAATCACAGAAGCCTTGAATGTGTATATACCATTAAAGAAATACTCCATGAGGAGGATTCCAAGTTAGATGAATAATGAAGTTGCTAGATTGCTTGAGCAGAAAAAAATGGCATGGAAAAGTTACAAAACAATAAAAAGTACTAAACCCTATACAGCTACAAATTGATCTGTAATAGTGCCACAGAAAAGGTTAGGCTAGCAAAAGCAGATTATTAGAAATAACTGGCAAAGAGAGCACAGAGTGGGGATAAGGAATTCTTCATATATGTAAATGCAAATAAGAGAAGGACAAATCAGATTGTACCTTTATATAGTGAATGTGGTAGTATTAGATATCTCAGCTAATGTTGCAGATGAACTCAGCAGTTACTTCGCATTGATATTTACAGAAGAGAAACCCTTTATATAAATGAAGAAATTATGGGAGTGAAGTAGAAAAATATGTAATTAATGATTATTTAATAAAAAAACTTTCAAGCCTACAGGCAAGTAAGGCTCCTAGGGATGATGGCATATACCCTATAATTTTAAGGGAGGTGGCAAGTGAGTGCATTGAACCATTAAGGCTAATTATGAGAGCACCATTAGACTCAGAAGAGATTCCACTGTACTGGAATAGTGCCAGTGTGTTGCCAATTCATAAAGGTGGTTCTAAGAGTGTAGTGGAAAATTACCGACTGGTCAGTCTAACTTCAGTAGTAGGGAAAATCATGGAGGCAATGATCAAGAGTACAATTCAGGATCATTTAGATTGAAATGGAATTCTGAAGGATACAAAGCATGGTTTTATAAAGGGAAAATCATGTTTAACAAATCTGGTTATCTATTTTGACAGGATCATTCATGAGCTAAACTTAGGGAATAATTTTGACATTGTTTGTTTGGATTTCAGCAAAGCATTTGACTGTTCCACATGAGTAGCTACTTTATAAGCTGAGACAGATTGTAATCACAGGGAAAATACTTAGATGGATAGCAGTGGTTTCAGGGAAGGGGGCAGAGGGTTGTGATAAATGGTTATTCCTCAGAGAGAAGTGGGGTTCCCCAAGGATCAGTATTAAATACCACTGTTGTTTTTGATTTTCTTAAATGACATCAGTAAAGGGATAGAAGGTGTGATGTCTAAATTTGCAGATGATATAAAGACTAGTTAATAATCACTGCCAAGCAGAGCTTCTTCAGAGTGACCTAGATAGACTTCAAGGGTAGTCAGAAAAGTGGCAGCTATGGTTTAAGTCAGCAAAGTGCAAGGTCTTACACCTGGGGAAGAGCAACCCCAAAATAACTTATGCACTTGGTGGGATTGAACTAAAGTTGGTAGTGGAAGAAAGGGCCTTGGGAGTTATGATACTGTGAGCCATGAAGTTCTCCTAGCATTGTAGACAGGTTGCAAGGAAGGCCCATGGTGTCCTATTGATGGTTTATCAAATATTTGGTAGTAGAGATAAGGGCATCATAAGCCCATTATATAAGGCTATTGTTAGACCACATTTGGAATACTGTGTTCAAGTATGGAGATTGCACCTAAAAAAAAAAGACATGAATCTTCTTGAAAGGGTCCAAAGATTGGTAACTTGCCTGGTGATATTGGCAAAAGGGCATCCATATGAGGAAAGACTTCAAATATGTTGGTTGTACAGCTTGAAAAGTAGGCACTCTAGAGGTAACTTGATTGAGGTGTTTAAAGCTCTGAGCAGCAAAAGTAAAATGAATGAGGATGAAATTATCATAGTTATAAACAATTCTAGAACTAGTGGCCATAAATTCAAGTTGTTGGGGAAGAAGTTTAGATTGAATTGCAGAAGTTTTATTTTAGCCAGCTAGTTACAAATTACTGGAATAATTTATCTATATGGGGGTTGAGGCTGACAGTTTGGGGAATTTCAAAGGTCAGCTGGATAGTTACCTACTGGAGGAGGGAAATGCATAGTTAAATAATAATTAATAATTAATAATTATTATTTATTAATTATTTTATTATTATTATTTTACCCCCCTCCCCCCCTTTTTTTTTTGTTTTTATGGCGGATGCAGCATAGGCCTTAGACTTCTTTGCACCATATGCTCATTACTAATACTAATCACTCTTACAACTTAACTATAAAAAATATAAAACATAAAAGGCAGACAATATTTTTTTCATGTGAGCAACAATAAGAATAGTTATTTTGGCCAGAGCAACAGCTTTTGTATTCTTGCCAAGAATTTTATTCAGCCAATATTTAGCATTAGTAGAGGCATTTGATGCAAGAAAGCAAGCTTATATAATATCAACCAAAAAAAAAAAAAAAACAGAAAAGCCCTTTCCATTTCACACATTTTTTTTTTCAGCCTGGTCTGTACTTGTTAACAGGAGAGACTGCTTCTACAGGGATGGGATACACTTAAATAGAAAGGGTGCAAAAATATTTGCTGATGCTATCGAGGCAGTGTTAGGTGGGTCGGAAAACTGCTAGCTTGGGGGGGGATACAAGGACTGATAGATTAACAGTAGCCACTGGCAGAGGTGAAAGTGATTCTCGCATTGCTACTATTGGAATGAGCAGCAGCCTGGAAAACAAGATGCAGGGTATTTCAAAGACTGCTGGGAGTCATTGTGGTACAAGTAAACACATGGGTTGTGTTAGGGTACCTAAGAATAGGAACAGGTGCATGTATACTTGCTTATACACCAATGCTAAAAGTTTGGTAAATAAATTTGATGAATTTGAGGTGTTGCTCAAAACATCAAATATTGTTGGGATATCAGAGATGTAGTGTCACACAGATATAAGGAATGCAGAACTGGAATTTGGGGAGTACAATGTGTACAGGAAGGATAGGAAGGGAGGAGGAGTTATGTTATTAGTTAAGAAACACATAAAAACCAAGGAAGTGAAGCCAGTCGACATCGCTGGACAGTGCAGTGTGGAGTCAGTTTGGTGTGACATAAACATTGGGAGATCAAAATTGAGAGTAGGAGTGTGCTATAGGCCTAATGACTCTGATGAGTATAATAAGGAACTGTACAGGGAAATAGAGTGGGCCAGTAAATCAGAGTGTCTTATAATGGGAGATTTTAATTTCCCAGATATTGACTGGAATTTGGGGGCTGGTTACTCACACACTAGCAGGACTTTTGTGGATTTATTGGATGATTGTTTTCTACATCAGCATGTTCGGGAGGCAACTAGAGGGAGTAATACTCTTGATTTGATTATCAGCAGTGATTCTTCATGCATTAAGAATCTGCAGATAAATGAACCACTAGGTGGCAGTGATCACAGTGTGCTGAAGTGGGATTTACTCAAAGAGGTAACTACCATCAGGGGTACAGGGAAGGGTTTTTGCTTTCGTAAAGGCGACTACGGTGGTCTGAGACAGTATTTAAATTCTATACGGTAGGATCAACTGCGAATTCAAAATGGGAGGCATTCAAAGAATTTATCTTGGGAGCTACGGTGGTCTGAGACAGTATTTAAATTCTATGCGGTAGGACCAACAGCAAATTCAAAATGGCAGGCATTCAAATAATTTATCTTGGGAGCTACTAGACTTTTGATACCAACTAAGAAATATTGTTCAAAGTTTAGGCCTAAATGGATGTCACATGAACTAATGAGACTTGTGGCAGAGAAGAAAAATGCATGGGATACATATAAATTAATGGGTGACATGGAAGCCTATGATAGATATAAGCTGGTCTGTAACCAAGTCACAAAGGAGATTAAGCAGGCAAAGACAGATTATGAGAAATCTTTGGCAAAGGATGCAAAGGAAAACAGCAAAGAGTTCTTTACCTATGTAAACTCTAGAAGGAAAGGGATGAATCAGATTGGTCAACTGGATATTGATGGTTGAACTGTTGATGATCCTGCTCATGTGGCTAACAAGCTAAATGAGTATTTTGCATCTACATTCATATCTGAGGAGTTATTCAGGGAGGGGAATGCCAAAGGTGAATTAAACTCTGGCAGTGAGCTAGATGATTTTGTAATAACTGAGAGGAAAGTGGAGGAGAAATTGTTGAAGATAAACATAAAAAAGGCACCCGGGGTGGTGGGATCTATCCAGTTATATTAAAAAAGGCAGCAAGGGAAGTAAGCAAACCCTTAGCCATAATTATGAGAGCTTCCTTGGACTCAGGGGAGGTACCCATGGACTGGAGATGTGCAAATGTGACCCTGATTCACAGAGGAGGATCAAAGGGCAACACAAGTAATTATAGACCTGTTAGTTTAACTTCTGTTCCAGGAAAATTAATGGAGGCACTGGTTAAACAAGCAATCATCTAGACAAGATTTCTGTTATAGCTCGGATACAGCATGGTTTTGTTAAGGGAAAGTCTTGTCTGACCAATTTGATTGGATACTATGATGTGGTCACAAAGGAATTGGATGCAGGGAATAACTTTGATATCATATATTTAGATCTTATAAAAGCTTTTGATACTGTTGCACATGGAAGACTGCTGCACAAATAAGAGCAGTGTGTCATTGGAGGTAAATTGCTGCTATGGATAAAGGAATGGTTGAGTGGGAGAAGACAGAGAGTGGTAATCAATGGGCACTGCTCATCATGGACTAATGTTATTAGTGCAGTTCCTCAGGGTTCAGTGTCGGGTCATTGTTGTTTTCTGTATTTATAAATGATATTGATTATAGTATATCAAGCTTAATGTCCAAGTTTGCAGATGATACGAAGGTTGGCAAGGTTATTAAGGACACTAATGACAGTACACTGCTGCAACAGGATCTAGTAAAGTTGAACAGATGGGCTGAGAGGTAGCAACATTCACACATGAGGAGTTATTCAGCGAGGGGAATGTCAGAGGTGTATTCAGCTCTGGCAGTAAGCTAGAGAATCTTGTAATAACTGAGAGTAAAGTGGAGGAGAAATTATTGAAGATAAATACAAGAAAGGCACCTGAGGTGGATGGGATCTATCCAGTTATATTAAAGGAAGCAGCAAAGGAAGTAAGCAAACCCTTAGCCATAATTATGAGAGCTTCCTTGGACTCAGGGGAAGTACCCATGGACTGGAGATGTGCAAATGTGATCCCAAATCACAAAGGAGGATCAAAGGGCAACACAAGTAATTATAGACCTGATAGTTTAACTTCTGTTCCTGGAAAATTAATGGAAGCACTGGTTAAAGAAGCACTGCAGGATCATCTAGACAAGACTTCAGTTATAGCTCAGACACAGCATGGTTTTGTTAAGGGGAATTCTTGCCTGACCAATTTGATTGGATACTATGATGCAGTCACAAAATAACTGGATGCAGGGGAAAACTCTGATATTATATACTTTGATCTTAGAAAGGCTTTTGATACTGTTGCACATGGAAGACTGCTGCACAAATTGGAGCAGTGTGGCATTGGAGGCAAATTGCTGCTATGGATAAAGGGGTGGTTGAGGGGAAGAAGACAGAGAGTGGTAATCAATGGACACTGCTCATTGTGGACTAATGTTATTAGTGGAGTCCCTCAGGGTTCAGTATTGGGTCCATTATTGTTTTCTGTATTTATAAATGATATTGATGATGGTATATCAAGCTTAATATCCAAGTTTGCAGACGATACAAAGGTTGGCAAGGTTGTCAAGGACACTACTGACACTATGCTACTGCAACAGGATCTGGAAAGGTTGAGCAGATGGGCTGAGAGGTGGCAAATGAAGTTTAACGTTGACAAATGTAAAGTACTACATATGGGAAACAGCAACCCCAGAGCAACGTATCAACTCTGTGGTACTACACTGACAGTGGTAGAGAATGAAAGGGACCTGGGGGTGGTTGTGCAGGCAGATATGAAGTTTTCTGAGCAGTGCAGACGGGCTGCAAGAGTAGCTCATGGTGTATTGTCGATGATATATAGGAATTTTTCTAGCAGGGATAAGGAGGTGATTATTCCCTTGTATAAGGCAATGGTCAGACCGCACCTAGAGTACTGTATACAGGTCTGGAGGCCTCATTTCAAGAAGGATGTAGAGATGCTGGAACGAGTACAGAGAAGGGCAACAAGATTAGTGAATGGTACAAAGGGGTGCTCTTACGAAGAAAAGCTTACGTTTTGCAAATTACAGTGTCTGCAGACTAGGTACCGGCGAGGTGATCTGATAGAGGTGTATAAAACCTTGAATGGTTTGAGCATGCTCAATGCTGATGGGATTCTTCCTCTTGCTCAGAATAATCACCTGAGAGGGCATAAATTCGAATTGAGGAAAGACAGATGTAGGATAGACGTGAGGAAATTAGCCTTTAGCCAGCGGGTGGTTGGTTGCTGGAATAGACTTCCATCCCTTGTTGTGGAAGTTGATACCCTAAATAAGTTTAAGGCTCAGCTGGACAGGTATTTTGAACGAACAGAGGGGTGAAGTGGAAGTGGTTATTTTTTTTTTATTTAGTTATTTATTTATTTGGTTTTTTTTTGTTTTTTTTTTTTGGCTGATGCTGCATAAGCTTGCTTTCTTGCATCAAATGCCTCTACTAATGCTAATGCTAAAATGAAGTTTAACATTGACAAATGTAAAGTACTACGTATGGGAAGCAGTAACCCCAGAGTAACATATCAACACTGACCGTGGTAGAGAATGAAAAGGACCTGGGGGCAATTGTGCAGACAGATATGAAATTTTCTGAGCAGTGCAGATGGTCTGCAAGAGTAGCTCATGGTGTCTTGTCAATGATATACAGGAATTTTTCTAGCATGGAAAAAGGAGGTGATCATCGCCTTGTATAAAGCAATGGTCAGGCCACACCTTAAGTAGGTGCGAGGTTAAGTAGGTTAAGTGGCTGCGAGGTTAGCCTGTGCAGACATTGCTCCTTAAAGCTCTTCAAACAGAGAAGTTTTTCCTGATTTATTTTCTGCTTTATTAGTTTAAATTGTCACATTAACTTATTTTCTAGAGTAGCTTTACATTCCTAGTTACGATACTTAGTTTAAAGTTTAACTTAGACAGAGATTTCGTAGATATTACTTAGTATCGGTAACGGTATCAAATCCACGTGTCACAAATTGAACGAGAGGTCTTTTAACCAAATTTAGTCGATTTATTAACCAATTGTTATATCAAATTATCTTCTATAAGTAGATTATAGGCCTAGTCAGGATCCTTAGTTTATTCTAAATTGAGATAGCGAGATTTCGAAGCTAATCAATACTTACGAGTCCGTAGAAATACCGTTCGTGAATTCCCGCCATTTTTACACGATAGCATAAGCTTAGTGTAGTATACTGCATAATATAATATTGTCAATTAATCAGTAAATCTATTAATCTTGATAAACTTTATTGTCAATTAAATTGTATTTTTAACTCTATAAATATATATAACGACTTAATCGTAACAAATAATTAATACATAACTATAGTGGTACACGTGATACGGAAGTTGTATAAAGGGAACACTAGATACCGAAAAAAAAAAAAAAAAAATATATATATATATATAACATAACTGTTTTGGGATATAACTTAAGGATTTAATTTTTGTTTTAAATTTTATTGAATTAAATTGGAATCATGACTCTGACCAGAGCAGCAAAGCAAAAGGCTCAAGCTAATGGGAGTGCTGTGGTTCAGGGGAGAACTGAGGGGGGCAGTTGCCCTCTGAATCACAGTCTATTAAAATGCACTGTTTGCTTGATGTTTGCGGAGCAGTCGGGTACGGGACATGATACTGCCAAGGGGGATGTCTTTGTGTGTGCACGATGTAAGGAGTGCAAGGAAATCAGGCGACAACTCAGCGTTGTTATGGGCCTTTATGAGAGCTTGAAGGACAGGGTGGATGCCCTCGAAGGAAATAAATTGAGGGGCCCATCAAGCTCTCAGCTGCCCACATCAACGCCAGAGCTTGCACTTGGTCATCAGGCAACACAGGGGCAGCCCCCAAGGCAGAATGCGCTGGTCCCACAGGAACTAGTAGTTGTTGGTGACTCTATTGTCAGGGAAACGGGGAACATGCTTTGTAAAAAGGATAGGTGGAATAGGACCAGGGTATGTCTGCCAGGGGCAAAGGTTGATGACGTTGTAGAGCGGATATCATCTTTTAAGGGCACAAAAGGAGATATAGTTGTACACGTTGGCACTAATGATATTAAGAGTAGGAGACCGGCGGAATTACTTAGCAAGTACAGGTCACTGTTGAAAAAAAGCCGTGAATTAGGGTTGAACTTGAAAGTGTCTGCAATTCTGCCCAGACACGATAGGAGGGAGTATATGATGAGAGCCTTGTCGATCAATTCGGCCCTGGAGGGATTGTGCAAGGCTCAAGGGGTAGAATTTTTTTCAGCCTGGACTGTACTTGTTAACAGGAGAGATTGCTTCTACAGGGATGGGATACACTTAAATAGAAAGGGTGCAAGAATTTTTGCTGATGCTGTCGAGGCAGTGTTAGGTGGGTCGGAAAACTGCTAGTTGGGGGGGGATACAAGGACTAATAGATTAACAGTAGCCACTGGCAGAGGTGGAAGTGATTCTTGCACTGCTTCTATTCAAATGAGCAGAAGTCTGAAAAACAAGATGCAGGATATTTCAGAGACTGCTGGCAGTCATTGCGTTACAAGTAAACACATGGGTTGTGTTAGGGTAGCTAAGAATAGAAACAGGTGCATGTATACCTGCGTGTACACCAATCAGGGCTCCCACTCACAAATTTAAAAAAAACTTAGATTGCAACTTAAATAAACCCAAAAAAAACCTAGTTTTCATCATATAGTATAGCAACACAAATAAGATAAAACTTACCATGCAAAAATATCTTTTATTTAATTGTAATCAGAATTTTCATCCCATTCAGTTCCCTCCACATTTATTTTTTGAAGTTATTTCATTTTTTTCAAACGTTCTTCGTATCTTTTATGACAAGTTCCGTGTAAGACTTCTTTTTCCAATTCTGATTTAGGTTTCCATGTATAGCAATTTCGATTAGATCTATTTATCGCCTGTTTTGCCATTAGTCGATTTTTCAGTTTCTGGTTTAAGGGAGTTTGTGGCTTTTGTTTTTATAGGGTTTACTTGGGAGAAGATTCTTTCTATGCTTGCCGAAGAGTGAGGTAAAATAGTTAGACTGGTCATAAAGTTAGATAAAATCTCATATTTAGAATTATTAAAGCCATCTTTTACATTACGTAACAGATACCAAAACTCAGGGATGGTTTTGTAAGAGAAATCTAAATCTTGATTTAAACGAAATGATCTCCATTCATCATCCAGAAGATCTAGTTTGTCTTCAGAAACAAGGTGAGGGAACTGCATTGCTAAATGGAAAATTGAGCATGGCGAATTGGCACAATCATGTATCACTGCTGGGTCAAGAACATTGAGACTGGCAATAATTCCATCATTTAGAGGAAATCTTTTTCTGATTTCCATACAAAGTTCAACAAGAAATTTTAAACAATCATTTTTAAACCTGCTTTCACTGTCACCAAGCGGTGTTGAATTTAATAAGGCCATACAACGGCCTCCCAAATATATTTTATTCAGAGGCTTATGATTTATTGCATTGCTTGGATCAATTTCAACCAGCTTGCACGAAGTAATGACTTCTTTTATGAAAAATCTAAGAATATTTTTATACTCAATTGAAACCATTGAATGAAGTGCAATCTGAAATGCTCAGATTGAAATTCAATATTCAGGCAGTTTATTTTCTCCAGTACATATCCTAGAAACAACAACATATGCTTAGTTCCTTTGGTGATCATAGTATTGTAAATATTCCCTGCACCATCGATTTTATCAATTTTTGATTGAGACTGAAAATAAAGAACTAACACATCCCACTGCTCAATAATAATTTTTATTACATTGCCACGGGATAACCAACATGTTTGTGCTAATTTGGGGATTTCATGCTTAGCAGTATCTACAACATCTTGAATCATTTTGAACTCGTTTAATCTTTTACTACTACGGGAAAAATAACAAGAGATATCTTTTATAAATATTTCTAGATATGATGGTAGTACCTTGACTGAATGACTAGCGCATAATGCAAAAGAATGGCAAACACATCCCATTATAAATACTGATGGTACATCCTTTTTTAGCAATGACTGGAACCCACTCTTAGTACTCATCATAGTGGCACGATTATCACTATCAAAGCCAACGAGATTACTTATTTGAATGTTTTTTTTCTATGAAAAGATCTTTTACAGCTTGATAAAGCCCTTCTGAAATACCATTTTCAACACAAACAGTGTCAAGTAACACATCTACAACATCAAGTTTTTGAATATCAAAATATCTAACAACAACAGCTAGAACTTGTGATAAAGATAAATCTGTACTTTCATCTATTATCATTGAAAACTTGTTGTTTCTGCATATGTTAGAAATGTATATTTTTTCATGATAGGCTATGCCATCTTGTATAAGATAAGAGACTTTAGTCGCCTTCATCTGAACTTGTTTTGCAATATTGCTATTATGAAATGTTTTCTTACATGCTTCTATAAGGTGATCACATTGTGCAAATGGAACATTATGCCCAGAAATGAGTGCAGCAATTGTTAACTCTGCCTTTGCTACTTCTTCATTCTCGTAGGTTTACGTTTTGTGAAGAACGTGTCTAACGTTGAACTTGTCTTAGCAATATTTGCACTTTTTTTTATGTTTAACTGTATTTTTATGCACTAGTAACATCGATTTATTGGCATTCTTTAATTTCATATGACAACAAATACAGTAAGACGCACCTTTTTCATTACTGTCTTCTTTCAACCAATCCTTTAATTCCAGATCTTCTAACCATTCATTTCTAAAATTTTGAGTATACCACCGTTTACGCAAAACATAAGCCTTTCTTCTTATGAAGAAAGGCTCAAGTTTTGCAAATTACAGTGTCTGGAGACTAGGCACCAGCGAGGTGATCTGATAGAGGTGTATAAAGCCTTGAATGGTTTAAGCATGCTCAATGCTGATGGGATTCTTCCTCTAGCTCAGAGGAATCACCTGAGAGGGCATAAATTCAAATTGAGGAAAGACAGATGTAGGATAGACGTGCGGAAATTTGCCTTTAGCCAGCGGGTGGTTGGTTGGTGGAACAGACTTCCATCCCTTGTGGTGGAGGTTGATAGCCTAAATAAGTTTAAGGCTCAGCTGGACAGGTATTTTGAACGAACAGAGGGGTGAAGTGGAAGTGGGTTTTTTTTTTTTTTTTTTGGCTGATGCTGCATAAGCTTGCTTTCTTGCATCAAATGCCTCTACTAATGCTAATGCTAATGTTTACTCATCTTTCTCTGTGGGGAAAAAGTTTCAGACATTGTGGGCAATTTGTGGGTATGGCTAATTAGCAATTATCTTATTTAAAATGTTCTATAAAATAAAAAATAAATCACTAATCCATTAACATAAAATAGAAATAGTCACTACAATTTAAATTTATTATATCACTGTATGTAGTATACGCATAAATGTAAAAATCACCCCAAATAATGCAATAATACCACGAACGATCACAAAAGACTGTGCAGTAAAGACCGCCTTCCGCCTGCTCAATAGGCTGCGCATACATGTTAGTAGCACGATCATGTATGCTTACATGTATGAACATATAAGCGTAATTTCATAGTGTAGAACCCTGCGAAAACTTTGAAATCCTTTTACATTTGTAGTATTTTGTACAAGCACTTGAGATATTACAAATTATGATTAGAATATAAAATTAAGAAAATTGTAAACTGTTATTAAATGTATTAAATTTTATTGTATTTACAAGAAATAAAAATAAATTTTGACTTAAAATTAAAAATTACCGAAAAAACCCAGATAATGAGATATTTTTGTGAAAAAAACCTATCAACCCAGATGACAATCAAAAAACCCAGATCTGGGTGGAAAAACCCAGGAGTGGGAGCCCTGACACCAATGCTAGGAGTTTGGTAAATAAATTTGATGAATTTGAGGTATTGCTCAAAACATCAAAGGCAGATATTGTTGGGATATCAGAGACGTGGTGTCACACAGACATAAGTAATGCAGAACTGGAATTTGGGGAATACAATGTATATAGAAAGGATAGACAGGACAGGAGGGGAGGAGGGGTTATGCTATTAATTAAGAAACACATAAAGTCAAAGGAAGTGAAGCCAGTTGACATCGATGGACAGGGCAGTGTCGAGTCAGTTTGGTGTGACATAAGCATATGGAAATCAAAATTGAGAGTAGGAGTGTGCTATAGGCCTAATGACTCTGATGAGTATAATAATATATTGTACAGGGAAATAGAGTGGGCCAGTAAATCAGAGAGTCTTATAATGGGGGATTTTAATTTCCCAGATATTGACTGGAATTTGTGGGTTGGTCACTCGCACACTAGCAAGGCTTTTGTGGATTTATTGGATGATTGTTTTCTACATCAGCATGTTCGTGAGGCAACAAGAGGGAGCAATACTCTTGATCTGATTATCAGTAGTGATTCTTCATGCATTAAGAACCTGCAGATAAATGAACCACTAGGTGGCAGTGATCACAGTGTGTTGAAGTGGGATTTACTCAAGGAGGTAACTACCATCAGAGGTAAAGGGAAGGGTTTTTGTTTTCGTAAAGGTGACTATGATGGTCTGAGACAGTATTTAAATTCTATACAGTGGGACCAACTGATGATGTTACCAACAGCAAACTCAAAATGGGAAGCATTCAAGGAACTAATCTTGGTGGCTACCAGGCTTTACATACCAACTAAGAAATATTGTTCAAGGTTTAGGCCTAAATGGTTGTCAGATGGACTAATGAGACATGTGGCAGAGAAGAAAAATGCATGGGATACATACAAATTAATGGGTGACATGGAAGCCTATGATAGATATAAGTTGGTCTGTAACCAAGTCACAAAGGAGATTAGGCAGGCAAAGACAGACTACGAAAAATCCTTGGCAAAGGATGCAAAGAAAAACAGAAAGGAGTTCTTTACATACTTGAACTCGAGAAGGAAAGGGATGAATCAGATTGGTCCACTGGATATTGATGGTTCAACAGTTGAGGATCCTGCTCAGGTGGCTAACAATCTAAACGAGTATTTTGCATCTACATTCACGCATGAGGAGTTATTCAGGAAGGAGAATGATGTAGGTAAAGTAAACATTGGCAGTGAGCTGGTTGATTTTGTAATAACTGAGAGGAAAGTGGAGGAGAGATTGTTGAGGATAAACATAAAAAAGGCACCTGGGGTGGATGGGATCTATCCAGTTATATTAAAGGAGGCAGCAAAGGAAGTATGCAAACCCCTAGCCATAATTATGAGAGCTTCTTTGGACTCAGGGGAGGTACCCATAGACTGGAGATGTGCAAATGTAACCCCAATTCACAAAGGAGGATCAAAGGCTGACACAAGTAATTATAGACCTGTTAGTTTAACTTCTGTTCCAGGTAAATTAATGGAGGCACTGGTTAAAGAAGCACTGCAGGATCATCTAGACAAGAATTCAGTTATAGCTCAGACGCAGCATGGTTTTGTTAAGGGCAGGTCTTGCCTGACCAATTTGATTGGATACTATGATGTAGTCACAAAAGAACTGGATGCAGGGAATAACTTTGATATTATATATTTGGATCTTAGAAAGGCTTTTGATACTGTTGCACATGGAAGACTGCTGCACAAATTGGAGCAGTGTGGCATTGGAGGCAAATTGCTGCTATGGATAAGGGGATGGTTGAGTGGCAGAAGACAGAGAGTGGTAATCAATGGACACTGCTCAACGTGGACTAATGTTATTAGTGGAGTTCCTCAAGGTTCAGTGTTGGGTCCATTGTTGTTTTCGGTGTTTATGAATGATATTGATGATGGGATATCAAGTTTAATGTCTAAGTTTGCAGATGATACAAAGGTTGGCAGGGTCGTTAAGGACACTACTGATGCTATGCTGCTGCAACAGGATCTGGAAAGGTTGAACAGATGGGCTGAGAGGTGGCAAATGAAGTTTAACATTGACAAATGTAAAGTACTACATATGGGTAACAGTAACCCCAGAGCAATGTATCAACTCTGCGGTACTACACTGACAGTGTGGAGAATGAAAAGGACCTGGGGGTAACTGTGCAGGCAGATATGAAGTTCTCTGAGCAGTGCAGACGAGCTGCAAGAGTAGCTCATGGTGTCTTGTGTCATGGTGTCAGGAATTTTTCTAGCAGGGATAAGGAGGTGATTATTCCCTTGTATAAGGCAATGGTTAGGCCACATCTTGAGTACTGTATACAGGTCTGGAGGCCTCATTTCAGGAAGGATGTAGAGCTGCTGGAACGGGTACAGAGAAGGGCAACAAGATTAGTAAATGGAACAAAGGGTTGCTCTTACGAAGAAAGGCTTAAGTTTTGCAAATTACAGAGTCTGGAGACTAGGCACCGGCGAGGTGATCTGATAGAGGTGTATAAGGCTTTGAATGGTTTGAGCATGCTCAATGCCAATGGGATTCTTCATCTTTCTCAGAATAATCACCTCAGAGGGCATAAATTGAAATTGAGGAAGGACGGATGTCGGATAGATGTGCGGAAATTTGCCTTTGGCCAGCGGGTGGTTGGTTGGTGGAACCGACTTCCATCACTTGTTGTTGAAGTTGATAGCCTAAACAAATTTAAAGCTCAACTGGACAGGTATTTCGAACGAACGGAGGGGTGAAATGGGAGAGGGTTTTTTTTTTTTTTTTTTTTTGGCTGATGCTGAATAAGCTTGCTTTCTTGCATCATATGCCTCTACTAATGCTAATGCTAATGCTAAGTACTGTATAAAGGTCTGGAAGCCTCATTTTAGGAAGTATGTAGAGCTGTTGGAACGAGTACAGAGAAGGGCAACAAGATTAGTGAATGGAACAAAGGGTTGCTCTTATGGAGAAAGGCTTAAGTTTTGCAGATTACAGTGTCTGGAGACTAGGCACCTGCGAGGTGATCTGAATGAGGTGCATAAAGCTTGAATGGTTTGAGCATGCTCAATGCTGATGGGATTCTTCCTGTTTCTCAGAATAATCACCTGAGAGGGCATAAATTCAAATTGAGGAAAGGTAGTTGTAGGATAGATGTGTGGAAGTTTGCCTTTAGCCAGCGGGTAGTTGGTTGGTGGAACAGACTTCCATCTTTTGTTGTGGAAGTTGATAGCCTAAACAAATTTAAGGCTGAGCTAGACAGGTATTTGGAATGAATGAAGGGATGAAATGGGAGTGTTGTTTTTTTTTTTTTTTTTTTGGCTGATGCTGCATAAGCTTGCTTTCTTGCATCATATGCCTCTTCTAATGCTTGCACCACCCATCCATTCACTCCAAAAGTTTGTCTATTTCTGCCTTGAATTTATATGAGCTGTCAACTTCCACAACAGATAGAAATTTGTTCCAGCAGTCAACCACCTGCTGGCTAAAGGCACATCTGCACGTCTCTGCTGTGCATCTATTCTGCAACTGCATTTCCTCAGTTTGGTTTTATGCCCCCTCAGGTATGTAATTAGGGGTAGAATTTTTTTCAGCCTGGACTGTACTTGTTAACAGGAGAGATTGCTTCTACAGGGATGGGATACACTTAAATAGAAAGGGTGCAAGAATATTTGCTGATGCTATCGAGGCAGTGTTAGGTGGGTCGGAAAACTGCTAGCTTGGGGGGAGACAAAGACCAATAGATTGACAGTAGCCACTGGCAGAGGTGAAAGAGATTATTGCACTGCTTCTATTAGAATGAGCAGAAGCCTGAAAAACAAGATGCATGGTATTTCAGAGACTGCTGGGAGCCATTGCGGTACAAGTAAACACATGGGTTGTGTTAGGGTAGCCAAGAATAGAAACAGGTGCAGGTATACTTGCGTGTACACCAATGCTAGGTGTTTAGTAAATAAATTTGATGAATTTGAGGTATTGCTCAAAACATCGAAGGCATATATTGTTGGGATATCAGAGACGTGGTGTCACACAGATATAAGGGATGCAGAACTGCAATTTGGGGAGTACAACGTCTACAGAAAGGATAGACAGGATAGGAAGGGAGGAGGAGTTATGTTATTAGTTAAGAAACACATAAAAACCAAGGAAGTGAAGCCAGTCGACATCGCTGGACAGTGCAGTGTGGAGTCAGTTTGGTGTGACATAAACATTGGGAGATCAAAATTGAGAGTAGGAGTGTGCTATAGGCCTAATGACTCTGATGAGTATAATAAGGAACTGTACAGGGAAATAGAGTGGGCCAGTAAATCAGAGTGTCTTATAATGGGAGATTTTAATTTCCCAGATATTGACTGGAATTTGGGGGCTGGTTACTCACACACTAGCAGGACTTTTGTGGATTTATTGGATGATTGTTTTCTACATCAGCATGTTCGGGAGGCAACTAGAGGGAGTAATACTCTTGATTTGATTATCAGCAGTGATTCTTCATGCATTAAGAATCTGCAGATAAATGAACCACTAGGTGGCAGTGATCACAGTGTGCTGAAGTGGGATTTACTCAAAGAGGTAACTACCATTAGGGGTAAAGGGAAGGGTTATTGCTTCCGTAAAGGCGACTACGATGGACTGAGACAGTATTTAAATTCTATACAGTGGGACCAACTGATGATGTTACCAACAGCAAATTCAAAATGGGAAGCATTCAAAGAACTTATCTTGGAAGCTACTAGGCTTTACATACCAACTAAGAAATATTGTTCAAGGTTTAGGCCAAAATGGATGTCAGATGAACTAATGAGGCATATGGCAGAGAAGAAAAATGCATGGGATACATACAAATTAACACATGACACAGAAGCCTATGATAGATACAAGTTGATATGCAACCAAGTTACAAAGGAGGTTAGGCAGGCGAAGGCAGATTACGAGAAATCCTTGGCAAGGGATGCAAAGAAAAACAGCAAAGAGTTCTTTACTTATGTAAACTCTAGAAGGAAGGGGATGAATCAGATTGGTCCACTTGATATTGATGGGTCAAGTGTTGATGATCCTGCTCAGGTAGCTAACAAACTAAATGAATATTTTGCATCGACATTCACACATGAGGAGTTATTCAGTGTGGGGAATGCCAGAGGTGTATTCAACTCTAGCAGTAAGCTACAGAATCTTGAAATAACTGGGAGTAAAGTGGAGGAGAAACTGTTGAAGATAAACACAAGAAAGGCACCCGGGGTGGATGGGATCTATCCAGTTATATTAAAGGAGGCAGCAAAGGAAGTAAGCAAACCCTTAGCCATAATTATGAGAGCTTCCTTGGACTCAGGGGAGGTACCCATAGACTGGAAATGTGCAAATGTGACCCCAATTCACAAAGGAGGATCAAAGGCTGACACAAATAATTATAGACCTGTGAGCTTAACTTCTGTTCCAGGAAAATTAATGGAGGCACTGGTTAAAGAAGCACTGCAGGATCATTTAGACAAGACTTCAGTTATAACTCAGACACAGCATGGTTTTGTTAAGGGGAAGTCTTGCCTGACCAACTTGATTGGATACTATGATGCAGTCACAAAAGAACTGGATGCAGGGAATAACTTTGATATTATATACTTGGATCTTAGAAAGGCTTTTGATACTGTTGCACATGGAAGACTGCTACACAAATTGGAGCAGTGTGACATTGGAGGCAAATTGCTGCTATGGATAAAGGGATGGTTGAGGGGGAGAAGACAGAGAGTGGTAATCAATGGACACTGCTCATCGTGGACTGATGTTATTAGTGGAGTCCCTCAGGGCTCAGTGTTGGGTCCATTATTGTTTTCTGTATTTATAAATGATATTGATGATGGTATATCGGGCTTAATGTCCAAGTTTTCTGACGATACAAAGGTTGGCAGGGTTGTCAAGGACACTACTGACACTATGCTGCTGCAACAGGATCTGGAAAGGTTGAGCAGATGGGCTGAGAGGTGGCAAATGAAGTTTAACATTGATAAATGTAAAGTACTACACATGGGAAACAGCAACCCCAGAGCAACGTATCAACTCTGTGGTACTACACTGACAGTGGTAGAGAATGAAAGGGACTTGGGGGTGGTTGTGCAGGCAGATATGAAGTTCTCTGAGCAGTGCAGACGGGCTGCAAGAGTAGCTCATGGTGTATTGTCAATGATATACAGGAATTTTTCCAGCAGGGATAAGGAGGTGATTGTTCCATTGTATAAGGCGATGGTCAGGCCACACCTAGAGTACTGTATACAGGTCTGGAGACCTCATTTCAAGAAGGATGTAGAGCTGCTGGAACGAGTACAGAGAAGGGCAACAAGATTAGTGAATGGAACAAAGGGGTGCTCTTACGAAGAAAGGCTTAAGTTTTGCAAATTACAGTGTCTGGAGACTAGGCACCAGCGAGGTGATCTGATAGAGGTGTATAAAGCCTTGAATGGTTTAAGCATGCTCAATGCTGATGGGATTCTTCCTCTAGCTCAGAAAAATCACCTGAGAGGGCATAAATTCAAATTGAGGAAAGACAGATGTAGGATAGACGTGCGTAAATTTGCCTTTAGCCAGCGGGTGGTTGGTTGGTGGAACAGACTTCCATCCCTTGTGGTGGAGGTTGATAGCCTAAATAAGTTTAAGGCTCAGCTGGACAGGTATTTTTAACGAACAGAGGGGTGAAGTGGAAGTGGGTTTTTTTTTTTTGGTTGATGCTGCATAAGCTTGCTTTCTTGCATCAAATGCCTCTACTAATGCTAAATGCTAATGCTAATCTGAGCAAGAGGAAGAATCCCATCAGTATTTAGCTTGCTAAAACCATTCAAGGCCTTATACACCTCAATCAGATCACCTGCGAGGTGATCTGATTGAGGTGTGTTAGGCCTTGAATGTGCAATGTGCCTCACAGGTGCCTGGTCTCCAGACACTGCAATTTGTAGAATTTAAGCCTTTCTTGGTAAGAGTAGCCCTTTGTTCCACTCACCAATCTGGTTGCCCTTCTCAGCACTTGTTCCAGCAGTTCTACATCCTTCCTAAAACAAGGCCTCCAGACCTGTGTGCAGTACTCAAGGTGTGGCCTGACCAGTGGTGTATTCGGGCAGGAACACATCGGAACAACGTTCTGGTACTTTTTTCTAAATGTCATAATAGAAAATCATTAAATTTATACATCTAATATTATGAAACAATGGCATAATCAAAGGTGGGGAGAGAAATATCTATTTTACCCATTGCTACTAAAAATGTAGATTAATAGTAATCTTTAAAATTAATAGATTTCTTTAAAAATTTATTTAAAATCAAAAATATAAATTTCACAATGAAACTTGAACGTTTCTTACTAAAATACGTGTTAGATAAAAAGATCCAATGAATGAGATATATACTGTGATGCATGCAAACGCTTTAATTTTGATTCACCATGAGCTGAATGCTAGAACTTGTTGTTCTATGAACCATGAATCTAAAGCCTGATTCAGTTACTGTATAGTCGATGTGGTGTTATCATATAGTTTAGGCACTGTAGCCAGGTGGGCAGGAGAAGCAGTGCGTAGCACATGCTTCTTGAATCGACCAGGGTTAGAATCCATGACCACCAAATACGGAGGATGCGGAAGG